>NC_135642.1:32383119-32685219 GCF_053574225.1 Canis aureus
TTATTACAAAGTGATATTTGGAATAATAAAAAAAATACATACAACCACAATGAGTGGTTCGAAGGCTGATAATTAATCCTGTCTATAAGGAAAGAGGAGAGATTAGCTGAAGCTTCACAAAAGGACACTCAAGAAAATGGAACTTTCTTTAACTGTGGTTCAGCTTCTTTTCTACTTTGAATGTGTCATCTTTAGCCAGCATTCACCCACACTGGCATCTCTTAACTGCACCATCCAACATCTGGGCAAGACCCAGGCAAAAGGGACCCCTTCTCTGAGCCCTTGCAATACTGGGTCTCATATGTCACTAACACAGAATAAGTTAATGTATAAAACAACACAAGAGTGCTTCTGTCACTCAGGATCCTGAGCTCAGCATTGCCACAGCACAGCCGATAACCCTAAACATCCACTCTCATGAGTAACACCATTCAGGCCCCAGGGAAACATTTCTCCGTATCTCTTGGCTTGAGTCTATGAATCAAAAGGAAAATGTGCCCAAATGCCAGGGTTTGTGGGTTATGCTGCTGCCAGCATTGGAGATGGACTCCTCCCTTCAGAGACTGGGCAAGCTTTGAACAGTGGTTGCATAGATAAGAGTAAAGGCAAATTAATTTATTTTCTTCTTCTCTGATATGAACACAACAGACTCATGCAAAGTGAATGTGGTGCTGAGTGTCTGTTTCTTCTACGTTCTCCTGTGTGGTTTGAAGACAAAAATTACTGTAGTATTCACAACAGTTATGCATGATGGCTAGAGAACAAACCATAATATTTTAAACTTGTGTATTTGCAGGCCTATCCATAACATACAGGAAGCATGATACTAAATCTTTATGTTGACCACAGGCAGACACTGAAAGCTAGAATTGTAAATAGTTTTATTTTTATAAAAGTATTTTTAAAGATTTAACTACATTTTCAAAGGGCTATATAGTAATTTTTACCTAAATATTGATTTTTAAAGTTGACATGAATTTATTATCATTTATACTTTGTCTTTTAATTTCAATAGATTGTTTTGCATGTTTATTTGCATAGCTATTTAGTCACTTGAAAACATTAGATGGGCTGCCTCCCTACTCTCTTATCTCCCATAGGACCCCTCTTGGGCCAGCTAACAGAATTGGAATTGGCCAGAGTGGTCTCATCATCAGCCCTGGTTCAGCAGGAAGCATGTAAAAAGTTCCCTGGCTAAGGCAGGAGAGGCCTCAGTTGCAAGCTAGTTTGCTTGTTGCTATATATACTACTCAGTTTCTCACTTTGTCTTGCTTCGACCTTGACCTTCTAACTGTCTCCTGATATCTAAGTATTCACCTGGCTACCTGGTCTACCTCTACTGATAGCTTCAGCCACTGTCTTCCTGAGCCAGGTCCCCCATCAATCTTCTTTGGTGATCACATTGCCTTCTTCCTCCCCAGTAAGTACCCCCCATTGACATCCATTGGCCTGGACTGATGCAGTTCACTAATACAAATACATGCTCTAAAGGTAAGTCCTCTTTTTCCCCCCAAGAATATTCAGAGAATGGGCTTCTCATCACTTATTTCATGTAAATAATTTTACAAACTATCCTGATTTTTGTCTCACCTTGCCCCCTTCAGAGTGAGTCATATAAATCATTAAATCTCAAAAGGAGGGACTCCTGGGTGGCTCAGAGGTTGAGCATCTGCCTTTGGCTCAGGGCGTGATCCCAGGGTCCCGGGATTGAGTCCCACATCAGCCTCCCTGCATGGAGCCTGCATCCCCTTTGCCTGTGTCTCTGCCTCTCTCTCCACGTCTCTCATGAATAAATAAATATAACCTTTAAAAAATTTTTTTAACTTAAAAAAATAAATTAAAAAAATAAATCTAAAAAGGAAATCAGCAAGGTCACCACATCCTTTTTATAATTGGAGAAACTGAGGCACAAAAACAGGAAATGACTTTCCCATGATCATAAAGCAAGAAACTCAGATTAGAGGCAATTCTCCAGTCTCTGAGCCTAGTATCCATTCTCTTGCTCCATACCACCTTTTTGGATAATCATGTGGCATTCCAACAGCACCCCTCTCCACCGACCCCAGTAAATCTCCCCATGACATCCCAAAGGGATGTGAATTGTTACTGTGAATTCCTGAATTTGATGGTGGGTGCACAGAGGAAAAGCAAGAGAGGTCATTTCATAAATGACATAATGGCACTCTCCAAAGTTGAGTTGCAGGGGTTCTGCATGCCTGTCTGGAGACTAAACATTTTCACAGTTCCTTTGGCCCAAGGATTATTTTCTTGTTGGAAAAAATGGAAAATCCTCCTTACAGATGGTAAGAAAACTAACTTCAGCTGAACTAATCCAGAGACAAAGATTCTTGTGAAACTGGAGAAGGATAAGGGAATGAGGGGGAGCAAATATTTACTTTAACTACATACAGAATGATTCTTCTGGGTTTCTTTTTATTTGCTCATGCCCAAGAACCCCTAACTAGCTCATTAAAGAGAGGCTGGGTCGCATAGGTCATAGGAGGAGCTAGGTGGTCATAAGCCTGCAAGAACCCCAGGCTCACATGGGGTCTCCACCTGGCCAAGACTGTTAGGAGCTGCATTGCATACACCTTGGCTGAGAAGAAGACTATCTTCCAGGGGGAACCTCCCTTCACCCAGATGAACCCCTTCCTAAAGATGGGATTGTCACCAGTCGATGACCCTATTTGTTACTTATCTTCAAAATGTACTTCTTCTTAAAGAAAAATTGTCTCTGACACAGAAATTTCAGTTGTTAAAATGCGTTTCTTGATATCAGAATAACTTATGCCCATTTCATTGATTTCATAATCTGTTCATTTTTTATCTGATTTTCTCTCAGTTATTTAGCTAAAGAAAAACTAGTTTCTTTAAGGAAAAAAAATCCCAGTTTTTTTTTTAAATCCCAGTTTTAATATTTATATTTTACATAGCCCATCTATGACACAAACCTGAAAAGAAAAAATGCAACTGTTGGCAAATGCTGAAAATATCAATAACTTTAGGTATCATGGAAGGGAGATTTCTCCTGTGAGACCAAGGAAATCAGCTGGACCTAGCACCTATCCTGAGAGCTCTTACTGCTTCACAGCACACTTGTAGCTACATTGTCAGGGTGTCTGCAAATGTTGTTAAGAGGGGGTGACCATCTTCTATAATTTGTGTCACAGAGAGACAGTTTGCACCTGGAAAAATGTTTGGAATTGACCTGGAAAAGCCCATGTAAGTGACTGGCCTAAGTGTCTCCAGTTTCACAGTAAATGACCCCATCAACCAGAAAAGGGGGTTGACCCAGCATCTGCAGGGTCATTTCACCTCTACTTTAAGATACCCACCTCACAGCCCATGCTCATGGACAAAGCCTATGAAACAGGGGTCATGGGCAGCCCAGGTGGCTCAGCAGTTTAGTGCCGCCTTCAGCCCAGGGCATGATCCTGGAGAACTGGGATAGAGTCCCACGTCGGGCTCCCTGCATGGAGCATGTTTCTCCCTCTGCCTGTGTCTCTGCCTCTCTCTCTCTCTCTCTCTCTCTCTCTCTGTGTGTGTGTGTGTGTGTCTCATGAATAAATGAATAAAATCTTTTAAAAAATGAATAAACAAATAAACAGGGGTCACATCCTAATTGTATAGATGAGTGGAGCATGGGGGAAAGAGCAATAGGTTCGGGACCATGTCTCATCTGATAGGATGATACTTTATGTATCATAAAGAAAGTATATTAATAATACTATTAATGCTTCTATAAAATAATATTAATAATACTATCCTTACCTACCTCACAGTGGTGAGGATCAAATTGTATAAGATCGAGAGTAGTACTTTATAAACTACAAAGCACTTCCTGAAAGCAATGTATATTGTTCATGCAATCATGTGTTCACTAAACGTTTATTGAGTACCTACTATATGCTAGGCACTATTCCAGCACTGGATATAAAGCATTAAACAAATACCACTATCTTTTTAATATATAAAATTGATTCTCTTTCTGGTCTTTAAGCTGAATGGCTTTTTAATATGATGAAGAGTCTCCAAGATGGCCCGCCAATGATCCTCGCCTGTTATGGGATGTTGTCCCTACCACATTGATTCTGACCTATGTGACCAATAGAATATGGTAGAAGTGCCAGTCTGTGACTTCCAAGCTTAGGTCAAAAAACACACTACCTCTTCATCCTTGGTCTCTTAGATGACCTGCTCGGAAGGAAGCCAGCCATCTTGTCATGGGGACATTTATGAAGTCACAAACAGGCTCATGGGAATAAATGTGGTGTTCTTTCAGAATCCAGCACCAAACTGCCAGGTATGCCCTACTTTGGAAGCAAATCCTTCAGCTCCAGCCAAGCCTTCAGATAACTGCAGTCTAGCTGACATCCTGACTACAAGCTAATGAGAACCTCCAAGCCACTTGCCCAGCTTGACCACTTCTTAATAGCCAACCCTTAGAAACTGTGACAGATAAGTATTTATTCTTGTTTTAAGCCATTATACTTTGAGGTAATTTGTTATGCAGCAATATCTAACTAATACATTCATCAAATAGTTCTTCCAAAAGGTTAAATGAAGATAATTTCAGATTACGTCTCATATTGCTACAAACTGACATTTGTTGCCTCTTACGTGTCACTTGTTTGAGGAACTTTGCCCTCATAGCACCAACCATGTAGCCTGAACCTATGTCCCATAAAGAATTATTTTTTGGCTGCTGAGTGATTGATTTTAAAACTTCTTAGCACAACTATGGCTTATAAAGCAGGGGAGAGGTCATCCAAGAGAGGTGACTGGCCAAGACCTACCAAGGCAGGCATGGTGTTCAAGAATGGTCTTAATGACAGGTAATCCTGGAAGTCCAGAGAGGTGGGCTGGTAGTTTGGGGACAATCAGTGGACATCCTGGTGGCTGGTCAGAACACAACATTCAGGTAGATCCAGGCTTGAGGGTCTGGACAGAGGAAAGTAATGGACAAGTATAATTTGAAGGAATGGCAAAGGACAGGTACTGAGACTCCGGGCCAAGACTTCAGACCAAGACTTTGAGGCAGGTTACTGGGGGGTTAGCTAGAAGAACCCAGTCTCAGAGACTTAGGGAATCAAGGTAGAAATGGTAAGCAAGTCAGAAGCCCACACTCGGTGCTGAGGCCTAGATAAAGCTGACGGGTACAGCAGATTACCAAAGGAATGGCTGCCATGCTGACTCAGTAGGTATTCATAGAACTGTAGCTCCAGATCCCTGCCATTCTCCCTATTGAAGATCTAGCTTGATCCCAGAGCCCAGAACATAGTACAGTGTTCAGAAGAGACAGCTAAAGAGGCTCCTGTCAGGTGAAGTGTAGAGAAAAGAGTGAGCAGACATCAGACTCATCGGTACTTTGGGAGAAAGCTCTGACTAGTATGTACTTCTAGATCTCATTCCTCAGAGTAGAAGCCAAGGAGACATAAACAAACCATGAGTTGAAATGCTTGCTTATTTCAACCTCTGATCTTCCATCAAAACTGTTTGTTGTTGTTGTTGTTGTTGTTGTTGTTGTTACTGGTTGGTGGCCAAGGGGACTCTTTCTCTGTGCTTCCTTCTCCCTGCTCACTTTGGGATGGGCGGGGAGGGAGGGTCAGGTAGACAGATGGATTCAAATATTTGGAGAACAGAGCATAGACAGCAAGCTGGCTAAGAAAAGCACATAGGCATGAAGATGAGTTCCATAGATTCTCAAGGGACTAGAGTGAACGTTCAGCTTCTGGCCACTGAGGATCAGCACTCTCCTCTGGGGAATGAAGCAGCTACTGAGTGTCATGGGTGCCCTAGCACACCATCTCACTTCACAGATCTGGTCCTGACTTCAATTCAGCTTCTTTCCCTCACTCCCCCTCACCTTTTTGCTCCTTCTTCTCTTTCATCTCAGCCACCTTTTGGATTTAACATCCATTATGGTGCCCTTTGGCTTTGACTTCCTCCCACTATGATTCTTCATCCTCAACCTTATAAAATATCCTTGAGCTCCTACCCTAAGGAACATCCTTCCCCCCTTACCTGGCACTTGGAACTTCTTAGCCAGACCATCTTGCCTTCCCACTAGTAGAGCTCCCACCATATTCACCTTGCTTATTTCAAACTCTGATCCTCCATCATACTGGTGCCTAAATCTGAATTCACCCTGATTTAGGATAGGGGACTTTAACACAGTCCTTCCATATCAAAATAGCAGGGGAAGCTGTCTCTCCTTAACCATACCTTCACGATTTCCCCTTTAGTAGACCCTGAATTCCTGGAGCAATAGACAATGTCCAAACAGGTGACAATGACAATCTAGTGATGACACCAGATTGTGAGAGTCTGGTGGGGAACCAAGGCAGGAAACTTCACTGACAAAAGAAGGACTTAGTGTTGGAGCTCTGGAGATAAGTGAATGGAAACAAAATATAGAGGAATCAAAGTAAGACCCTCACTTCCCAAAATATCCTTGCTTTCCCCTAACGCTGGATACTCGAATCACAAAATTATAACACAATGTGAAATGATAACCTCAAATCCAAATTCCCTCCTATGGTATCATAGAGACTACCTGTGGTTTTGTAGCATCTCCTAGTTTTTCAAGTATATCAAAGACCCGGATTTTCTAGGCATTCGTCCCAAAAGTAAACTCACCAAATAAAGTTTATCACCCAAAGATTTGCAGATTGATGCTGAGTTCTTTCATGTCAACATCTGCCCTCTCTCAACCTCCACACACAATATTCTGGTCCAGGAGAGTTTTTCTATAGCAATCTCTCTACACAGCATTCACCACTGTTAGCTTAACTGACATGGATTTTTTTTTAAAAAGATGTTATTTATTTATTCACGAGAGACACACAGAGAAAGATTGAGAGAGAGAGAGAGAGAGAGAGAGGCAGAGACACAGGCAGAGGGAGAAGCAGGCTCCCTGCAGGGACCCAATCCCAGGTCTCAAGGATCATACCCTTGGCTGAAGGCGGCGCTAAACCGCTGAGCCACCCGGGCTGCCCTGACATGAATTTTTGTTTCTTGCTTGAGCTGTAAGAATTGTTACTGCTGAAATGTTTTTGAATTAAATCAAATCAGGCTCCAGTTCCCGATTAAACCAACCTCAGTGTGAAGTCCCATGTTGATCATGTTTTGCGTCTCCCTGCCCCTTCCCCAGGGCTTTCATGAACCCTGAGAAGATAGGAGCAAGCCCTCTAGTTGTGGTCCATCATGGTTAGTTAGGATCCCTGGTCCAAGCTTGTAGGATTCATTCAAAGGAGGGCTGCTCCACAAGCATATCCATCACCATCATACCAAGCTCAGCCATGGGATAGAAGCCAAAACTCCATTAACTGTGGTGTTTGGGCCATGGCTCTTAAGCATCCACCAACCCATCCAGAAGTCTCCCTCAGGAATGAAGGTCTTCCATCCTCTTCCCCACCCAAGCCCTAAGCTTGATCCCTACTCCTCTAGGACAATCAAGCCTTCCTTCTAGCTGAGCCTAATCCTTCCAAAAAAGCCCTGATGCTTGATGCTTTTCCTCTTGATCTTTTAATCACACACACACAGAAAGCTTTTACCAGCCTTCCACCCCAGGCCCCAGGGCAAGTGGTGCAGACTCAAGAACAGGAAGGTTGGTGCCCTGTACCTAGGGGTTGGGGAGGGGGGTAAGGATTAACTGTTCTGCTGATGAGCCTGTAGCAACGAAAAGGACAAGACCCTCATTTTTTAATAACTTGATTGTTAATTTATCATCACCTAAACACATTTCAAGTTCTTGATTCCAAAATAATCTATTTCTTTAGAGCAGAAGATCCAGTGTAATAGGACTCTCTCATGGCCAAGCATGAGACCTGGCTTATTCCAATCTCAGGAACTAAGGTAAAGCACCTAGAAAACTACACCCAAGGACGGGCATGCCATGGATAAATATGCCTTACTAAGAATTTTTCCATTTTGTTTGTTGAGACAATTTGTTGTGTGTTTATCAGGCACTGTCAAAGATTAAAAGAAGAAGATGACATGGCCCCTACTCCCCCAAAGACTGTGATTTTCTAATTGGGGAGGTATGCACCCATGAGAAGACTGAAGCTTAATAATAGTATAAAATAACAATGAAAGTAATGTCATGAGACAAATTGGCACATCTCATTGGTTTCTTGCAGCAATCCTGAGTGGTGTTATGACCTCCCATTTTGTAGATGAGGAAACTGAGACTCAGGAAAGGGATCCTGCCCTCCCAATAAACCAGATTTCTAGCAGTGGAAACTAACATGGGACCAGAGAGCTGTTACAGCCCCCCGCCACTCCTCACCAGCTTGCTCCCCACCCGCCCTGACCTGCAAACTTCCCAGCACTTATATACACAACCTGCCTCTACCTTATGGTGCAACTGACTCTGCAACAGTCTATAAAAGTTTTATTGTTCCTTCTTTTAGAAAGTTGCTGGACCTCCCCAGCACTTGTAAATAATATGGCGCTGCACCCCTGCCCCCACCCCATTCCTAACCACAGGCACCCAGGGAAGCTGAAGAAACATGGTCAGGGAATTCTGAGATCACAGACCTCCACCTGTAGGTTGTTGACACACTGTCCCATCTGCTCCCACCTGTCAGAATATTCCCACTGTTTCTCCTTCTCCCCAGGCTCTGGCTCATGTCCTTCCCTCCCAGAGAACCCTTCCTTCAAATTATGCCCGTCCCAGTAAAACTCTGTATATGAACTCACCAGTCTCTGAAACACCCAAGTTTTACCAGGATCATTCGAAGGCATGCTTCCCCATCCGCTGCAGCTTAGTCATTTGTGGCTTTGCCGTAGGGGATGGAAGTCAGAGCTCTGAATCTGTGTCCCACCTCTGCCACATATGACCTATACAAAATTCGGAAACTGAGCCAAAAGAAGTTCATCCACAAAATGGGGTGTCTCGAGGATGAAATGAGATAATTGGGAAGAAAGCATTTTGTTAATGGTAACAGGTTTTACCTGTGTTATGCGTAACCACTCTCTGCCCCAGTTTCCATATTCAGAAAATTGAAGAGTAGGAATAGTGTCTCCCTCTTGGATTTGCAGCACGGATTAAACGGGCTCTCGTCTGTAAAGCAAACTGAGCACAGTTCCCTGCCCCCATCTCGGTTCCACCCATGATATAAGCAGAGCTGGACCCATAAACCCAGCATTATGCTCTTCAGTCTGACCACGAGGTTATGCAGGATTCAGGACGCCTTTGCAAACACCCCTCCACATGGGTGACTTTTGGCATCTGGGCAGGAATTCCAATGCTGTGCAATAATCATCATCATCATAAACAGTTGGTGGTCCCTGCATCTAGGAAATTAGTTTTTAGGGGCCAGGTCTGGCTGTGATAGAACACGCACCCCACCCCCCAGAGGAGAGACTGCAGAGCATGTGTGTCTATAAAACCACAGCTGATCCTCAGGGCGAGATGAAAGAGCCGCCATCCTGAGTGGCTGGCCCTTGCATCAGAGCCAGACGTGCTCCCTCAAATGAGAGTTTGGAGAGCATCCGTCTCAGTCCTCCATGAGCATTGTTCTCTCTGAAGTGCTCCAGTTCAAATTTGGTACAGAAAGTGAATAAATCAGTTTGGACTTTGGGTCAAGGATCTGTATATGAGAAGGAAAAGAAATCATAGACTATCAGAGCTGCAAGGGGCTAGTTTGGACCATGGTCCTTGTTGAGAACCTGAGCCAAGCCCCTCCCCTTCCTCAACAGCACTCCCTCTTTTCAGGGATGGTTCCCTAACTGTCTAGCTACAGTTGGTATAACCAAGAGTGGGCCAAGCGAGGCCAACCAGATACTCGTCCTGGAATTCTGGAGTTAGAAATCAGACACACTGGTAGGTTTCCATTGGGACCTTTACCAAAAAAGACTCACTTACACGGATAGAATATAGAGTGAACGCCAGACAAGAGAGAAGAGTATGGGGAACCTGGACCTCATTCTGGAGAGAAACAGCTCAGGGAGGTGGCCCTATGCAAGGAAGATTGCAAAAATCACTCTCCAAAGACACAATTACTTTTGCCTCACTGCTTTAGTTAATTAACATGTGTCTTGCATGTAGTCGCTGCTGAATAAAAGCTTGCTGACACTTGAATTAATAATCAAAAACACAGGACGCCTGGGTGGCTCAGCGGTTGAGCCTCTGCCTTTGGCTCAGGGCGTGATCTCGGGGTCCCAGAGTCAAGTCCTGCATAGGGCTCCCTGGATGGAGCCTTCTACTCTCTCTCTCTTTGTGTCTCTCATGAATAAATAAATAAAATTTTTTAAAAAAAATAATCAAAAACAGGTGGAAATCTAATCACAGTGTAGATTTTGAGGAGAAACAAATAGGCACTGAGCAGCTCATAATCGAGACAGATTTATATGAAGTTCAAACCCAGGAAACAGCTAATTAGGATAGTGGTTATCCTTAGAGAGATAGTATATGGAAGGAGCACAAGGGGCTTCTGGAATGTTCTGATTCCCAATCTGGGTGCTGGTTACACAGGTGTGCTGAGTTTGTGAGAATTCAGTGAGTTGTTTGTTTATGATCTATGTACATCTCGGTATGTATAGTACATGTCAATACAACATTTAAAAATAAAATAAATAAGGGTCAGGTCTTGACTTGCCCCCAGAGCCTACCTGATACAGCTCTGGCAGGACTTCAAGGATCCACCTCCCTAGTATTTCATGCAAGTGATTAAGAGCATAGGAATCAGAAGGCCAAGTCACAGAAGAGCAGCTTTGTTCTCAGAAGAGTTTGGGGTGAAGAGCTCATGCTAAGAAGCCAACCCCAAATTGGTGTGATAGCAATGTGTTTAATAGCAAATGTGTGATGGCTAATGTTTTATACACAGACCAATAAACACACATATATGTGTGAGCATATGCCTTGGACCTTTTGATAAATTCAAAATAATTATGAAAGTAGTACTTATTAAACCTTTCTAGATGGCAGGCACTTGTGGTTTACATTTGCTAAATAGTTCAAGTATCACAACAACCCGATGAAGTGAGTATCATTATTTATCCTCATTCTTCAGATGAGGAGACTGAGGCACAGACAGGTTTTAGTGACTTGATTAAAGTCAAAAGCTAATAAATGGCAAAATCAGGTTGGTCTAATTCCAAAACCTATATTTTTAAAAGAATAATTCCCAGCTCCTAAAACAAGGTATAAACAATGGTTTGTATGCTTGACTTCTCCATGTAAAATATAAGAGAAGAAATAGTTTCAGGGCAGCTGGGTGGCTCAGTCGGTTTAAGTGTCAGCCTTCGACTCAGGTCATGATCTCAGGGTCCTGGGTTTGAGCTCCTGCATCGGGCTCCCTGCTCAGTGGGGAGTCTGCTTCTCCCTCTGCCTCCCCGCCCCCTACTCATGCTTATGCTTGCTCTCTCTGAAATAAATAAAATCTCAAAAAAAATACTGTTTCACTTATCAATGCCTTTTACTGAAGGCACATCTGATAGCAAGATCAGTGAGCTTGTTTGTTTCAAGGAGTAAATAGGAAATCATTAATTTGTTGGTCATTTTTCCATATGTGAAAGTCAGTAGGGAAGCAACAGACACAGTGGTTCTGTTCTCACACTTACTCTTCCTAACAGATTTATGAGGTGGGTGTTATTGTCTCTAGTTTGCAGGAGAAACTGAGGCTGGGAAAGATTAAGGACCTTCATCCTCATTCAGACTCCTGCCTGGATGGCTCCAAGCCCAAGAAGGCATCCCCCTTCCCCCAAACACAGCAGTCTACATCCTTATGTTGATCTCTTAACTGGACCCTCTCGGCTGGTGTGTGGGGCAGGAGGGCTAGTGTGTGGCCTGGCCTTGCACTAGACCAAGTATGCTCCAAGGCTGGGCTCTTAACTCTTGGCTTCTATTTGTCTCTAGCAGTACCAGGAGACCCAGGTCCATTGGCTCAGCAAGCACCAAGAAAGGATCACACCAAGGAGCAAACTAACAATGGGTTTGCTGGAGTGGATGGACCCAGAGAGCAATCACCAGCACTCATACCTTGGAAGAATCTGGTGGATGACTGAGAAGAACCCAAGTAGCAGCTTCCCCACTAACCACACACCTGGGAGAAGCACATCATTCCCAGCCATGAGCTCACCCTCCTCGCTCAGACTTCCAGGCTGACAGAGAGTGAGCGGAGGTGAAAACAAGCTCCAGTGAGTTTTGCTTTCTCTCTTCTCTTGGCTGAGAAGATCCTGGCTGTTGGCTTTCCTGTTGTCATTAATGATGTGACTGCACTTTTTTTAATGCACACGCGGAACATTCGTTCATTTAATAAACATATGTTGCAGGCCTATTCCCGGCAAACATTAGGAGGCAGGATGCAGTCTAGCAGTCAAGAAAGGGAATTCTGGTGCCTGTCTGAAATGAGTTCAAGTCCTAGCCTTGTTCAGTCCCAGTCTAGTGAGAGTCTGCTGCTATACTTACTCGTGTTACTACTCAGTGGAAGTCCTAAGCTGGGTGCTGGTGGGGAGAGGGACAGTACTCAAGGAGCATTCCTGCTAGAAGAGGCATTAAGACAAGTACACAAATAGCCCACGATTGTGAAATAGGAAAGATGCAGAATATGACAGGTAACCTAATAGGCTATTTAGAATTATAAGCACTGTCTCTTTCAAGACTGTTCCTTGGGGAGGCCTCATATTTACATATAAAGCATTGCTGCTATGGTTATAGGAGCTTTTAAACATTTATTGCTTTATCATTGTTATAAAAGTAAAACATATTCGTTTTTCCTTTTTTTTTTTTAAGTAACCTCTACCCACAAGGTGAGGCTCGACTTCATGACCCCTAGATCAAGAGTCACATGCTCTACCTACTGAGCCAGCCAGGCGCCCCCATATTCATTTTTTAAACTTTGGAAAGTACAGAAAGTATTTCAGAAATGTCTCATAATCCCATCATCCAAGAAACTATAGTCAATATTGTGCATATGTTCTTTTATTTGAATTTTTTCCAGAAGTAGTCTTGAGCTCCACGTTTGGAGCCTCTATTCCCTTAGACACTGTAGCACATTCTTTTGACTTTGCCTAGTGAAACAGATCTTTATCCTTTGAAGGTAGGTTGCGTTTTGGAAACATTCGTAAGTCATCAGGAACCAGGTGCGGCGAATTTGATGTGATCAAGCCAAGGGCACGTTGCTTTGGGTCCAGACACAAGATGATAGAGTAATGAAACTAATTTTATTGGGGGGCTTGTAAAATAGTACTAACGGCAATTCCAGTGAATTGCTTGAAATTTGAGTTTGCCACAAGCAGTGATTTAGAAATAAAAGATCTTGAGGAAGGTCACAATGTTGGGTTGTTCATTTTTAATTTCTAGTGCCCAGTGTTATGCCTGACAAATAACAGGTATTAAAAACAGTTGGGTGCCCTGATGGAGCTCGACCACTTTATTTTTTAATTGATTTTTAATTGCTGTTTGGCTCTGGCTAGCATTCTTTCCTCTAAGAGATTCAGGCAATTATAAACCCTCTAGAATTTTCCTTAACATACTCAAGAATATGTATATATTTTGAAAGACAGGTAAAGGGAAAATAAGAGATTGTTAACACTTTAATTATATTATTCATAAAAATATCTCACTCATAAAAATGAAACCTTAAATATATGGCTATAGTCCCTTTTGACCACCATATTCAATCTTATTCCCCCCCAACTCCTCAGAGGAAATGAATTCAGTTAACAGATTGATATGCAACTTTGCAATTATTTTATGTTTGTGTATGTATCCATATATGATACATATTACATAAAGCATACCTATTATTTTTTACTAACTTGTATCACTGCATGTATGATTCACTGCTTACATTTTTTAGCCAAGCGAATTAAAACTGACCACTTTAAAGGGGACAAAATCCATTTAAATATGTAAGTTCTGGTTCACTTCCTTTGGAAATAAGCTCTTAACTTCATAACCAAGCCTTCTAAGGCATCTGGGAGAATTTAGAGAAGGCCAAGATGTCAACAGATGGACATAAGAACTTACCCCACAGGCTAGCCCTAGAATTTATCAGCACAGTACTGTACATGTGACAGGCACTGAGGAATGTGGTGGATAACATGGGCTGATGTCAAACTCCAGAATTAGAGACCTCCTAAGACTTCCTCATTGTCCTTCATGACCCATGATGCATCTGTCCTCCACAAATGTATCAGGCTCCTTGAGAACATATTTCTATTTCCAGCTTGCACCATCTTTAGGGGGATAATGAGCTCAATGAGCTCTCTCTGCAATAAGAAAGATGTTTGCATCCCCGTCATCATCATCTGATCTAGAGCATTTGCTGGACTTTGTCTCTCATCTTCACATATTTTCATGGATAGCAAAAGAGGATTTTGCTTCAGGGAAATATGTGTTGAGAGTCTTGTTGCCTCTGTCTGGCAATAACAGTAGGGAAAAACTGAAGACGGGAGTCAAGAGTAGACTCATTATAACTAAACTGGCTGCCATCAAGGTAGACAGATCCAGTGGTTTTCTCCAACCTCTTCCCAAGGCATATGTCACACATCTGGCCAGGATCTGTAATAGCCGTAGTTTGGGGAGGAATAAGAAAAGGAATGGAGCTAGAAATGGAAATGGCTCTTGCAAGAAAAGCCTCCCATGGGTGATATTTTAGGACATTAGCTCAGGCTGCCTTGTCCTCAGTCATCTTGCTAGCATTTAAGTAGCCCCTTGGGTTACAGATCACGGCAGGTGTTGGGAAGGAAAGAAGGCCATGCTAAAAATAACCAGCCTCTTCTGGAACTCTGCCTGCCGGCGGGAACTCCCTCCTCAAGCGGCAGCACCTCAGAAAAAGAACAGAGTTTCCTCCATCTCAAGCAGTAAGAAAGGTCTGGCTCTTTCCTCTATTGAAGTTACTGAGGTGGAAATGGTCCTCTGGAGAACATACACTCAAAGAAGCATTTCTACTGAGAAATAGTGATTTCTATTAAATTAAGAAAATGGGCTCTCTTAAGGAGAAGCCAGGGGCCCAGTAGAAAGTGCTTGGGGAGAAGGGTTTTGCTAGTCAGTCAAGAAAGGGTCCTTACAGGGATGCCTGAGTTGCTCAGTGGTTTAGCACCTGCCTTCAGCCCAGGGTGTGATCCTGGAGTCTCAGGATCGAGTCTCATGTCGGGCTTCCTGCATGAAGCCTGCTTCTCCCTCTGCCTGTGTCTCTGCCTCTCTCTTTCTCCCTCTCTCTCTCTCTCTCTCTGTGTCTCTCATAAATAAATAAATGAAATCTTAAAAAAAAAAAAAAGAAAGAAAGAAAGGGTCCTTAAAAAACAAGGAAGTCTGCTGCTTCTTTTCAGTAACTGGGCCCACCCATAGGCCTCCAAACCAAATAATCTCAACTGAAAATTAAGCTGTTGGCAATGAGTATGGCCAAGTCACAGGAACAAAAAATTTTAGAGATCCCAGGTTTGAGCATGCCTAACACAGCGGCCCTCAGAGAACCTGGATGAGTGGTAGCTAGACGTCAGCTAGGGCAGGAGGCACTGGCTTGCCCACCTCCACAGGTACTTTTTGCATCAGATTTCCCGGTCTGCAAAGTAAGAGTGGAGTTCTGCCTGCCACTCGGGAGGCTGCAAGGGTCACTTTCACATATGTTCCTGTTAAGGACATCAGTGGAAACTTGAGAACCAAGTATAAAAATATAAAAATGAACAGGTGGCATCCAATACGAAAAGAATGCGGGGTTTGCCGGGAAGTAATGATTAAAACCATTCCGAAGCTGAAATGTGGCCCTTGAGGCTGGCTGAAGTCTCTGGACTGCAAAGTCTGTTGATGCTTTTTTCTGCACAGTCTGGGGCTTGAGGAAGCACTAGCTGCTGTCCTGGCCGCATATTTTGTCTTCGTTTCCCCCCAAACATACTACTTGGATTGAGTGATGGCTCATTCCTTTGTCAACCCAAGGGTTTTGAGAGAAGTAGGTGTCGATTCCTAACGATTACCTCCAACTCTTCCCTGAAGCTACTAGGAACAAAATTAATGTACCTGCCTCTCTCTCTTCATGAAGATGTCCTTCCTGTCCCATCCTAAGCCATAAACGTGAGAGCCGGGAAAGGTCTCCTGGGCCCAGCCACACCTCCTCACCAGGTTCTCCCAGCAACCGAGGTGCAGGAGCTGGGGCTGCTGTACGGAGACTGGCCCATAAAACATAACACACCCTTTTAGTCCCAGCCTCGTTACTGTCACTTGTTAACCATGGTCATAAGCAGAAAGGACCTCTGGTGGCCCTCTGTTCTCTCTTCATCTTGTAATGTGTTGCTTTGAAATATGACATTGAATATTCATATAAACATGGCTGGGGAAGGGTTAATGGAAAGAGCACCATTGCTGGGAGCTGGGACATCCATGTTCTTGTTCCTGCACTGCCACCTCCCAGCTGGGTGATCCTGATATTCTAATCTGTAGAATGGGAATAAAAGTCCTTATCCTGATGCTGTCATAAGCTGTAAGGAGATGATAAACATGAAAGTGCTTTTTAAACTGTACAGACATAGGGAATATTGCCGTGCTGGAGACTGCTAAATTCCACAAGTCAGGCTTGATTAATCCTATACAGAGTTGTAAGAAGAGAAGATGTAAGGCAGGAAAAGCCATATGCCTTTTCTCATCCTGGGAGAACCATCTTGCCTATGCAAGCCCTCCAGGTAGTGAGTGCACTCAGAGGGCCTCTCAGAGTTCACTCAACAAGGAAGGAAGCATCCACAGAGCTTGAACCCCTCCTGGAAGCAGAGCATGTTCTCCTTGGGTCCTTGGTGGTAGCATCACAAGCCCTTGAGAAAAAACACTCCCTCCCCTGTGGATGAGAAGAACATGCTGTATCTTGTTCCGTGAGACAATGAGCCATGAGCATAATAACACACTGCATTCCAAAATCCAGTAGAAGAAGCAATTGTCTCTCGGGTTAATTATAGATTCTTCACTTTCCCTTAATTGCTTGAGTCAGCACTGTTGACTCTAGGGCAGTCGCCATACACAGGTAGAGCTATTGCTGTGAAACAAGGTGTGACTATTAGGTAATGAGGTTTTTGTTTTATATTGTGTTTTTAGATAAACAAACCCACATGTACATATCCAAGTAAGTGTTCCTGTTAAAGGTGTCCCGGTAGCAAGCTTTGCTTATGTTAACTCTCTTTTTTTGACCAAATATTGGGAAATGTAGCGTGGCAAGTATGGGTGCTCTTATGGGGGTAAAGGGACAGTATAGTAATATTAAAGCTCTCTTAGAAAACCTAAGATATGTGATCCTCATAGCTATAGGGGGCTCAGATAGCATTTGGGAAAATGGTAGTAACATCATTGGAAATACACATTAAATGATTCCCAGAGAAAGGAGAGAAAATGAGTGGGAAATATCAGAGAGGGTGACAAAACATGAGAGACTCCTAACTCTGGGAAACGAACAAGGGGTGGTAGAAGGGGAAGTGGGCAGGGGGATGGGGTGACTGGGTGACGGGCACTGAGGGGGGCACTTGATGGGATGAGCACTGGGTGTTACACTATATGTTGGAAAATCGAACTCCAATAAAATAATAAAATAAAATAAAAATAGACATCGCCTACCAAAAATAAATAAATAAATAAATAAATAAATAAATAACCCCCCAGAGAGAGGGTTTTTTTTATCGGCAACATACATATTTTCCTGGAGGAAAAAAATCCATGTCTCTTATCTACCTTCCCTGACTTTGTAAACTTTAGTTAAATGCCCTGCACACCAAAGTGTTCCATAAATATTTGAGGGACATCGGTCCTACTCTATCACAATAATGATATTTATTCTTCCAAAAATAAACCATGGAGTCCATGTATTCAATGGAAATAAATCTTTTGCACCTAGTTTTGTTATCTTTCCTTCCCGGTATTGTGTCTCCTACTTACTCATATGACTAATAGCCAATAAACAGTCATTCAGCAAACATTTACTGAGAAATGACTGATACCAAGCTCTGGAGAAATCTGGAAATTCTGCGGACGTTCTTAGTGTCCACACAGAAGCTTGGGGCCAAGGATCTTGTGCAGGCTTCTACACCAGCATGATTTGGTCAGCTTTTTTACTTCCAAAGAACACAGATTCTCTCATGTACCCCAGGAAAGAAGGAGAGTTATTATAAGGACCCTTGAACTGAAATGTGATCAGATTCTCCCAGTCGCTTTCTCTCAATGGTCTGTTTATCTTGATATGTCTGTTCCATTCTTTCTCCATAACCAAATTTCTCTGCTTCCTCATAATTTAGAGGATGCATCAAGAGAAGCTAGTTATGCCCCAGGAGACTCCGATCTCAGTGGCCTAAAGTAGCAAAGGTTTATAGCTCACTCAAGCTACTTGTTCACCAAGGGTTAGTTGGGAGAGAGGAGGAATTCCTCTTATCATAGCAACTTGGGAACCCAGAATGACAGAGCAGTGACAGTCTTTAAAAAAAAGAAATGAGGAGGCATGTGCTCTTCAAGTGTCCACCTTATGTCAATTCTGCTCACATTTCCTTGGCCAAAACAAATCAGTGACCACAACTAACTTAGCTGGGTGGGGATGTGCAAGCCTACCAAGACCTTGATTGGAGAGAAAGCCCAAATATGCCTCAATGGCCTTAATCACCCTCATTCAAGGCATCTCCAGCCCAAGACTGCAAACCACTTTTGTTTCAGCAGCCACAGCTAATGATTCATATTTTCCATGTTCCTTCATTCCAAGTACAGTAAGAGAGAAGCTGAGTGGCCTGCAACCTAGGTCCCTGGTTAGCCTATGGATCTTTGTGTCATGGCCAATCTGCTGGGAACAGGCATATACACGGTAGTACATGACTGTCTAGCCCAATCCTCTTGATCCTCTCCAGCCACCAGAAGACCTGCCCAGTACAGTCATGATGTTTGAAAAAAAAAAAAAAAGTTATGATGTTTGCTTGTCCTAGCTCTTGATGACAGAGAGGCCATGATTGGTACAGTCCATTAAGCTGGGTGGGATCTGGCTGTCAGGCTGTTTATGGGGCAAACTCAACAGTGGTGAAATGGAAATGACTGAGCCCAGGGACCTGCTATGTTAGCTCACCAGTCTAGAGATCAATGATGTGGTACTACAGGATTTTTAAAAGTTGGTTCTATGCAGCTCTATTGCCACACTTGGACACAGTCTTCCTCCTCTGAACACAGACTTAGGTGGGAAGGGCAGAGGGGGGAACAGAAGTGAGTGGCTTCAACCCACACGAGAAGACCTGAATGTGTGAACCCAGAATCAAGTTCCATATGCCCCCTCATCTATCTTTCCAGTCTCATGTCCCAGTTCACCCCCAAATAAACCTTCTGTCCAACTACTGTCAAACATTCCTTGTTCTTTTTTGGGCTTATTCAATACCCTCCTCTCTAACTGCTACCCTTCCTCTAAAATCAGTTTAAAAACTACCACTCTGGGATTCCTGGGTGGCTTAGTGGTTGAGGGTCTGCTTTTGGCTCAGGGCTGGATCCTGGGATTCTGAAACGGAGTCCTACAACAGGTTCCCCGTGGGGATCCTGCTTCTCCCCCTGCCTATGTCTCTGCCTCTGTGTGCGTGTCTCTCATGAATAAATAAAATCTTTTTGTTTTTTTTAAAGCCACCACTTTTCAGGAAAGTGTTTCTCTGACGGCTATGACCTGTGGTCCTTTCTAGATCTTCCTCCTCTGAATTCTTGTGCCCCTGCTCATGCTGAACACCTGGAGGGCATGAACATGTCTTACTCATTTTGGAATCCCAGAGCTTAGTGCCTGCCTAGTACATAGCAGGTGCTCACCAACTATGTGTTTAATGAATTGTCTGTAGCACCAGACATTTAAGGAAACTGTAACGAGTTCCTCTGCTATATTAGGCACAGTGGAGAAAAGTCAGTAATAGATGATCTCTCCAGGAGTTTCACTAGTTCAGTAGCCTGGTTTCATAGATGAGAAAATTGAGTCCCAGAGAGGAGAAATGATTTGCTGTCTGCCACCCAAACAGCCCCTATCGACCAAGCACTTCGCTATGCGCGAGACAAATGCTTTTCACTCTTTATCTCATTTTCATCCTTGTGACAACCCTTAAAAGGAAGACTTTTTACACTTACTTTTACAGAAGAGGAAATGGAGGCTTAAAGAAGTTGTAACCTGGCCAGGGCATTTGAAAACGTACGGTCCAACTCCTGAGTCCCTACTCTTGCCCCCTGCACTGAGCCCCAGGCTATGGAGTCAGTTCCCTGTGGCCCATGAAGATGCATATTGCCCGGAGGGCTTGAACCTTTTCTGTGCTCCAGTGGCTGGGTTGACAGCAGGTGATTAAAGGATCCTGGTGAATTTCTGTGCCACCAGGTCCTGTGCACGCGGGTCTAACGTTCTGACCATTAGGTCAGGGTATTTCTTCCCGCCTGGGCAGTCGGGTTAGTGGAAGAAACCCGATAAAATCCTGGAGAGGAACTTGATCATTCTCTGAAGGACTTACAAGTTGTTTGGCCTGCCTAATCAGCTCAGACGCCGTCTGGGGAATATTCGGTATCCATGTAGCACAGGTTGTGAATTACTCTGTGGGGACTGTTAACAAGACCCTCACCAACTCCGCCTTGGCCAGTGTCAGTGCCCCTTTCTTCTCCTCCCACCAAAGTTCTAGAAAAGAATAGGCTTTCCTCCCCTCCCCTTGGGGGCAGGGAGGAGCGAGAGATGGAGGGGAAATCCATCTGCCTCCGAGCAGAGCTCACTCTACACAGCTGGACCTGATCCCTCCTCAGAGCTAAGGCTGTGGATACAATGACTTAGCTGGGATAACACTCGGCCAGCGTTTTGGCAACCTGGTATCCAGTACCCAAACATGGAAAGAGGCCGACTCCCTAAAATCAGTGCAAGAATAATGACAGGGAGTTAGATTTGGAGGCAGGGCAGGGATCATCCACCCCCTGGATTTAAAGATACTGAAGCTAAGTTGCTTGTCGAGGAGGTCGCACGGCTCCTGGCTGTAGAGAGCGAGGACCACGGTGCCTCGGTCTAAACTCAAAGTTCCCTTTCCTTCGACTCCCGCCCAGCCACCTACACACAGCCCGCCCTTTGCCGTATGGCCACACACAGGCCCAGCACACCTAGGCCGACCGGGTCCTGTGTTCCTGAAGGCTTTGACTGTCCCTCCCCGGGGGAGAAGCTCACACAGAAGACAGAGCCCCAGACACCACCCCCCACCCGCACTAGCAGGAAAGTCTCAGGAGGAGCCCCCCAGGCCTTGCTCTCAACGCTCCCTTCCCTCTTCCAGAAAGGGAGCCCCCAGATGACACCTGGCCGGCTGGGGGCTGCGGGGGAAGGACCTGGAGGGTGCAGGGAAGGCGCAGGCCTGGGGTCGGGCACGGCGGCTGCCGCCCCCCCACCCGCACCCCCCGCACCCCCCGCACCCCTCGCCCCGGGCCGGATGCTGAGAGCGCAGGGGTCTTGGGGCTCCCTCCGGGCCACGCGCACCCACTACCTGGCCCGCTCCCCGGGCCTCCTGGGGCTCGGGCGGGCCCGGCTGGGGTCCGGGAAGGTGGGGGGCGCGCGGGGCGCGCGGGGCGCACGGAGCAGGGGTCAGCGCCGGCCCGGCCCGGCCCCAGCGAGGCCTCGGCGCCCTCTCCCTGGCGCGCAGGTTTGGAAACAGGGCGGCCTCGGCGGGCCGCCGCCTCGGCGCTCGGGTCCCCATATATAGTCATATCCACCGTCAACCGGGAGGCCGGCAGGCGGCAGCGAATGGGCGCGCGGCCCCCGCGGGAAGGCGCGGGGAGGGGGCAGGGGGCGGAGGGAGGAGAGGGGGGAAGGGGCCGGAGAAAAAAGCTTTTCCAAAAAAGTATTGGCTGTCTCGAGGAATGCGGTCGCCCCCTTGGGAAAGTACATATCTGGGAGCAGCAGGCGGCTCCGCGCCCGCACTCCGCCTCGGCCGCCCCGCCGCGCGCTCGCCTCGCCGCTCCCGCCGCAGCCGCAGGGCCCCCAGCCGCCGCCACCATGGACGCCATCAAGAAGAAGATGCAGATGCTCAAGCTCGACAAGGAGAATGCCTTGGATCGAGCCGAGCAGGCGGAGGCCGATAAGAAGGCGGCGGAGGACAGGAGCAAGCAGGTCTGCGCCTCCCCGGCTCTGCGCCCGCGCCGGCGCCCCCGAGCCCTGGGCGCCCCGCGCTCCCCCTCGCGCTCCCCCCGGGGCTCCCCCGAGGCTCCCCCCGGGCTCCGGCCGCCCCCCTCCAGCCCGGGCGGCGGGGCCGCGCAGCCCGCAAGGCGGAGGGGGCAGCGAGCGAGACTCCGGCTCATTCTAACTTTTTTGGTCTCCTCGGGGGACGTTTATCTCGCTCCTCCGCTTCCCAGAGCCCTCGAAGTCCACTCAAGTCCTGGAGGCACTTGATCCTCAGGATCGGGGATCACTGCGGGGCGGGGGGGGGGGGGCGGGGAGTCGAGTCCCGAAAGTGCTAGTAGTTCCTCTGGACTTTAGGCTGCAGAGAAGAAAAGCTTCACCTGGGTTAGAGACTGGGCGGGGAGAGGGGAGGGTCAGGGAGTTTTGTTTTTGGTTTGGGTTTTGGGTTTTTTGGGTTTTTTTTTTTTTCCTAAGAACAAAGATGGAACAGAATAGAGAGTATACGGCCCGAAGGCCAGGGAGACAGCGGCGTGTTTCTGCACCCCCAGGTGTGGAGCCTTGTGCCCGCGGGGGGTGGGGGTGCAGGGTGGGCCGCCCCTGCAGCGCGGTTCCAGCTTCGGGGGAGAAGAGGCTACCGAGAGTCCCCCGAACCCCGAGTCGGCGGCGCCCCGAGCCCGGGGCCCCAGCCAACCAGGCGCTCGTGTGTTGTGTGTGTGTGTGTGTGTGTGTGTGTGTGTGTGTCTAACACCCGGTCCGTGCCGGCCGCCCGCGCCCGCCCGCCGCTGCCCCCCAGCTGGAGGAGGACATCGCGGCCAAGGAGAAGCTGCTGCGGGCGTCGGAGGACGAGCGGGACCGGGTGCTGGAGGAGCTGCACTCGGCGGAGGACAGCCTCCTGGCCGCGGATGAGACCGCCGCCAAGGTACCGGGGCGCGGCGCGGCGCACGAATGGCTAACTCTGTCTCTCTCTCTCTCTCCCTCCCTGTCTTTCCCTCTCTCTCTCCCGCTGTCCCTGTCCTTCTGGTTCTGTGCACCCACACCCCTCCCCTGCGGGATCACGCTGCCTGCTGCACCCCCACCCCACCCCTCCCCGTCCCCCACGGCCAACTCCCAGCTGGAAGATGAGCTGGTGTCGCTGCAAAAGAAACTCAAGGGCACCGAAGATGAACTGGACAAATACTCCGAGGCTCTCAAAGATGCCCAGGAGAAGTTGGAGCTGGCGGAGAAAAAGGCCACTGACGTAAGTGCACGCTCACACTACCTCCCTCACCTCCTGCCCGGTGGCCACTCTGCGGTCACCACAATGGCCAAGGAGCAATGGAGGAGGGTCGCCTCCTCCTGCTGGACACCCGCACACAGCCCTGACATGGCCCGGAGCACTGGATGCTGCCTCAGACTCCTGTTGCACACATTCATTTATATTTCATCCACTCCTCTTTCTTTTTCTCTTTCTTTCCCCCACTCCTGGGGGGTGGAGGTGGGTGGGTGAGAAGCTGGGAGTGGAGTGGCTGAAACTGGATGCTGGAGGTGAACCTTGCCTCCCTGGTGGCAGAAGACCTCTGAGGTGTCATCATCAAGGTTTGTGCAAACAGAATACCTCAGTTTCTTTCCTTTCCTTTGCCGCCTCTGATGGGTGGGAATGCCTGGTTTTCCATGGTGAGTCTGGTCAGAGTACCGAGGGCCCAGTCTCTGAATCGAAGGAAGGACATGGCGCTACTACTTTTACTTAGAAGGCTGAGCTTGATGCTGGGGTGCAGAGACACTTGAGGCCTCCTTTCTTACTAGGGGAACCTTAATCCAGACCTTAAGATCTGCCTGGGAAGATGATACTTGCTTGGGTCTGCAGTCTGACAGCACTAGATCCTGAAAGTACCCTGGGAGTTATATATAGCTCAGTGCTTTATATGGTATAGTGAGCTAACTGCCCCCTGCCCCTCCTGCTTGCCCCACCCCCACCTGTCAGCCTTCTGACAACCACCACATAGTTTCGGGGGTGATGCACACACTGCAAAAACTCTACCAGCACTTTGTCCCCTGCCCTTTGGAATCTTTTTAGCCGAAGAGCTTGCCTTGTCTGCTCCCTAAGTCAAGCCAAGCATTAGATTTCCAAAGGAACGACTTCTTTTCACACTGTTGGATTCCATTGTAGAAGCTCATTAAGGCTAGAGGCCCAATTAGGAAAGAATTCCTTGGGAAGTTAGTAACAATTCCAAGAATGTATGAGCACCGGGGAAAGCTGTGCCCAGAAGTTGAACTACCAAGCACAATGGCAGAATTTCTTGTAGGAGAGGAAAATGCAAATTGCTGGAGGGTCTTGGGTTCTTGAAACCAGTAAAGGCTTTTTGTGGCACGAAAGGCTTAAAATGTAATCTCCAGGCATGCTTTATAAATGAGAAATCCAGACATCGGACATTTAGAATCAACAAAAATACTCCAATCGCCGTCAAGATTACTGGAAAAGGGGTTCACAGAAGCACTGACTTAGCTAAAACATTAAAGCTACAAACTACCTGGCTTTAGAAAAAGAGCCAAAAAACACATACAACTGCGCCTGCTTTGTATAATGTAGATCAGATGTCTGCTCCGTATAAGGTTAAATGGAGGATGTCTGTCTCCCCCAAATTGTCCAGCAGGACGTTTATTTGGCTTTTTCAAAAGAGCCGCTGATAGATCAAGGAGAGATAGTCCTTATAAGGAAAAGAATGCAGAGAATTTGAAAATAGCCCTGTAAGACTGAAGGCAAGAGAAGGAGAAAAAAGCTACTACAATTCTTAGAGGGGAAAAAAGATCATAATTATTGTAACTATGCAGCGCTATCATGTCTTTATTGAAAAGTCTTGTTTAAGGGAATGCTGGTATGAGGTGGGGCAGAAATGGAAATGAGGATATTTAAAGCCACCTTGGGCAGGGGCGTGGTTAACAGGGGAGGGGAATTTTTGAAACTGTTTTGGTTCTTTTTTTCTACCGGAAAACTATGCTTAATATGGCACTTTTTTTTGTGGGGGGGGGGTAGTATATATTGATCATCTTCCCTTTTAGGACCTTTTAGGTTGTTTAGAAACTGTAGGGATGTTGAAGAAGAACATTTGCGAAGAAATGCTATGTTTAAAGTGATTCCCAACTAGTAAAAATCGTCAAGACTTAAGGAGGAAGAGACTGATATCACTAGAGAAAGAGGGAGGTAGGAGGTCAGCTTCCTGAAGTAGAATCGTATTACACTTGGAATTAGGACACTTCGCTGTCATTACTCAGCAGTGTAAAAGCATTTCCATATTTTCCTACTACTAAAAACATTTTTCTACTTATTTACCAACATACTTTGTAAATCTTATTCCAGACGTAGGGGTCTTCCTAGCTTAAAAGATTGTGATTTACAAGGTAGCACCCTGATGGTTTTTTTTTTTTTTTTAATTTTTATTTATTTATGATAGTCACAGAGAGAGAGAGAGAGGCAGAGACACAGGCAGAGGGAGAAGCAGGCTCCATGCACCGGGAGCCTGACGTGGGATTCGATCCCGGGTCTCCAGGATCGCGCCCTGGGCCAAAGGCAGGCGCTAAACCGCTGCGCCACCCAGGGATCCCACCCTGATGGTTTTGGTTTGAATTTTTTTTGGTGTTCTACCTGAATGAGGCTGAACGTTTTCTATCTGGCCTCCCACCCCAGCCCCAATAATTGTGATGTGTCAGTTATCTGCAGAATGTGAGTCTTTAGTCCTTGTAGGTCTTTGCTTCCTACATCAGCGATTCTCAACCTTATGTAAACAGAATCTCCTAGGGAAGTTTTAAAACCCTAGAATCCAGGCTGCACCCCAGCTCAATTAAAGCAGAATCTCTGGGAGTGGAACCCACGCATTAGTATTTTTTAAATGTGCAGCCAAGGTTGAGAACTGTCCTAAACTCTTGTATAATGACATCAGCGTGAAAATGAACTCACCTGCAACTGTCTTTCCCAGGTGTTTGAAAAGCAGGACATTAAGTCATTAGTTGGCTGCGGAGAGCACTTGCAAATGTCCAGCAGTTTCCCTGGCTCCTCCGGGGACGTCCCCAGACGCCCCCATCCTCCACTTTCAAAGTTGGAGGCTCACTGTGTACTCTAGGGGAAAAGTTGTAACCTCCCGCCGGACTAGATGAACTGTGTTGGAAACAAAGCGAGAGGCTCCACCTACAGGACGTGGGGGCACCTGCAGAGGTTTCTGAGACTCAGTAGAGACCTGACAAAGTCCAAAGAAAATGAGTCTGGAGAGCACAGGAGGTTCGTTGTTAGGGCTTTGGAGGAGGAAGAGGAGGAGGAGGAGGAGAGGGTCGTCAAGTATGTTTTTTCTTCATTATTCCCACACTTAAACACATCAGAAATTGACTTGAAGGGCTTCCTGCGAGAAAGGTGAGGAAGAAAGCCATGACACATAGAAAGCATTTATTCTTTTTAAAGATTTTATTCATAACAGAGAGAGAGAGGCAGAGACATAGGCAGAGGGAGCCCAATGGGGCCTCCATCCGAGGACCCCGGGATCACGACCCAAGCCTAAGGCAGACGCTCAACCCCTGAGCCACTCGGGTGCCCCTAGGAGGTTCTTAAATACATGGCCCAGTGGAAGAATTGGCTGAGGATGGTTCCCAGAAACTGGGTTTTCATCCAGCTGGAGCCAGAGGCTCTATTAGGGTTCTGTAGCCTTCACGCTTGTGCCTTTTAAAGACCTCCCAGTCCAGCCCAGAATCGGTCAGATCCCAGATCTTTGAGGCTGACCTAAAACCAGAGAAGTTTGTAAGTATAAGGGATCCTCGAGACGATTGTTTTTATGGAAAACGAGCCCCAAAGAGGCTCGGGGCCCTGAGAACACAGCCGGGGATGCGCCCCGCCTGCATCTTAAGCCAGTGCCTGCATTTGTTTTATTCACTTAAAGCCACCACTTAACTATGTACGATGTATTGTGTTAAGCGCTTTGTATTTCACAACCCTCACCACTGCCCTATGAGGAAAGTGCTCCTGTTAACCCATGCTTACAGACGAAGCCCAGAAAAGTCCGGTTATTTGGCCAAAGTCAACAGCCAGGAGAGACCCAGGAGCGGATTCGAACCCAGGAAGCCTGCGCTCGGCAGGTCTAACCACAATGCAGTATGTTAGTGGTTTTCGCTTCGCGAGCGCGGCGAGGGAGGAAGGTTGCGGTGGTCCGGCTCGGGCGGGCTGGGCTTCTGGGCAGCGAGGCACGGCCCCTTTGGGGACGCGTTTCAGGCCCCAAACCTCTGGCTCCGCTTCTCTCCCTCTCGGGCGAGGGCACCCAGAACGCCCGAGCGCCGTGCTCGCGTCGCCGGCAGGCGGCACCGTCGCGCTCCGCAGCCAGGTCCGCTCCCCCGCGTCGCCGCGGAGCCCCAAGTCCTCGCTCCCGGCCGTGCGCGGCGCCGCAGGCGGCCCCCGGCTCGCGCGGCACCTCCGCGGGCCCCGCCGCCGCGAGCATGCGCAGTGCCTCCCGCGGCGCGCGCCCCGCCCCGCCCCGCCCCGCCCCGCCCGCGGCGCTCGCGCACCGGCCCGCGGTTCGCCTGCGCCGCCCGGGAGCCCGCCACTTCCGGGCTGCTCCTGGGCCGCTGGGGGCGCCGCGGTCGCGCGGCGCGGCCTGGGCGGGGCGGGGCGGCCGGCGCTCGGGAGTGCGGCCGCGGCGGCGGGAGCGCAGCACCGGCCTCTGCCCGCGCAGCCCGCCGCCGCCCCGAGCCATGGCCGGGAGCAGCTCGCTGGAGGCGGTGCGGCGGAAGATCCGGAGCCTGCAGGAGCAGGCGGACGCGGCGGAGGAGCGCGCGGGCAGCCTGCAGCGCGAGCTGGACTACGAGAGGAAGCTGAGGGAGACCGTAAGGGGCCCACGCATCCCGCCCCCGCCCGCCCGCCGGGCCCGCCGCGCGGTGCAGGGCCTCCCGGAGCCCACCTGCCCCCGCCCCCACCCCCACGCCCGCGGGGGCGCACCTGGCGCACCTGGGGCAGCCGGCTTCTGGCTCGGGGGAGCGGCCCCGCCTGTTCTTTGCAGCCCTTCCTTTGCATCTCAGCTGCTTTAAAGTAAAAGCCCCAAGGGAAAGCAGCAGTTGTCTTGAGAAGGTTCTGGAAGCAGCAGTTTCCCAGAAAAGGCTCTACTCTGGGGTTATTTGCATTCGGCCCCGGTGTCTGGGGTCCCCCGGGATGTGCACTTTGCGCTGCTGGCAGTATTTACCCCGAGGGTGGGGAGGGAAGAGGGAAAACCTTGCGGAAATCTGTCCCTTTGGAAAAGGGGCGCCGACCGGGCGAGTCTGGGGTGCTGCTAGACTTTGGGGCCTGGGGATGCTAAAGTCCGTCCCCAGTGACCATTGGTTTTCTGGAAGCCTGTTTCTTTGTGGTGGTGGAGACCTTGACAGCGCCGGGTTCGGACAAGAGTATGTGACCCGTGCACCTTTTCCCTTTGTATTAGCCATCCCTCCTCCCCAGTGGTCTTCTACAGACATTCCTTTGTTACCGAGTATTGAAAAAAGTTGGCTGAATGTCAGCGATTATTGGGTGTATTCTCCTGCCGGCTTCCCCCTCCCCCATGGTGAATGTAATACCTGGCTTCCTTCCTTTCTGCTAAGGCAAACGTATCCAACAAACAGGAATAGGATTTCAGAGGTAGTCCGGGCATTTACTATTTGTTGGTTTTTGAGCCTGTGTTTTAAATCAGGATGCTCAAACACCTTGGGAATTTTACAACAAACATAATAAGGTGCCCAGCTGTGCTTAATATGGACCCATTCAGAGTTGAGTAAATTGCATTCGTTAGGTGTTTGTAACTGCAATATGGCTGGCTGCAGAAACTTCAAGACCTGTTTTGCATAAAATACAGGGAAGCAATGGATTCTCTTAGGAGGAAGGCCTAGCTGGAGGAGATTTCAGATGAAATGCAGACGGGAATCAGGAAATCAATCAGCAAAAGATAATTTTCTTGAGAACAGGTCAGCAGAGACCGCATAGATACGTCTGAATTTGGCAGGGCAATAAATTGATTCCAGGGCCCTCTCTGATTGGCTAACAGCTGTCCTTGAACCATTAAAGCTAATAGAACAAGATGGATAAGAATGAGAACTCTGGACCCAGACTGCCAGAACTTGAATTCTGGCTTCTGCTATTTACTACCTGTGAGACACTGGGCACATTAACTTCTCCGTCTCTCAGATCCCTAACTTTAAAATGTGGATAATACTAGTACCTGCCGGTTAAGGTAGCGAGAGGAATTAGTATGTGTAAAGAAGGTACAGCAGTGTCTGGGCAACAGATTAAGTACTAGGTGTCAGCTGGTGTTAAAATTGCACAGCACTTGGCTTTGCCTGTTGCCCCCTTTGCCTTCACCTATCAGAGGGTCTTAAGAATGGCCTGGACGTTTCACTGCATTTTAAAATGCTCCATGTAAATGCTTTTCTTTAATCAATTTTTTTTCTTTTGGAACTTGAATGGAGAGAGGACGTGGACAGACTGGAGGAAACGTTTGGCTGAAGTGGCATTAGTGGCAGAAGTCAGTAGAACTCCCCTCACCCTCCTAAGAAAGGGAATATGTGGTCCTATACAGGAGAGCCTTGTATTTATTAACTTCTGTCCCAGTAATTGATGTTAGACGCAGAAGATTAATTTTTATGAAGGGCATGTTGTTACTCTTCTACTCCTCTGCCTCATTTTCGTAACCGTAGTCTTCCTGTGTCTGTTGGCTGGAGATGATGCTTTCATTCTTTTCAAAGTTCTGTGCTTAAAGTGGTTTAATTGGGCCGGGTTTTTAAAAGTAATTTGGAAAACACTCCATCCAGGTGACTGGACACAGAACCTTTTAAGATAGCAGTTTGAGAACTGAATCAGACCATTAAAGAGACCACTTCAGATTGAGAGTTGCTCTGACTTCTGCAGCTGGACCTTGGAAGTAGCTTATTGAAGCCAGCCTCTTGGTAGTTGTCAGACGGCGCTGTGAGGTAAGCTAGTAGTCACAGTTTCTCTTGGCAGCAAAGATAGAGGTTTAGAGTCAGAATCATGAGCCACTGCAAAAAATATTTGACTGGAGAGTTGGCCCTAAGTTCTTATTCTCAAAAGTTCAGACATGCTATAGTTAATTGGCCCTATTATGGCAGCACTTACCTTGGAAAATTTGGCTATCACTTATTTCCTACTGGTTTGTTTTTCCAAGGTGTGTGGGCCCTTGAAACGGTTGGAATGAGGATACTTTGCTTGATAGAATGATTGACTCTAGGTCTTGTGACCCACCAGGGTTTTGTATGTTTGTTGTCATTATCAAAGGAAAAAGTAGCAAGAAGGAGCCAGTCTTTCCTCCTTTGTGGATAGCAGTCCAGCAAACAAGGAGACTTAAAGTTGTAGCCTATAGGTTTTGAACTGATAGTTTTTTTTTTTTTTTTTAATTTTTATTTATTTATGATAGTCACAGAGAGAGAGACAGAGAGGCAGAGACACAGGCAGAGGGAGAAGCAGGCTCCATGCACCGGGAGCCCGACGTGGGATTCGATCCCGGGTCTCCAGGATCGCGCCCTGGGCCAAAGGCAGGCGCCAAACCGCTGCACCACCCAGGGATCCCTGATAGTTTTATTAAATTGTGGGAAATAACCAATTTATAAAAATCCCCTGTCCTCTTCCACTTTCAAGTTGGTAAATATCTCTGGGACCAGGAAGCTCGAGAGTGTGCTTTGTGCTCACACTGGCACCCCCAGTTACTGGCAGTAACTGGAATATACACTCATGATGTCTGTTTTGATATGTAGGCAAGGCAAGGGCACTACAATGCCCTGTTCTTGTCCGTTCTCCCTCATTATACAAATATGCCTCATAAATTATAGGCTTTGGCACAGATAGAGGAGGTTGTGTTTATCTGTTATCCATGGGAGTGCCCCTTAATGTCCTCAGTGGTTTTTTTCCTCTTTCCTTACCATATAAGGGCATAAGTTTAACTTGGCCGTAGACACTTGGTCTTACACAGCAAGTTGGGTGAAACCTTCTCTGTATAACTACAGTTTGCATGAAATAAAAATGCTTGACCTTTGATCATCCCATGTTCCACCGCTGGTTCAGGCAGGACTTTGAAAACATATTCCAGAGGATCACTTTTTAGGATAGAATATTATTTGTTATTCTCCTACAGTTATTTTTTTCTTAATAGTCTTAACTAGAATGCTTTTTTTTTAAAAAAAATTATTTATTCATGAGAGACAGAGGCAGAGACACAGGCAGAGTGAGAAGCAGGCTCCATGCAGGGAGCCCAACATGGGACTCGATCCCAGGACTCCAGAATCACGCCCTGGGCTGAAGGCAGGCACTAAACCGCTGAGCCACCCAGGGATCGCCTAGAATGCTTTTTTAAAGTAAACATCATTGCTGTTTTTTTGTTTTTTGTTTTGTTTTTAGTTGTGTTGGCTGTAACATCTGGATTTCATGAAAATCTAGGCCTAAAAGTTTTCTTTCAAATCTGATTTGGAGTAATATTTTGCTGTATTGAGGTGGCCACACCCTTGATTTCTGTGTAGTACCGTACTGTATTGGGTGGGGGGCAGTTGTGTACCTACCCTTGTTTTCTGTGTGGGCAGCTAGTACCTTCGGGTTGGGTGAGGGGACAGGGCAGGCACAACTGCAAAGTGTCTGGTGATTGTTTAACAACAGATCTGCAGGAAGATAATTGGTAGCCTTTACTAATATAGCAGTCTCTTCTGAGTAGCTCATTACACGTTGGGACACAATAGCACTTTTGAAATAAAAGAAACTAGCATCCCAAACTGAAAGACTCCACCAGCAGTGTCAACACACAGCCGTTGTTAGAAGAAGCTAACCCAGCACACTGAGGGTGATTTCCATGCCTGGAAATAATTTGCTTCTTGGGTCTTGACCCTTCCCAAATGCCTTATTTATATGTGCTTTTAAAATAACAGCTACTCATGTGGCTGTGGGCTTGTACTGACAGAGGTAAACACAGGCTAAATCTTAAGTAGACTGCCCAGGTTCTGTGATGAAAGGAACCTTAGAGAATACCTAAATAAACCTCAAAACTTAAAAAAAAAAAAACAAAAAAAAAAACACCAGGAATAAAAGCCATTAAAGGTGAGGGGGGCCTTTTGTTTTTTATTTATTTTTTAATTTAATTTTATTTTATTCATGAGAGACCCAGAGAGAGAGGCAGAGACATAGAGGGAGGAGCTGGCTTCTTGCAGGGAGCCTGATGCAGAACTTCATGGACCGAGATCATGCCCTGAGCCAAAGGCAGATGCTCTACCGCTCAGCCACCCAGGCGCCCCACGTAGGGGCCTTCTGAACAAAGGGCATAATCCCAAATACATACACACACAAAAATTGAGAGAAGTACCCTTAATTTATTTGTGGAATTAAACTTCATTTGAATTCTAGGGACCCAAACAACGTTGCAACCATACCAATATGGTAGGGCTTGAGAAGCTGGTAAGAGTCCAGATTTTTCCCAGAGAAGGCTTTCATGGGGACAGATGTACCCCGAGACACTGCTCTCAGGTCCCAGCTGTAGCCTATAAGCACCTTAGCCTGTCCTGGGAAACCCCAGGAGCAGCAGGCATTGATTTCCTGGCTTGAGAGCAAATGCCCTGTGTCCCTATAGGAGGCGTCACTCACCCATGAGTGCTGCGTGATGAAGTTATTTCTGAAAGGACTGAGAGGACTTGTTTAAGAGGATGGAGTTCAATATAGTAACTTCACTAGTACTGGCTATCCTCTGTTGCGGAAGCCTTGCTTTTGTGTGGGTAGTTGTGTTAGTGGAGGCTGTAGAGGATCTCCCACTCTGATTTAGGAAGACAGAAGGCACCCGGGGTAAGAACCACCAATCCAGCGCTGTCGTGAGATTCCTGGAGGCCAGGAGAAGTAACAGAGCCCACACGTGAGGACCCAGGCAACTGGGGTTCTAGTCTTGTTCTCCCACTGATGGCTGTACGGCCTGAGCATAGTCAGCCCTCTATCAAAAATCCTCTATCAAAATCCTCTATCAAAAATTCTTTTGAACAGAGAGCTCAGAGAGTAGTTCCCAAAAGATTTGCCAGCTGCTGTGGATGGTGGGGCAGGGAAGGTGCAGGAATGGAACAGGTTGCTTATATTGCAGATGCCTGCCCTCCCCTCTGACCTCCTGAGTCAGAATCTCCGGGGATGGGGCCTGAAAGTTTGCATTGTTAACGCGCACCTCCTAGTGGATTCTGGTACTCAGCCAGTTGTGGGAACTGCTGAATGATGCCTAGGGACCTTTAAAACAATTGAGACCCCATTTTGTGAACCACCCACAGGTGTGATCTCTCTAGTCCTGGCTCCTAGAATGGACCTCCATTCCCAGCTGTTCCTTGGGTGCCCTGGATGAGGCCCTCTTGGGCGGTATTCCTGCAGGACCCAACCCATAATGTCGGGAAGTCTAAGGTTCTGCAACATGCTCCCAGGGAAACAGTGAGTGACATTTATAAAACAGGGTCCAGGACTAAAGGAAGAATGGTTAGAGTTAGAGGCAATAAGAGGGAAGATAGAGACTGATGAGGAGAACCTTTCAGGTCAAGGAATCTTGTGTAGAGTGGCAAGAACAAGCATTGGTCTTTCCCCTCTGGTGCCCCAGCTGGGTGAGAAGCCAGGGACCTAGGTTGCCCTGTCACTCTGAAGGTCGTTTCCCTAGAGCATAAACAGGCTTCTTCCTGTGAGTACAAAGTCCTCAAGGTTGGGGCCCAGATGAAACAGAAAGCAGAAATTTAAAATGTGGTGGCTACAAGAAAACATTATAGAGAAAATCTTGTTGACATTTCTCTGGCCACAGCACTTGTAACAAGGATACTTGCCTTCATATTTAAAATAATAATTATGAAAGAAGGGGAGGAGACTAATACTTTTGAGTACATGACATAGACATTATACTACAGTATTTTTGGTTTTGCTCTTCGTTTTGTTTTCAACTTTCAGACTTGCTTATCTCCCTCTACCCTCATTCATAAAGGACATAGAATCTTACTAGAAATGGAAAATACAGAACAGTGACCAAAGCAGATCTGACCCAAAAGTTGACCCTTTTAATGTATACTTCCTTCCAATTTTGAAAAAATAAGGTTGAGAAGACAGTTGCTTCTACATAAGAAATTTATCGTCCCTATTACCCTCTCCCCTCCTCTAGAAAAAACCCATACTCACCTGCCCATTAGATTTAGCAGAACCCATTACTAGCTGTGCACTGGGAAGGATTTACCGTGTAGGCCAGTGTGGTTGTAAACTGTCGTCCTCGGATCCATTTCCCTCTTCCTCATGCCCTGTCTCGTCAGCCAGTTATTATTACATAGTTAATTTTTGACAAGATAAAAGTATATTTGAATTTTTTTTTTTGTAAAGTCCTTCACCCCAGTTGGAGGTGCCCTAATCACCTCTTCCCTAGACAAAACTTGGCATTTAAAAAATTTTACAAATCCTGATGGGCAAATGGTTGAATGTTCTCGTATTAATTTCATTCAAGGCCGTAATCACAGACTCTAACTATATGGGTCTTTCAAACTTTGTATATCATGGGTCCCTGAGCTAAGAAAGTTTCTTTTGTTTAAATTAGGTTGGTTTTACTTGTTTTATTCAGTAGACATTTACTGAGCCCATATTGTGTGCAGAGAACTGTGACTCCCTACATGTAAGAAGCTTCCTGTTGAGTAAAGAAGATGGGAATATAGATAGAACTAGCATGGGTGCTTAAGTATGTATCTTAGTTTTTAGAAATCTCTCAAGTGTCCTGAAAACTTGATCACTCCATGATACCCACATATTCAAAGTGGATGTGGTTGAGGAAATGGAACCTGATTAGTAAGTCCTAGCTTTGACTTCCACGCATAGTATTTAAACAGACACCAATGCAAGTGTCTGCAGTGGGCCATCACAGTCCTACAAGTGTTCTGAAGCTCATAATAGCAAGTGTTTATAATAGTAAGCAATCATTGCATCCCCAAAAAAGAAACATCTTAATTTGGATACAGATATCAATAAAAATAGTCTCTGTACTGCTTTCCTCCTTAAGGAGTTTGAAACTTTTCTAGTAGCAACCTTGTAAGAAATGCCAGTAAGCTTATCTCAAAAACACTTGGGAAATTTGTCTTGGCCCTGTTCTAGGGTGGCCGAGTTCTTCTACACCGGTTGCTGAAAAGACGGTGGAGGAGGGGGGGGTTACTAGATTTCCTTGTATCTGTAGGGTGTATAGTTTACAATGGCTGAATTTGGGCAGCCCGGGTGGCTTAGAGTTTAGTGCCGCCTTCAGCCCAGGGTGTGATCCTGGAGACCCGGGATCGAGTCCCACGTCGGGCTCCCTGCATGGAGCCTGCTTCTCCCTCTGCCTGTGTCTCTGCCTCTGTCTCTCTCTGTGTGTGTATCTCATGAATAAATAAATACAATCTTTAAAAGGGGGGGAGGGGCGCCTGACTGGCTCGGTTGGTAGAGTATGTACATGACTCTTGATCTTGGGGTCATGAGTTCAAGCCCCACATTGAGTAGAAATAAATAAATATTTAAAAAAAAGAAGAAGAATGGCTGATTTTAATTATTTTAGTTCCTTTATAAGACTCCTTTGAGCCAATGGCCAGGAGAAGGGGGAAGGCAGACTCCTGAGTCTGGTTTCTGGCTGTCATGCTCTTATCTTGTGTGGCCGAGCCCGGGTAAGTGCTGCCTCTGTTCGGCCCCCACCCCGTCACCCCCCTGTGAGTGAGGTGGCTGCAGTGGCAGTCAGGGTCAGTGTGGAAGTTCCAAAGAAGAAAAGAACCCAGTGAGAGAGTGCGCTCGTTCACAGTCCCTCTGGCCACTGAAAACTGTATGTGCAGACTTGTAAACACACCAGTTCATTGTATCAAATCATCATAGCCTCACAGAACTCCAGAGTTGACCAGGGCAGGTGGTGCCCTTGGAGGTAGGTCCCCACGGGGCCAGGCTTCCTGTCTGAAATCTGTGTTTCAGGCTCCACCACTTCCTGAAGGCACTCCCCTCACTTTTCTCTCCCAGCCTGAAATGCCTTTCATTCTCTCTGCCTAGGCTGAAGCCGATGTAGCTTCTCTGAACAGACGCATCCAGCTGGTTGAGGAAGAGTTGGATCGTGCCCAGGAGCGACTGGCAACAGCTTTGCAGAAGCTGGAGGAGGCTGAGAAGGCAGCGGACGAGAGCGAGAGGTGAGGGTGCCTCTCCCAGCCCATCTTTCTGCACAGGCCTCCCTTCTGGGTGCGACAGGGAGGCTTCTCTGATCTGGGGCTTAGGAGTTTTACAGTCCCTTGGGGGGATCATTTCCTCGTTCAATCCCAGATATAACTTTACTGGGTTTGTTTGTTTAACATTAGTGGGATACCTGTGTGCCAAGTGCTATTTTTAAACCCCGAGGTTACAAAGAAGAAAAAGATCCTATTCCTGCCCTCATGCAGCTCCCTGTCCAGCAAAGGAGATGGACATTTAAACCAGACATTCTAGGGATGCCTCTTGGTTCATTCAGCTCCTGCTGACCACAGAGCAATTAGGCATTTTTTAAAAGATAAACTTTATTTTAAAATACACAGCGGAGACTGGGCCTTGATAAATGAACCAGGGACTCTCAATTGTTAAATAACCCTAAAAATAAGTGGAAGAGGAAGCACAGATAAAACAGTAATATGATCTGTGACAGTAAATTGTTTTGGACTTAGTACTGCTGATAAGACACTCATGCACATGTAAATACAGAAGATACCTGTGTATTCTGAGCCCGCTCCCTGTAACCTGGCTCTTCCTGACTTACTACTCCAAGATTCAGCTTTGTGGTAGTAAAGGAAAACCATGGCCATATAGACGCACAACTCCACGTATCCTAGAAGATATTCTTTCTTATGCTCAACCATTCAAGTTCATATATTCCTATTACATAGAAGCATTCCAAGCATGACTCATTGAGACTAGAGAGTTCTGCTAGAAGGATGAGAGAGTGGTGTGGTGGTTCAGAACCCGGGGAGAGTGTATCCGTGCTATGACCTGGGCAGGTGAATGCCATCAGCCATTCTTTCCATTTCTCCCTCTTAGATAGAAGTGAGTTTCTGCTCCCTGCCACCAGGGATAGAGAGTAATTTCAGACTTGAAGATTAAAGAAGCTTTTAAGTTGAAGTTTCCAGTTCATTATTCACTGTTGCTTATTGTTTCTTCTCTAATGGAGAGTGTTGGAATTCCTTAAGATGACTCATCATCTCTTACAGTGCACACATACCAGTGGTTTTGTGGCTGATCCTTCCTGAAATATACTTGTTAGTGAGCCTAAAAGACAGTCTGGCAATGTTAGAGTTTGTAGGAAAAAGGAATTTAGAGATGACTTACCCCATCCCTTCGTTTTACAAATGAGAAAACGAGGACTCATCGGTTAATGCGACCCATCCAAAGTCTCACAACGAATTTATGGCTAAGCCAAGACGTGAATCTTGGTTTCCTAATATATACCATAGTACTTCATCCAAAACTACTGGTTTATTTATCTGAACTGCCTGCTCAGATTTTATTAAATGAATCCCGTTTTAACATGACTTATGCCTTGGGCAGCCCAGGTGGCTCAGCGGTTTAGCGCCGCCTTCAGCCCAGGGCCTGATCCTGGAGACCCGGGATCAAGTCCCATGACAGGCTCCCTGCATGGAGCCTGCTTCTCCCTCTGCGTGTGTCTCTGCCCCCTCCCCCCATGAATAAATAAAATCTTCTAAAAAAAAAAAAACAAATAAAAAAAAACATATGCCATAAACTGAACATATCACGGAACAATTCACGTTTTCCAAAACTTAACACCAAACATACGTGTTCAGCATAGACAACGGTATCCGTGTGTCTCAACACCTCTATGGTGAAAGAATTCTATTAAAAGCAGAATTCATAGTTTCTTATCTAAAGTATCGGTTGACCCATAGGAAATTGCCATTTTTACAGATCTGATGCAGTCAAGTATCAGCAGTTTCCTATGGTTCAGTCACATTTGTAGCTAATGGGGTAAGAACAGCTACCTTCTTAATAAGAAGTACATGAAGACAAAATTTGTTTTTGTTAAAACTTTCAAGCTGAAGCTTCTCACCAGGAAAAAGAAGAAATCCCATGATTTATATAGCTAGTAAAACATGTTGGCTTTTCCTGTTTCCGTGCCTCCCAGTTTCAAACGGGATCCTGACGTCGCACCTTTCATTTAACATTAGATCCCTGGACAGTTTTCACCAGTATTGAAAGTGTGAGGTTTCGGGTGGTGAGTGGTTTAGCGCCTGCCTTTGGCCCAGGGTGTGATCCTGGAGACCCGGGGTCGAATCCCACATCGGGCTCCCGGTGCATGGAGCCTGCTTCTCCCTCTGCCTGTGTCTCTGCCTCTCTCTCTCTCTCTCTCTGTGACTATCATAAATTTAAAAAAATAAATTTAAAAAAAAAAAAAAAGTGTGAGGTTTCATTCACAAAAAACAGAGATGTGTATGTCTTTTTCTGTCTTAAGCTCTGGAAACTCTTACTTCATGGTTTGGAAATAAGAGCAGCTCTGTGCTCTATTTTGGTCTACCCGTTACACCAAGCCTCACAGACCAGTGCAGTGTGGGCCTATGGAGATCTCCTCTAAACCTTGGATCTTCCTGCTTGTCTACTTTTCAGAGGCATGAAAGTCATTGAAAGCCGAGCCCAAAAGGATGAGGAGAAAATGGAAATTCAGGAGATCCAACTGAAAGAGGCCAAGCACATTGCTGAAGATGCCGACCGCAAGTATGAAGAGGTCAGATCTTGGGACCCAAAGCCTCATGACTTGCCAGCAGTGGCCTTGGTGGGGGCTGGGGAACCATGCTTATGAGCCTTGGGTTCTTTCGTAAAACACTGCTGTATTGGTGGAAATGGGTGGTTTTGAGAAACAGAGTTCCCTTGTCTCCAGAAAATAGTTCTGATTTGATCCTGCTAGGGGATCCCAGGCTTTATCATAAAGCCAATCCATAGCATTGAGAAAGACCAAAGTTTCCCCCAGGATCCCTGCCCCCCACCTTTGCAGCATCCCGACCAGGACAAAAGATGTTTGGCCTGGAGAAAAGGCAGTTGGGCCTCTTGTCACTTGTGGAAAGAGCCTCTCATATTGTCACCACGCAGGCAGCTCTTCCTGGTGTGACTCACCTAGCACCATCCACTTCAGGCAGCATGGAGACACAGTCCATTGTGCTAAAGTCCGTGTAGATTCAAAAGGCTTTTTTCAGTCTGTCCTCTCTTTTCCAGTTGATAGAATCCCATTGTCAAGAGAGGTTCACAGGTAAATCAACTTCTGGTCCTGTCCCCATGAGAACAACCTCCTGTGATAACAAAGCTAATGATTTGTTTTAGTTTTCATTTAATGTATCATGGCTATCTTGAAATGGTATTGACACCCCTTTTTTTCTACTTTTTAAAATTATTTTATGACCACCATTATTACCACTCCGGTTACCCTATGCCCACTACTTGAAACGCTTCAGAGGATCCCTTCTTCTCTCAGGTTCTTTCCTCCACTGAATCGAGAGCTTGATTAGTCATCTTACCAGCTCATCTTATGTTAGCTTCTGTTGCTATTCTGTTGTCATTTTTAACCTCCTCCACAAAGAGAAGGTTGAGGTACAGGGCTCTAAATTGGTAGAGTTCTCAGGATTATTTTCAGTGTGTTTTGGCAGCCCCTACCTTTACAGCATCAAATGGATCATGTCTCATCGTGCTGCTATTTTTGAGATTGTAAATTTTGTATCTCTCCCTCTTTCCACACTTAGGCTGGCTATGTAATTATAGGAACTTCACCTGGGTTAGACTTAAAATGAGACTGCCTACTCAAAACCAACCATTCTGGATCTTTGTGAGCCGAAGCCTCTGGTCTACTCTCCATTGGCCCTCCCAGTAGAGAGTTACTTCTTTCCAGTCCATGGGAAAGAGAGTCGTCATCTTTGTCTATAAGAAGTTCTAGGGGCTGGTAGATCCGTTCCCCACCTCCATGCCCATGCTTTGCCCCCTTACTCAAAGCTTGCCACCCTCATGATGTGTGTATGTGTGTCTGTTCTACAGGTGGCCCGTAAGCTGGTCATCATTGAGAGCGACCTGGAACGCGCAGAAGAACGGGCTGAGCTCTCAGAAAGGTAAGTAGGCCTGGTGCCGGTCTGCTGTGTGTGGGATGCTACAGAGCAGTGACTAAACAGCATGACCTTCTGGCAGCTGCACATTTACCTGTTTCAGCTCCGGGCTCCTTCTGTGCTCATCTGCCGTGGATGAGCTGCGAGTACGGAACACGGAGGGCTTGTGTGGGGTGTCTGTATGAATGCGTGTACCACTGCATGCCTTACCTGCACACTGATTTTGAGAATGGCCTTGTGCATTTCCTGTGTCCACTAACAGCCAAGTTCGACAGCTGGAAGAACAATTAAGAATAATGGATCAGACCTTGAAAGCATTAATGGCTGCAGAGGATAAGGTACTGATGGCTCATGTGTGGTTTTAGGTTTAACTGCAATGCAGACGTCTTTCAGCTTCCAGTGTCTACTGGTTCGTTTGGTATAACGACACCCTCTGCTGTCTTCTATCTTGCTTTAAGTGCTTTCTTTGGGTCCTTTATACTCCTTTGTTTTTCCTTCATAAATGCTCTTTGGTGCAGCCGAAAAAGAAGCCAAATTATCACACTTCAGAATTGTTGGATTTTGTCACCCTGCCTTTCCGCTGTTGCAGGGTTGGGGGGACAGTGTCCTTGGCAAAATTGAGCATTTTACTACCTGACGATTTGGCTACTTTAAGGCAGCCCTTTGTTCTCTAGGACTCAGTTCTCACTTTTTCCCATCCCTCTCCTTTTTCTCTCCTCCTTCCTTGGGCTTGTCTCCCATCCTTTCTGCCTCTGATCGAAAACATTAGCAAATGTGCCGAGCTTGAAGAAGAATTGAAAACTGTGACGAACAACTTGAAGTCACTGGAGGCTCAGGCTGAGAAGGTAGGCCAGGAGCATGGTGTGGGGGAAAGGAGTCTCTCATAAGAGCTGCTCAAAAAACACGTACTTTTTCTCATCTGAGGCCCCGCCGATGAAAGCAACAGTCCCTTAGGCGTTTTATTTAGCAAATGGCATCATTTTGAGGTGATGTCCTGATGGTTATTGGATAACATTTTTTTTTAATAGGGAAAATATTTTATGTTGAATATGTGAATCGTCTGTAACAATTTAATTTGCTTGGTTTAAACACCACATGGCTAAGTTATCTTGTTCTTAACCCATGTAAAACAATAGGCAAGAAAACAGAGAATGTATTGTAGCATGCCATTTGATACCAGAGGCTCCATTACCTCCTAAGAGATCCTCAACATCTGTTGGCTGGGCTGGCACTTTCTTTGTATTAGAAGACCTGAGTAGAGTGAGCTCTATAGCCTGACATCTGGAATGCTCTTTCTAATTACAGTACTCGCAGAAGGAAGACAAATATGAGGAAGAGATCAAGGTTCTTTCTGACAAGCTGAAGGAGGTAATATGAGTGTTTTAGAATGAAGCCAACTGGATTTTAACTGAGCCCCATTCTTACGGAGCTGAAGTATGGTAATCCAAGAAGTATGGTAATCCAAGTCAGGAATGTTCAAAGGCAGTCCTGGCGTTAATGTGCTATGCTAGCGACTGACAGGTCGTTCTAGATCCATTTTACGGGTGCTGTGCTTCATTTTCATGCTCTAGGGTTCCCTATATTTGTAGCTACTAGCGACATAAAGCTTCCCAATTTTGACTGAAATAAATGGAATCATTGCAGGCCGAGACTCGGGCTGAGTTTGCGGAGAGGTCAGTAACTAAATTGGAGAAAAGCATTGATGACTTAGAAGGTAAGATCTTAAGGTTTGTTTTTAATTTAGTCCTATAGTTGCATACTGACCTTGCAAAGCAGTTTTCCAATCCAAGTGCATCCTCCTTGATACACTTTTTTGCTCTTGCATATTCTTCCTATCTGTCCTTTGGGGTTTTCATTCTGTGACTCTTAAAACTCTTGGACCTGAGTCCTATGCTCACCAGATGACTCAAGCCACCAGAAGAGGCCCGTTTGTCTCTAATGGCAGATGCCATCCAGCTTTATGTCACACTCTGGAGAAGTATGGCAGGTTTATTTGTCATTGTGGGTGAGGTGGTTGTAGGGTGATAGCAACTAGCTTATTTTCTGCTATTAATACCTCCTAATTGTCAGAGTGGCATGGATTTGTTTTTAGACACAACTCATCTTCTAAGTAAGAATCCAACATAAGGGTGGGGTTTATGTCCTTAATGTCCTCGAGATGCTCCACATTTTGAAAGGGGTGTGGGGATAATAGGACTATTTTTTTTTTTTGAGATTATACTTAAGCCTTTCTCCCCTAAGGTACGTAGGTTTTGTTTTAGGAACACCCACCTTAATCTCACAGAAATGCTAAATGTGGAACTCTGAGTCGTGAGAAGGGTCAGCAATGAGAAAGAAAGAAAGGGAAATACTTAAATTCAAGAAAGGCAGAAGGGGCTGGCAGAGGCCCCAAAGGTTGGTGCAGACAATAACCAAGCTAGAGAGGAAGAGTGGGTGACAGATGGTTGCAGAACAATCTGCCTAAGCGCAGAAGTATGAAATCTTCATCATTACAAAGACTAAATTGCAGATTTGGCACAGCACCACCATAAACCTGTAGCTCTCCTTGCTTCTCAAGCCTCCTGGGCCAGGAGCAGGGTGGCTTAGAAGACTTCACAAGGCAGCTTCCAGGGTGCCCAGAAACCCATAACCCAGAAGTCCATTTTGGTCAGGAAGTCAGTGGTTTGAAGGTGGAGCCAGATAAGAATGACAGACAAGAGTCACAAGTTGTCCTTCCAAAACCCTGTCCTTGGATATTTTTCCCACTGTTTATAGTCGCAGGTAGCTGACCGCGCCAGCACCATTAAAATACAGCTATAGACAGGAAAAGTGTTCTATCACCTACCCAGGAGACAGCCTTCTGTGGTCTCATTTAGGACTTACCATGGTTTACTGACATACCAACCACATTTGTGATGATTTTCATATTGGGTCTTCTTGTTTTATTTTCTAATGGCTTTTGTTCTTTTTGTTTTTGTTTCAATTCATTTAAAAACAAAACGCACGCCTCCTGCATTGGCCACCTGCTGCGATACCACTTCCTTCATGCACTGCCCTTTCCTTGCTGCTGTGTCGGGATGGCGTCCGCGCCACCCACCCCCACCCTCCATCTCTTGATCACTCTCCATGCCCTTGCATCTCTGCCTTCCACTTCCTGGTCATAGACGAGCTGTACGCTCAGAAACTGAAGTACAAAGCCATCAGCGAGGAGCTGGACCACGCTCTCAACGATATGACTTCCATGTAAATGTTCATCCACCCTGCCTGCTCACATCCGTGCCCTCACGCTAATATGATAAACTCACCGCTGCTCCCTTCTCTACCTCCAGAAGCTCCATCTTTACGCTTTTCTGTTTATTCTTTGCATAACCTTAGGATAGTTATTGTTTGTTCACAGTCTACTAATATAAAAGCCAAGCAGATTAAGTCTAGCTATAGAAATCATTTTCCTTTCAGAATCTGTTTATTTCACAATCTCTGAGCTAGGTTGTTCCCACCAAGCAGTGAACTGAAATATGAACGATTGGAGCACTACCCTCTTACGAACTTAAACCAGGTTCAAGTAAACTCAGAAGGCTATGGAATTGTGCGGGAACTTCCCCAGAAGTATCAAAAATTGGCTTCCTGAGACTCAATTAAATACAGTATAATTTTTGTAAAAGAAATTAAGGAACCCTAAAGTGTCCAGTTACTGATGATCTGAGAGGAAATTGATCCAGTACAGCCTAAGGAATGATGCTGTGAGGGATCATCTCTTGCTTTTAAGAATTCTGGAAAGAAATGGTTCATCTCCTGGATACCAGAGCCTTTAATTTTCTGTGTTTAGGTAAAAGAAATACTCACATTGAACACCCTAATTGGTGTCAAAGTATTGGGAAATAAAACACTGATGACACAGTATGAGTTTGGGAGTTAATGGCCCACCTTTAACTGTGTGAGACAGTGAGCATTGGAGCAGATCCCTCATTCTCATGAGAACTTTGAGCAGACACAACTAATCCGCATATGGCTAACCAAACCTTAGCATTACACTTCTGCCTCTTTGAATTCTAACCTCCAGTGTTCCACAGAGGGTTCTCTTCATTCTAATAATAAGGCACTGAATTCTGTATAAGCTAGGAATTTCCCCACCCACCCATGCAAGAAATTGGTAGCCTGAAGAGTGTGGCATGTGCCTGCTGCTTTCCCGGTTATAGAATCTCCACATCACCATTAGAGACAGTGACTGTCACCGTGGAAAGTAGAATTGCATCCTCTCCTCCCTCATTTGTCAATGTGGGAGTAAATCAGAACATCTGTCTCTAAGGAGTTTTCCAGTGCTAAAATGTGGTGATTCTATGGGGAAAACTTATAGCATCAGGTATGGATTGAATATCCTAAAAGGTGGGTTAGCTTAAAATCTATTTTTGAACTCTGTTCTTGGGTCGTCTTGGCCACGGCCCCTCCCCTAGAGGGACTTGCGCTAGCCCTGGGTCCAGACGCTGGTGGGTGAGGACGGACATGCTCCTGCAGGTGCAGCTGGCAGAGGGTTTTGCATGTGTGCTTTCTGGCCTGTGTTTCAAGGGCTGCTCTCATCTGTTAGTTTGGTTTTCCTTTATTCCATTGTGCCACTTTGTTTTCTTTCTCTCCCACCTTTTCTCCTCATGCAGATAAGTTTCTTTGCTTCACTCCTCCTGAGACCCCTTCATCAAGCTGGCTGTCCCACCTCTCTGAGCTCTGCAGGTGGCTGTATGTTCCCCAGCTGCCCTGGCTCGCTCTTTTAGCACCCTGCCCAAGAGCCAGGCACACCGCTTTCCATTGTACAGAAGCTCCTCATTTCAGTGTCAAATAAACACTGCATAAGCTCTCTCTGTTTGCCATTCTTTTTACTTCTTACTTCCTGACATTTTAGTTTCAACGCTGAATAAAATGATAAATCTATTTCACACACATGAGGATTAGTTTTTAGCCACTACCTTTTTTTTTTTTTTTTTTTTCTTCCATTCTCAACATTAATGTTAAACATTTCTAAACCAGTAGTAGTTCCTTACGGAACTTTCAAAAAATATTCATGCGTGGTTCTCTCATAGAGTTTTGGTTTGCAAAGGTTAGAGTGAGGCCTGGGTATCTGCATAGGAGGGTTTGTTTTGTATTGTATTTTTGAGGTGGTGGTGGTACTGGTATGTAGTCCTCATTGAGAACCTCTGCACATTTGCTTGCTTGAGTGAGAAGATGTGCCTTGAGCAGTGTCTTCCTCTGCCAGAGGTTTGGCATGGGACACGGAGAGCCCTCTGTGTTGATGTTGAGGTGGCCCTACTTGTAGGGACGTGGCTAACTAGCACCCCACACTGCCTGGAATTCACATAATTGGAATCGTGAAAAAGAACTTGTATTCAACAGCGGTAGTTGAGGTTACTGTCAATCATCCTTTCACGGCACAAAGAACAAAGCATTTTAAAAGTATATTCATTACTCAGCCACCTTCATTTGGATCAAGAAAGACATCATAAGTTTTCTAAATATGATAATGTTTAGGTCCAGATTCATTTTTGTGCCCTTAAGGACGTCACATATTTTTTAGGAGGGGATAGATAGATAGGTAGATATAGATGATACAGATATAGATCTATGTGTATAGATAGATAAATATCACAAAGAATATATATTCTTTGTGATAATAACTGGGGTTTTTTCCTTCATTTGTAGACATTTTTGAAGTATAGTCATTAGAGTTAATTCTTTTTTTCTCTCTAAAAGTGTAGTTAGTAGTAGTTGTTCAGAATACAGTTCTATTTTATGTAGGCTTCACTAGTTCACTCCAAAAACAAGAGCTAAGTGATTTTAAAAGAGAAACACATTGCAAAATTAGAACTTTAAAATGGTATGAACTTTTGTTTCTTAATTCCCAGCATTTCTGCATCCTCAACAATCTGGCTGTATTTCTCCTGTGTTTTAAATGTGGGTGATTTTCATCTGTTTTTGTTAGACTGAGAGGGTTGATATGTACCACTATACTCAACTTAGACAAACTGAAAATAATGTCAATCACACTATAAAGACTTCAGATCAGAGAAAAAATACTTTTTTAAGAGGACCACAAATTATTTCAATAGTGATATAGTAGACTTTCTAAAATTTAGAATCAACATCTCTCTCTTGAGAGTGTAAAGACTTCTAAAATTTCATGGATTTTTTTTTTCCCCTAAGGCTTGTTGGGTCTGCTTTTGACTATGATTCCTAACCCCCCCCCCCTTTTTTTTTTAGCTCCTACTGATTGAAGTGAGCCCTTCTTTGACCCTGCTTCCTACTAGAGACAAAATGATGAGTTTAAAAGTTCTGCTGAGCAGATGTGCAGTTAATTCTAGAGGCACATCTTTTTTTCTTTTTTTTTTTTTAAACCAGAGACTTTCACACTTTTCTAATACATTCTACAAGGGGAAGTGGAAAACTGATGGTTTGGAAAGGCAAATCTAGAATAGCCCAAGAAGGTAAGGGTTCACAAGTGGATAAATAGCAACTTGATTCTGTCAAGAAATTGTTGGGATCCAGGTTTCTAGTTTAGAGGGCCAGACCATAGCTGCTGCTACTGCAAGAACCTGGTAGGACCAAACAGAGAGCATTGCTCAGTCTGGGCGCTAGAGGTTTCAGATATCTGGGAGGTAGGAAAGGAGGAGAAAATACTGCTAAATGTATGACTGTTTCTGGTCCCTGCCCTCAGGCCACCAGGCAAACCAGCTCCATGGTAGCTGAGTGGAGCATGTCCAAAGGGGGATGTGGTAGGGACAACTGTCATTTAAGCTGAGTTCACATTGACTAGGTTCTTTAGGGTTTCTCTAAAGTTATTTCATCCCAGTTTGGCCAGACAACTAGCTCAGCAAACTGAGACATCCTGCCTATGTAGTCACACTACATGTAGTAGTGTGACTATATCGGTAGGGTTTAAATTTGCAACCCCGGAGCATGTGCCTTACACAGGACACTGTAGAAGGCAGTGGAGATGTGAAGAGATGAGCCAGAAATGCTCTTTGCCCTTGATGAGCTGGCCATCTTGCTGGAAGGTAGAGAAGTGAAGTGTGTCTGAACCTATAGATGGGTATACATTTGGAGCTACCTGGAGAAGGTGACTTTTGGCTAGGGTTTTGAATATCTAGAGGATGTGGTTGAGCAAAGAGGATAAGTAGCAGATACTCTGAGCTATAAAGCATAACGTACATGGCATCTTCCCCATCACCTACCACATAGGAGAGAAAGCCAAAATAAGAATTGATCAGTTTCCCAACACACGCCAGTCTGGAGGCTGATAGTACATTCTCTCCAGGGATGGGATTGTCAGCCTTTCAAAATCAGTATGTAGAATTTCTAGGTCCAGGTTGTCACTCTCATTTGAACCAATTTTATATCCTCCAGCTATTTATGGTAAGTGCCAGGTTCTTATCATTTGGGGAGCATCCCTTGGACCATCAGATACAGCCTGATGACCCCTCTGGTTGACCGCCCTGCCATGTGAGCAGATTATATGCCAATGTGTAAAATTCATGTTGCACTAGTCTCCCTGTGGAAGTTTGAGATTTTGTTCACTCGGTACACCTCCATCTCACACCACCATGAATGCCATTCTCTTCAACTAGTAAGCAAATGAATTTTAAGTCAGTTTCCTTCGGAAATGAGTACCTGTTGTGTTACTCTTTGAGCAAGGTAGCACCCTGTATGGTGGTGATAAGGAGAGGCACAGGGAGCTTAGTTCTGCAAAACTGCATGAAGGAGCCACTGGGGGTCCCTCTTGGTACTGCCTGAAAGGAAAGCTCTAGCCACAAGAGTGCAAGTGAAAGGGGTTCTGGGAAGAGGTGGGCAAAATGGGCAGGTTGAAGTTTCAATGTAATATCTCCACTGTGATGCTCTGCCTCGGTTCCTCAGGCTGTTGCCAGAAACTGCATGTGGTTCTATTCATGTAGCGGTTTTAGTAAGGTATAAAAGGAACATCCCCCTCCTCCTTTCTCTTCCTCACCCCTGTCGCTCCCTTTCCCTCCCCGGCCACCAAGAGAGGAATCCTGGCGGCTCCTAAGTCTGCCAGGCCTTTCCCGCCCACCCTTCCTGGGCATGGGACAGATGACCACCGGGGAAGGGTGAGCTGCTCGGCAGGTGACCTGAGGTATCTCTGTGTGCTGTTAACTCCTTTACCGAGTCTGGCTAACCTCTCTTCCTTCTGCCTCTCTTCTAACCTGCTTGCTGACCTGTACAGATCAACTCTACCAGCAACTTGAGCAAAACCGCCGCCTAACTAACCAACTAAAGCTGGCCCTGAATGAGGATTAAACTTAGGAAAGAGCTTGGGCTGAATTCTAGGAATGGAGCCCATGGGCAGGAAATCTTATGACTGCCGTACCTTCAACCAGTAGGGCTGACAACACTTGCTTTCTGCAGAATTGTACATGGAAGGAATTAGCTAAAAAGTTGGCTTCACCTGCATTTTCCTCTATATCTGGAATAATTAGGTTCTCTTTAAACCCCCAAACTGCTTTTATGGTAAAATTACATATATGTATATGGGTTAAATACTTAGAACAATTCAGCAACTGCAGGTCCTCTTGTTTGAACTGATACATAATGAGGACCAAAAATTGTTTTGTATTTCCTACAGAGAACTGAGTCCTGCTTTAAGTTAGAAAGCCAAAGCAGAGGAGTGACTATATACATATATATATATTATATATTGCAGCATATATATAATATATATATATACCCACATAGCTATTACATATTCGTATTCCTGACTTCTTAATATCTGGTATAGTGTTTGATTAAATGTACCTATGCTTGGGCAAAATAGCTTTTGAAAACAGGAGCTCATGTCAGAAGTCCCTGATTGTCTGAAAGGTATGCTTTTATTCCGTCTAATGGTGTTGTTGGAATCTGGTGAGAATGTCATGCTAATAATAAATAGAACTATAAGAATAGCAAGAAAATGTCCTACTGAAGTGTGCATGAAATATGTTGATAATTCATTTTTTTAACGAGCAACAGAAATAAATCATTTTAAAAGTTGCCAGAAAACCTACTTACGTCCTCTTTGTCTTCTGTGAGATTGTGTTACAACACAGCTCCCAGACCTTTAACTGCCTGTAACTCAGAAACATCTGCTGTATTAACTTCAGTGCTGCTGGCACCCCTCCCTGTCCCTACAGCATAGGGCCAGCAGACCTTCGCCAAGCGCCACCTGTGCTTTTTTTTCTGAGTGAACGTTTGGTGAAAGTTTACCTGACCGCCCTGTGAGACCCTGCTGTGCCTGTAGCTCCTTCAGGTCAAAGACGTCTTCCCCCTTTGTAGGTCCTTGTCTGGAAATGAGTAATATCTTACCAGCATGCCTTGTCCTAATCATCTCATCCTTGTTTGTGACTGATGTTTGCCTGCCTAAATGTGCAAACCGCCACTGTGTCCAGAGTGCAGCTATTTATGACTTAATTTTCTAATCCCACCACAGAGAAAGTGGCTCATGCCAAAGAAGAAAACCTTAGTATGCATCAGATGCTGGATCAGACTTTACTGGAGTTAAACAACATGTGAAAACCTCCTTAGCTGCGACCACATTCTTTCATGTTGTTTTGTTGGTTTTTTTTGTTTTGTTTTATTTTGTTTTGTTTTGTAACACCATGCTTACCATGAACCCCCCCTTAAACGCATTTTTATTTACTTTTACACCGTCACAGAAAACATCCACGAGATACCAGCTAGATCAGGGGATGGGGAAAACACACACACACACACACACACACACACACACACACAAAGGCAAGCCCGTGGCAGGGCCGTAATGACTTAAATGTGCCATTTCCCAGGTTGACGTTGCCACACTTCATAGAGAGTTTTGCAACACCGCGTACTCCGCCAGTCTAGCAATCCTCACTAAAGCAGAAAGATTTCCACTCAAAGTGCCAACGATGTATTCAACAGGCAGATTAATGTTGAAAATGCAATCAGGTGTGGTTTGGTGCTACTTTAAACAAAAAGTCCCACTGTGGTCTTTCGTTCAATATTGTTCAATTTAGAATTCTGTCCAACACTAATTTATTTTGTCTTGAGTTTTACTACAAGATGAGACTGTGGGTCCTGTATGCCCGAATTCACTAAAGCCAAGGGTTTGTAAGGCACGCTGCTCCTGTAAGACTTCTAGCCTCCTCATTGGCACATTTGCGGCTCATTACAACTTATAGGATAGCATTCGATGTGGATTTCCACTCTCCATTTCTCTTATGTTAAAGTGAAAGATTTAGGCACTATGTACAATTGGTAAAGAAGAAACATTTTCATAAGAGTTATAACTATATGTAAACATTGTATAATGGTATGGAATAAAATGCACATTGTAGGACATTTTCTAAATTTGGTGGTCCTGTCATTTGTATGTTTTTACTTTGTGAACTTTGGATGGTGTGGTCAACCTACCTTCCCTTGTGAATGGTTTCTTAAAACAGTGTCCCAAAGATCAGGGGGCAAGTGGGTTTTGTGCATCATCCTCCCCACTCTCTTAAGGCAGCATCCCTTTGGTCTGTTAATGTTATAACCCAGCGGGAAAGACTCTTTTCCAAAGACCTTTCTCCATGTTCCAAGTGTATATCTGCACATTCATACAGGCTTTTGCAGTGGTTGTGCTGCTTTGGGGATTTTCCCCCAAGTTAGCTAAGGCTTCAGCAGTGACACATACACATCAGCACATTGTGGGTGAAGGCACCAAGTGTGCTCTCCTCCTCTAGCTGTGTGACTACTGAAAAGTGTTGCTCGAAAGGCTCTTCGTGATTTCCTGCTTTCTCGCTCTTGCTGAGTTCAAAATTCCAATACATCTTCATTCTCTCAGACTTAGAAATGGAAAATAATACAGGTCACTCCTGAAGACTTGAAGCAAATGAAAGTAGATTACAAACATGAGTTGGCCAAACTTGAGCTGCATGGCGGAAAAGGACATTCTCTTGAAAAGCAAACATGATAGAATGGAAATGAAAACTCCTCTGTGACAGATGACATAGTATTTTCATTGAAAAGTATTAAATATATCTGTAGCTGTTCTTCCAAGCCCTTTGATCAAGTATTTTCTCTCCACAGAGAGGAAGGGCATGGAAGGCAAAGAAGAAGCCTGGAGGCCAGGCTTCTGGTTCCCACTTCTAAAAAGCTGTCCCCTTGCTCAAGGTGAAGAAATGTCCTGGGTCTCCCCCCGTCTTCACTGCCCCTAGGCTCGCTGCTGGTCCTCAGCTAGGCCAGGACTGGTCTCTGCCTCACTACAGTGACAGAGGCCTTTCCCAAGCCAGCACTCTTTCACGTGGGGAGCCAGCTCTGGCTTCACCTTTACTAGCTTCCTAGCCAGTCAAGTCTAAATCTGAGATTCTTCAGTTATGAAATGAGGATGAGATTAGCACCTAGCACCTAAGGCAGTACCATGGGACTGGAACGTATCGCCCACATCCCAAAGTACATAGTGCTGCACCCAGGACATGCCTGCTAACCATTAACTGCTGCTGTCCTGCTCACGCCACATGTGCTGCAGAGAGCACCGCAGGGGATTGAATTCCTGACTTCTAAAAGTGGAACAACACTAACTTCGCCCCAGATGATGATGGCTGTTAATACTCTTCTCAGGTATCCTATGCCAGAACCTATAAGTGCCTTAAACAAGTATTATTTCAGTTCTCCATCATTCGCTGTTTTATTTACACAGAAGCCGAGGCTCAGGGAATCCGTGAAACTACTCACAGTCCCGTGGCTCACAGGGAGTGGGGTCGGCCTTCAGATTCAGGCCTGTGTGACGCCGCAGCCCTATTCGGGTTCTCCCACCTGTTTCAGATGTTTTGCATCAGAAGAAAAGCCACTGCTGGAGATAGTTAAAAACATGATGCCATAAATACAATTGGGGGAGGACACCGGGAAGATGTAGGTGGAATCAGCTTTGCAGCTGACATGACTGCCAGTGACTGGCTTACCACCTGACTTCCTGGGCTCCAGGGATCTGGTAGAAATAATGAATTCATGAAGTATCATGCCAGTTTGAAGAGTTATTACCTGATCTTTTTGATAGGAAGGAACACCCTGTCTCCTCATGGCACACGCCTTGGGGCTGCTCCAATGTGATAATCTCCGAACATGCCACAGCTGTGAGGTCAGGAGAAAGATAAGGGCTCTTCCAAGTGGAAGCACCGAGGCTGGAAGCTGATACGGTCACCATTTAGAAAATCATGAAGTACAGAGAAATAGTTCAAGATTCATACCCCAAATTCCATTAGCAGGCCCAGATTTCAGAATGAGCAGCTTTAAGAAGCCGCCATGTTTAGAGTAAAACATTCGGGCCATCCAGAGAGGAAGGGTACAAGTGAGAAATAAGCATTTCCCCCAAAATGTTTCAATTTATGATAAGAGTTCCATAATCTCTCTGGGGGAAAAAAAGAAAAGCACTTCCTGGATACATTCTGAACTTTTTGAGACTGGCATTGAGAACAAATCCTCTACTTACTGCCCCTGGTGAGGTCATTAGCAGAAAGAAAATTAATTTTTGTGTATGCTGGTATGTATCCAGAGTAATACTTTTGGCCTAATTTTTTTTTTTCTCCAGGAAGGAAAAAATGTCTTGAACAAATATTTGAGTGTATGTTAACCATTTTTTCAACTTGTCGACACTATTTGTAGATGTGATTTTGTTTTAAAATCTGCAGTCAAATGTACATACAGGGGGAAAAAAATCCGAATTCTCCAACCAAAACAAAAAGCACTGAGGTGCTCAGGGAGCCATCATTTCCAGAATTGGAGACAGGGTTTTGGGGAAAAAAATTAGAAATGTCAGGGAATGGAAGAAGTGTTCCTTCCATTATATATACTTTTTGACATTGAGAATTTTCAGAGCTACATTCCTCCAACGGCTGTCATAAATTTTATGTGTCAAACAGCGAATGAAGCTAAGTTGAGGGTTCACTAATATGAATGCAACTTTTGCCAAATTTTTGACAAATGGGCATCAACCTAGAGGCTAAGACCAGTTTCTGCTGCCTGTGAGAGTTTTATTTCCATCTGTTTCCAAGGCCATGGAGAACAAAGAGTCAAGTCAAGGCCTTACCAGGCCTGCCAAGGCTGATGCCCTAACCAAAATGCTGATTCACAGCCGAGCTGGAAGGAGGTTTATAATCAAGGCCCGGAGAGGTTCGATGGCTTGCTCAAGGTCTTTCAGCTAGTAGAGTTGAACACTCCTGCAGGGCCTAGAAACCAGATGGGCAAGCTCTGAAGCCTGCTCCACCACTCACCTCTGTTAATTTTACCATTTCAAGCAGCAGTGTCTTCAGCCTTGAGGGAGAAGTTTTGCCTCTTCACGTGTTCTGCACTTCTCACAAGCCTGGGAACTAAACGAGGTGGTGTGGTGATGCTCCCCCCACCTCCAGTCCTGTTTCTGCTCCTCAGCCTGAGCCTTTTACCCCCTTCCTTGGGGGTCCTTAGGGAAACAAAGAAGTAACTTGGTTCCTTTTAAAGTGAAAATCTCCAGGACCCCTTCCTCGCCCCCATTGGTTGCATGGCCCTGGTACCACACAAAAGGCATTCAGAATACTTTTGTGGATTGAACAAATGGCCCAGACACAAATGCTCAAGTAACAATTCTGGAGTCCTTACCCACCCAAGCAAAAAGTAAAGAATGTTTCAAAGCAATAGATTCAAATTTCATTTTTAAGCACAACACTGGCCTTTGAAAATGAGTTTCTCTTGCTGGGCTCTCAAACTGCATTTGGACATGCTACAGAGTGAAGCAGACAGTAGGAATACTGCCCAGAGCCCCTGGACCAGATGTGAATGAAGGTAGGCAGCCCTGGTTCATTCTTGAGCAGCCACTGGGCAGGACCACTGTGGAATCCACTCCTCCAGAAGAAAGCTAGTGAAGACAAAACAAGCCCTTTGTGTGTGTGTGTGACCTAGGATTGATTGTTCTGTCCCCAAGGGCCCTCCTGGGCCTTATTGGGCCAACACTCCTCTGGGTGGATGCTACATGATGGTCGGAAGGTAAGAGGGAAGCACACTTCACGATGGAAAGTCCAGATCTGTTTTCAACTTTGGAATGCTAGATGCTCAGGAATTGGAATTCTTGTTCCTTAGACTCATAAATTGGATAGTAAACACTCAGATACATGCAGGTAGATGGTATAGTTCTGTGGCCTTCCAGTGAGGTAGGTTTTGATGAGCTGACCACATTTTGCATCAGCGCCCCCACCCTCCACTCTATCCCAAGCCCACTTCCTCTATGAAAACCATTTTTCACATTAAAACAATTTGCCAGGGGATCCCTGGGTGGCTCAGCGGTTTAGTGCCTGCCTTTGGCTCAGGGCATGATCCTGGAGACCCGGGATCAAGTCCCACATCAGGCTCCCTGCATGGAGCCTGCTTCTCCCTATGCCTGTGTCTCTGCCTCTCTCTTTCTCTCTGTATCTCTCATGAATAAATAAATAAAATCTTAAAAATAAATAATTAATAAATAAATAAATAAATAGATAAATAAATAAATAAATAGATAGATAGATAAATAAAATAAAAAAACAATTTGCCAAATAACTACTTGAATCATGCAGTGGTCAATGACAGCATTACCTGAAGCAAGCCCTGTCACTGTCCCAAAAGGGTTTATTTAGTACAGGTGCTAAAATCGCAGAGAATATATTAGAAATATGAGCCAGCACCCAGGCAATAGGGTTTTTCATTTTTTCTCTTAAAGGACTGCTATCGAACCCAAATGGGAAATGATGAATTACTGTTTTTTTCACTTCGAGGACTGCCATTCCCATGATTCGTCTTCTTCCTATGTTCTCACAAAGTACTCCTTTCTGGAATTCTCCAGGGTTGTCCATCTTACCACCTTCACAAGAAATTAAAAAGGAACAAGTCAGGGGATCCCTGGGTGGCTCAGCGGTTTGGCGCCTGCCTTTGGCCCAGGGCGCGATCCTGGAGACCCACGTCGGGCTCTCGGTGCATGGAGCCTGCTTCTCCCTCTGCCTGTGTCTCTGCCTCTCTCTCTCTCTCTCTCTCTCTCTCTCTCTCTGTGTCTATCATAAATAAATCTTTAAAAAAAAAAGGAACAAGTCACAATAACTTGTCTAGGAATAGGAATATAATAAATCTAAAGAAAACGTGCCTCAGTGAAGTGTTTCTAGACTCAAATCCCGGCAAAACCATTCACATCTCTTCAGTTATTAGTCTTATACTTGAAAGTTCCTGTTTCTGGCTTGTGATCTCCCCTCTTCCAGCTGCAGTTTTCTTACTACACTAATCTCTTGTTCTGCTCACTTTCTCTTAAACACAGAAATGACTCCCATATTGTCTTCTAGAGAATATATGATATATGGAAATTAAGGTTATGCATGATTTGGCCTATGGGACTAAAAAATCCCACCTAAGAAGCATGCACATCATTTTAGGAACTATAGGTTGGGGGGTTGTAGAACAGTATAGAAAAGGCATAAAATAGACTTCTTCTAAAATAGACTTGCCCTCAGAGTCTATAGAAGAACCACTGCACACACACTAAAAAATAATGGGATGTGATTACATGGCAAATTGAGAATAAGGAGTGCATTGAAAACGGGCATCATGACTCCTCCTTCCTGGAAGATTGTTAACCACCTAAACAGTGGAAGAGGCCGGGCCCTCCTGGGCCTGCTGCATCATTTTCTTAGAAGTGCTCTCGTCACAGGCAGTTCATGATTCAACCTAACCTCTCAAACCTTAGAAACAAGACCTCCACTTATTTACAGATGCTTTGGTTTTGCTCTTTGCTCAGGCCACCAAGTTTGTTTTTCATTGTAGTTTTTCTACCAGACTTTAACTGAAAAATTCTCCCTTCTTAACCACCTTCCTACTCTTTGTTTTATGCTGTTTAACTTGTTTTAAATTAATCTTGGTTTTGGTCTTAACATACCTTTGCTTTTATCCAAGAGCATCTCAATCTTTAGAGGAAAGACTAGAGTACAAATAAATTATTAGATAGACCCTTAGAGACTATAAACTCAGCATTCTATGCCAACAGGGAAATTTGCAGGGAGATTTTGATTTCTGGAAAAACAAATGGATGACAGATGCCATGAACACACCTTTCTTCCATGGGAAGATTCCCCAGCACTGTTTCTTAGAGCCCTTAGAGAAGACCGTGACCTGATCTGCTGGGGTCGCCAGACTTCAACCTTCCTAATAGGTGAATTACCTGAGTGTCTCCAGGTAATTCATTTTCCAACTTTCATGGAAAGATGAAAAGTAAGGTGATGTGTGAGAGAAAGTTGAATTTCACTACTGTTATTGATAGGAACTGTTGGGAGGTGGGATCTCTTCTTTTGCTCTTCTAGTTTCCTACTCAAAAAAGGTAAGTGCTAGGGATAAATATGGCATAGCTAAATTTGGGTGACAAAGACTCTAACCCAAGGAATTACTCCCAATTTGTATAACGGCAATGGATGTGTATTATGTATTTAAAGGAATATGTAAATTTCATGCAGCAATTTGCAAGTTCAAATGAAAAGTTCTGCCATATTTGGATACGAGGTTGCAAGGTAAGGAGGGCCAAAATGTATACGTAAGGTACAAGCCTACAAGCCGCCATATAATTATATACACTTGGAATTTTTCATTTGTCACATGCTATTAAAACTATAGAGAAAATCCATAAAGGAATAGTCATTCGTTATCTCACCAGCACTTTTAAAAAAAATTATTTTTCATAGGTTGTGCCTGTATGTATAGTTAGGGCTTTAATTTTCAAAACTTCGTATTTTTTTTTAATTTTTATTTATTTATGATAGGCACACAGTGAGAGAGAGAGGCAGAGACATAGGCAGAGGGAGAAGCAGGCTCCATGCACTGGGAGCCCAACGTGGGATTCGATCCCGGGTCTCCAGGATCGCGCCCTGGGCCAAAGGCCGGCGCTAAACCGCTGCGCCACCCAGGGATCCCAAAACTTCGTATTTTTTATTACAAAAAGTTTTGCACAGGTATCTACCTCCTGTTACTAACCTAGCCTTCATGGTATTACTATTATATGCTATTGCATCTGGTCTATGTGCTGTAATTTGTTTTTTTTTTTAAGATTTTATTTATTTATTCACTAGAGACACACACTCAGAGACAGAGACAGAGAGACACAGGCAGAGGGAGAAGCAGACCCCATGCAAGGAGCCTGACGCAGGACTCGATCCTGCGACCCCAAGATCACGCCCTGGGCTGAAGGCAGGCGCTAAACCACTGAGCCACCCAGGGATCCCCAATTTGTTATTCTATTTTTGATCATTTGGAATATTTCTGATTTTTTTTTCTTTTGTAACTAGAACTGATAAGGATTCATTGTAATTTTGGATATTTCCTGACTGACAGGACATGAAAACATACACTTTAAAAAAAAAAAAAAAAAAGCTATTTCTTTTTAAGTCCCAACATAACCCTAAATATCATGCTCTAGCCAGAACTGGGTAGCCCATTTGGGTTCCAAGCTTTGGGTTCTTAAAAAAGAAACAAAACAAACACTTCCCAAACTGGTTGAAATAGAGACTTTTGAGAAATCTAGCTCCACATGTGATCTCTGTCTCTCCCAGCTCTCCTCCTGCCAACAAAAACACAGAAACTTGAACTTTGAGCAATGTTCACACAGCAGTTACCCACTCTTTCCTATACCCCATGTCTAGACCCAGAACTGATAAAAGTGAGTAATTGGTGTGTGGGCCCAGAGGCAGCGTCGAGGGCCATTCTGGCTTCGGTTTTAGGAAGCCTTTACTTACAACGAACAGTGACAAAGGGTAGCAGCAGCAATAAAAGTAACTTCGGCTGTACTACAGAGGACGCAGCCCAAGAGAGTGGTTACAATCCCAGGGTTTGAAGTTAGAGCAGAATTTGAAGGCCACCTGTGGTCATGTGACTTCAAGTAAGCTACTTAACTTTTCTGTCTGCAAAGTGGGGGTAATACTAAATAGCACCTCGTTAAGGTCATGACTAAAGAAGATGTCAAGTTGTTAGTACAGTTCCTGATACAAAAACTTCACAATGGACAACTTCTTGTGTTGTGTTATCACTTAAACGAGCCTGAGTCTCGTGTCCTTGCCATCAGCCCTTATAGCCACTTTTCTCAGGCTTCAAAGGAAAGGCCGCCCTTGTCCCTTCCATACTCACCTGTGAGGCAGCCTCTGATGTCCATCAGGATGGTTCAGGGCCAGATAGGTCAGTGGTTTCTTCCCCCTGAAGTCACAAGGAGGCAAGGCTTCGTGGCCCTTGAGGACTCAAATCCAGTGTTGGTAAAGAGCACAGCCCCTCTCCAGTAGGGACCCCTCAGTAACCAAAGGATGGACCAACCATCACCAGCTCTCCAGGAATCACCTCTTCCATGGTATCTTCACCAGAGCATGAGAGGGGTTTGGTTCCCTGGGGACTTCTCAATAACACTATGAACAACGCAGCTCACTTGGTTGTTGATCTTATTCTCAGACACTAGAAGGTTACCAAGGGCACTTGAAAGTTTTCTTCAGACAATAAAATACCCTCATCCTCCTCTGATAAAACCCTTCATACCTAAGGACCTGCTTCATGGTGTCCTCCATTGGGATGCAGTTCCTGCCTTATGTATCTTTAGCCTTGAAAGAAGGGGTTGGCAGGAGGAAGCAGGCTATTCTCTGTCGGAGTGGTTCCTAGATATCTGGGAGGAGGCAGGAACTCAAGCTTCTTAGCTGTGGCTTTTGTCTAGAGAGGTGTGGGGTGTGGGGCAGGGTGCAGGGACCCAGCCAGCATCAGGAACGAAAGCCAAGCACCTGCTCTGTGCTTTTGGGTCTGGTTGGCCTGGGTATCTGACACTAGGGAACATCTTTCCTTTCACACCCTATTGTCTGGGGCTTCAGTTACATTCTTGACTCAGAGCCCAGGAATGGGGTGAGCAAGCACTCCAAAAATCTTTAGAGCAGTGACTCACTTAGGTTTTCAGCTTCCTCACCTCCCTAACAAGCATGCACTGGTCCTCCCAAGTGGAGGGTGTCACCACCACCTCCAAATAGCCGGGTGAGCATCTCCTGGCCTCAGCACTGGTGTTAAGATGGGTCCTACAAGGATGGGTACTGAGTGCATCAGCGAAGGAAGAGCACCCAGAAGAAAAAAAAAAAAAAAAAAAAAGATAGAATTTTTTGTATTTCCCCCAAAAAAAGCATTGATGAAGTCCATCATTGGAAGAATCTCAATATCCTTGGTCTATTTCCACTTATTCTATAGTCATCTTTTATTTTGAATTGTAAATGCGTAAATGGTGTCTTCAGCTGTCTACATACCTCATTGATGCCATGGCCCGCCAGCAAGAGGAGCTGGGTTCCTCTGCAGGCATCTCACTTGTGCCCTTGACTCTCCTGAAGACTCCATCCCACCTTCCCCCAGTGCACACTCACACCTGCCCACACCCAGAGCCGTCATCACTGCCACCACCACATGGGATAAATGCCAACCACAGTTCCATCTCATGTGTTAGATTTCATGTGTTTTTGTGAGTCTGCAACACTGATGAAACCTGGTTCTATCCCTGGTTCTTCTCAGCAAGTAACTGGGGAACTTGAGGCAAGTTACTCGGCTTCTCTGAATTTCACTTCCCTCCTCTGTGAAAGCCCATCCTTTATGGTTGTGTTAAAAAATAAAGAATACTGGGCAGCCCGGGTGGCTCAGCGGTTTAACACCTGCCTTCGGCCCAGGGCCTGATCCTGGAGACCCGGGATTGAGTCCCGCGTCGGGCCCCCTGCATGGAGCCTGCTTCTCTCCCTCTGCCTGTGTCTGCCTCTCTCTCTGTGTCTCTCATGGATAAATAGATAAAATCTTAAGGAAAAAAAAAAAAGAATACTATTTGCTGACACCCTGGTACATGGTAGGTGGCTGGTACAGGGCAGGCCGTCAGTAAATAGTAGGGACGTTAATGTCCCTTCTTCACTCCTGGCCCATTCTAAAAGGTCGATAGAACAGGTCCCTTCTCTAAGAGAACCACCCCCACCACCCCCACCATCCCAGGTTAGTCCGGGGGACCTTGTAGGGAAACGTCACCACTCAAAGTAGCTTCTTGAGACTCCTGCCCTCATTACCCCAAACTTTTAAAGGGGAAGAGCTTCCTGGAGAGAGGCTCATTCCAAAAGGGTGACACTCTCACCATTTTCTGAGGTCAGTGTGTATTTTTTTTTCTTTTATTTTAGCATCAGCCTTGAACTGGAGATTGCATGATGTATCCAAGGAGCCCTGGGCTGAGGATTCCTCAGGGAGCCAGGCCATCTGGGAAGGCGAGGGCCAGCCCAGAGCCTCCTTGAGTTTCAGCAAGTTACGCATTTCCCAGGAAGGCCCTTTCCCAGGCCCCTGTGACTGTGAAGCCCAAGGGGATTCAGTGGTGGGAGAGTGGGGGAAAGGTGTATATTAGCACTTCCCACATTTAAATGAGCACAGGAATCACCTGGCTCGTCAAAATGCAGCTTCTGGCTGGGGTCTGGGACAGAGTGTGTATTTCCCATGAGCTCCAGGTGATGCCAGTGCTTCTGGTCTGTGGACCACAGCCGGAATAGCAGGGCTCTGAGGTGTGACTTCGAATGTACCACTGTCATGTGGGTGGTGAGAAGAAACAGAAAACAGCTCACTCGCCTTGGAAGTCAGTGTAGGAAAGGAAGACACGATGCCCACACCATGCTCGGGGCCTCATACCAGCCTAGGCTCTGGTGGTGAGGCCAGCCTGGAGTTGTACAAGACTGTACCATGAGAAAGAAGGAATTCCTCACCAGCAAGTCAGGACATCCTAGGAACCGGTCACATGACCATGAGGTCACCCAAACCCATCAAAGCCCATTCCAGCCCTCCCAGAACCACAGCTAGACTTCAGGGAAGCTGAGGCACCAGCCAGGACTAGTATGAGGCAAGTGAGGCATCGGGTGCAAAACTTAAGGAGGTGCTCACTCTCCAGGTCATGCAGTATTTGTGTGTGAAGCCTCCTTGACCTCTGTGCCCTTGAGGCTTCACTCACCTCACCCTAGTCCCAGCCTGCTAAGGCAGGTACTAGGCATGCTCTGCTTTCTCGCTCTGATATTACATCCGGGACAGCCAGCTAGACCTCTTGCCTCTGGTTTTCCCTCAAGAAAATAAGATAAGAACTAAGTGAAAGCATGGAAGAAAGTCACTTATCATAAACTTCTTTGGAATTTATCTTGGAAGGAAGGTCTGGCACCTAATCCAGGACCTAGCATGAAGTAGGTGTTCAACAAATGCATTGTTGAATGAATGGTCGGATACTATAGCTAAATGGAAAGGACCTTTGATTAGCAGGTGCCCCCTGTCAAAGGGCAGGAGCTGTCTTTTCAACGTCTTTGCACTTAGTGTGTTCCTGGAATATAATTGAGGTCAATAAAAGTCTGTTGAATTTGATAGAGGTGAAACCCATTCTGTCTGAAGGTCAAGTCAGTACTTGTTTTACAAAGCGTCAAATGAGAGGCCTTCTTCAAAATATTTTTCTTTATTCTTCTTGAAATTCCTATATTAATAATTTATTCCTTTGACTTTCATTTTCCTTACTCACTTGTCTTATTCTAAAATACCAGAACCAGGAGCACCTGGGTAGTCCAGTTATTTGTCACCAACTCTTGGTTTCAGCTCAGGTCACGATCTTAGAGTCGTGAGATTGAGCCTGGCCTCGGCCTCTGCACTCAATGGGGAGTCAGAGAATCTCCCTCTTGCTCTGACCCTCCTCCTCACTCTCTTTCTCTAAAATAGATAAATGAAATCTTTGAAATAAAATAAAATACCAGAATCAGGGATCCCTGGGTGGCTTAGTTGGTTAAGCATCCAACTCTTGGTTTAGGCTCAGGTCAGGATCTCAGTGTGGTGAGATGGGGTCCCATGTTGGGCTCTGTGCTCAGTGGGTAGTCCGAGATTCTCTCTCTCCCTCTGCCCCTCCCCCCATTTGTGTGCTTGCTCACTCTCTCTCTCTCTCTCTAAAATAAATAAATAAGGGATGCCTGGGTGTCTCAGTGGCTGAGGTCTGCCTTTGGCTCAGGTCTTGATCCTGGGGTCCTTGGATCAAGTCCTGCATCGGGCTTCCTGTGAGGAGCCTGCTTCTCCCTCTGCCTGTGTCTCTGCATCTCTGTGTCTCTCATGAATAAATAAATAAAATCTTTAATAAATAAATATTTATTTATTATAAACCAGAACCATAGGGAAAGGATTATATTAACCAAAAATAAAACTTTACCTGCATACACAATGTCCTGGGAATTTTGTAAACCAACCAAATTATCATCTGTGGGCCAAATTGAACCCACCACCTGTTTTTGTTACAGCCTGAGAGCTAAGAATGGTTTTTAAATTTTTTAATGGTTGAAAAAAATTTCAAAAGAATAATGGTTCATATACGTGAAAAGTATACAAAATTCACATTTCAGTGTTTATAGAGTTTTATTGGAACACTCACATCCATTAATTTATGTGATGTCTAAGGCTGCTTTTTGTGCTACATATATAGAGCTGAGTAGTCATAACAGAGACTTACAGTCTAAAATACTTACTATCTGGCTTTTTACAGAAAAATTTGCTGTCTACTCTGTGGAGAGGCTCTTATAATTATCCCATCAGCGTGTTCCAATAGTTTTTTAAAAATTACAGATATAATCTGCTGAGGACGTAACCTTTTTTATGAGATACATAGATTCCCAGAAAGTTTTGTGTATATAGAAGTCTTTTGAATAAAATCAATTTTTTTAAAGATTGTATTTATTTGAGAGTGAGAACGAGCAGGGGGGAGGAGCAAAGGGAAAGGGAGGAGCAGACTCCCCACTGAGCAGGGAGCCTGATGTGGGGCTTGATCCCAGGACCCTGAGATCGTGACCTGAGCCGAAGGCAGATGCTTAACCGACTGAGCCACCCAGGCGCCCCTAAAATCATATTTTAGAATATTTCTTATTATTCCTACTTATTTCTATTTAGAGAAATGAAAACATTCTCTAAGTTTTGGCAGTCAGGTTTGTCTGAAGCAGGCACTGCATTGGTGCAGAGGCACCTTCACTTTATCTTATCTTTTCTCTGCTCCTAATTCTTGGAGCTCGGGCCATCGGTGCTGATGCACTCCATACGTCATCTCAGTCTCAGCTCACTGGAGGCAGACTGTTTGAATTATGATTTAAGCAAGAGAGAGACCTTTCCCAGGGGTAGAGAAGGAAGTGATTTACTCCAGGTCCTCCCAACAGTATGCCTGGGAAATCATCTGTCTGCAGCTAAATGGTTTCCATCCTGTAAGGAGATTGTGTGTGTGTGTGTGTGTGTGTGTGTGTGTGTGTGTGTGTGTGTGTGTTGGGAGGCCAGAAGGTAGGGGGGATGTGGTGATAACAGGACAGGAAACAAAACAAGGATAGGAATTCCAGAATTGGTATTTCTCCCATTGTCCCGCACCCCACCCTCAAGCTTATCTGTAAAGATGGGATTATCATTTTGGCCCCCACATACCACACGCACTCTCTCCCCAGACTTCTAGTTTTGCAGCTGGTCAACTTCAAGGCAAGTGAACTTGGGTTGAGTTGGCAGCCCAGGGATTTTCAAGGTAGACATCACCTCCCAGTTAGGAAAGTTGCTGAAGTTTGATCCGGTCTGAAAGTTGTGACTTCCCCAGGCTCTCTGGAATTCTAGATTTTCCTGGATTTGCCAGAGGGATTTTGTTGGTCTCACCAGGATGAGCCTTGAAGCTCCATTTTTCCCTTCTTACCTTAGAGTGTCACAGCCGAGTACTGTATGAGACTTCACAGAGCAGTAGCAGCGTGGGAGTCTTCTAGCCACACTCTGGATTGCTGGTGAGCAATTTAAAAGTCAGCTCCACCTTCAGGATGTGAACTGAGGAGAGTTAATGGAAAACAGCAGGCTTTCATTCGGCCTCCACCGGTGAATTTTTCCATCTCCCTGTTTTCATAGTGTAATGTGTTATATGTCATGAAATACCTTTAAACAAAGAATCCTCAATCTTTTCCTGATGTGAAGAAACTTTGCGTTTGCCCAGAATCATAAAATCAAAATACTTCCATACTCGCAACACTTCTGACACCAGATGTGCGGGTTTTCCATGCTTTAGGCAATTCTCCGATACTAGGGGTGTCCTACAGTTCAGTTCAGTTCTGACACTATCTACCTGGAGTTAGCAGCAGATCCCACAAGTTAAGGGCTCAATCCCACGAGACTGCCCCCCACTTACGGCACCAGTCACAAATCCTGGGCTGTCACCTGTCCTTCTGACCAACCAGCTATAGATTGGAGTTCCTATGATCTTCTCCTTGGGTTCGAAAATTTGCTAGAATGGCTTCCAGAAATCAAGGAAACAGTTACCAGCTTATTATAAAGGACATAGTAAAGGTAATGAATGAATAGGCAGATGAAGAGATACATAGGACAAGATCCAGAAGGGTCCTGAGCACAGGAACTTGTGTGCCTGTGGAGGTGGAGTCGGCCACCATCCCAGCATACAGGTGTGTTCACTAGCACCAAAGTTCCCCAAGTCCCCTTTATTGGAATTTTTATGGAGGCTTCCTCGTATAGGCATGGTTGATTCTTAACTCCATTTCCAAGCCCCTACCCTCTCCAGAGAAAGGGGATTGATGCTGAAAGTTTTAAGCTTCTGATTATCCTTGGTCAGATGGACCAACCTTGATCATCCAGGATTCCACCAAGAGGTCACTCTTGGTGGTATTTTGTAGAAAACAAGGAAGGAGATGAGCCTTGTGACCAGTTTTGATATCAGCTGAAACCAAAGCATGAGCAGATATGCAGGAGCAAGGAATCGAAAAGATGCTAGAAATCAGGTGAGGGCCAGGCCAAAATATTGGGAAGGGCTTTTAGCAACCTTCAAGCAGGGCCATCTGGTGTGCTGGTCCCACTGGCACAGGGCCTCTGGCAGATGAACAGTTTTCAAAGGCCTGTGGAAGCGTGTGAGATGAGAAAAGCAATGAATGGACGTAACACAAGGAGAAACATAAAAATTGAAAGTAAAGCATTTTATTTATTTTTTTTAAGATTTTTATCTATTTATTCATGAGAGACAGAGAGAGAGAGAGAGAGAGAGAGAGAGAGGCAGAGACACAGGCAGAAGGAGAAGCAGGCTCCATGCAGGAAGCCCGATGTGGGACTCGATCCCCCGTCTCCAGGATCACGCCCTGGGCTGAAGGCGGTGCTAAACCGCTGAGCCTCGCAGGCTGCCCGAAAGTAAAGCATTTTAATTAAACATCTATAAAACATATATTTATGTCAACGGCATTTTTAAGTTTTGTATTTATAAATTCTTTATATTTGAAAATAATGCTGTGGTTTGATTTTTCTCACTCCATAAAATTTCCAATGTGCATGTGATGACAGCCTAGAAATCCTAATCATATAATAAATGGCTGACTAGTAGCAAAATAATTTCAAAAGCAGAATTCATTTTGATTTTTTTTGCTATGTGAAAATGTTATATTTACTCTGAAATATGGGTATACTCCAATGTGTTTGATATGATGTGGAATGTGAATTCCATAATGAATTGAAAGGCCATGGGGCCTGTTATGGACTACAACCAGCCCTGGTCACAGGTCCTGGGATTAGGGTTTGGGCCAAGTTGAACCAGATCTCTGAGGGATAAGATGGAGGCCCCAGCTGATACCAGATAGTAACTGCTTTGAGTAAGCTCAACACCTTTCCATTCAGAGCCCATCTATACACAAGTGTTTTTTTTTTCTTTTTTAAAGATTTAATTATTTATTCATGAGATACACAGAGAGAGAGAGAGTCAGAGACACAGGCAGAGGGAGAAGCAGACTCCATGCCGGGAGCCAGATTTGGGACTCCATCCCAGAGATCCCAGGATGACACCCTGAGCCAAAGGCAGACGCTCAACCCCTGAGCCACCCAGGCATCCCTGTACACAAGTGCTTTAAACCCTGAAGGGCTATTCCAGTGTATGAGCTTTTAGATGGTGGGTGTGAAGCTTTCTGGGAAGAAGTACCTTATAGGTATAGTGAACTACTATGTTGAGTCTCTGCTAAGGCTAATGTAAGTTATGAAAGAGAGAGGAAACCAGAATGAGTAGGTGATACGTTTTACTGCTTGGCTAGTGGCCAGAGACCTGCACAGGTCAGATGGCCTGGGTATGAGGCAAGGAGCTACTGGGGGGCCTCTGGCCTGGGTGGGCCAGCCTGCAGCATCACTGAGCTGTGGTAGGTCTCCTGATGGCAGCAGGAATGTCCTGTCACCCATGCAAATTCTGAAAGCTGACACTGGTTGCTTTATTCCCTTTGAAGAATGCTCTTCCCCTCCCTTAGTTCACTCTTACCCTTGAGAAAAGAAAACAGTGCTCTCCAGCCTTCTCCCCACATCCCCCCAACACCACCAGTTTTTTGTCTTTAGTGTTCCCAGGCTGTCTTATCACCCCCAGCTGCATTCTGTCCTATTGCCAGCCCTCCCCAGCCAGATTTCCTTGAATATAGGTTTCTTTCTGGGAGGCAGCACTGTGATTACTACAGTGGGTTTGGCTAGCATCCACATTCTCATATAGATACAATAAGAAGAAAAGAAAAAAAAGGAAAAAAAATTTCCTCCTTATGATGAGAACTCTTGGGATTTATTCTCTCAACAACTTTCCCATACACCATTCATACAGAAGTGTTAGTTCTAGTCATCATGTTGGACATGACATCTCCAGTGCTTGCTTATCTGATCACTGGGAGTTTGTACCTTCTGACCCTCATCCTATTTCTCTGTCTCTTCTTCTGCCTCTGGTTACCACAAATCTGATATCTCTGTCTCTCTCTCTCTCTTTAGTATGAATGTAGTCAACACAGTATGCTGTGGTCACCACTAGTATAGCTACCATCTGTCCCATTACATCCCTGTTACGATATCATTGATTCCTTATGCTGTGCCTATTTATTCCTTGTTCATTCCATAACTGGAAAACTGTGCCTCCTACTCCCCTTCATGCATTTTGTGCAACCCCCACCCTCCCCTCCGAAAACCATCAGTTTGTTCTCTGATTCTGCTTTTTATTTGTTTATTCATTTGCTCTTTTTAAAATTTAGATCCCACTTATGAGTGGAACCATATGGTATTTATCTTTCTCAGTCTTACTCATTTCACTTAGCATAATACCCACTAGGTGCATCCATGTTGTCTCAAATGGCATGATCTCATCCTTTTTATAGCTGTGTGATATTCCATTTTATATATATGTATATATACCACATTTTCCTTATCCATTCATCTATTGAGGGACACTTGGGCTGCTTCCATGTCTTGGCTGGTGTAAATAATGCTTCAGTAAACACGGTGCATACATCTTTTTGAATTAGTGTTTTTGTTTTCCCTGAATAAATACCCAGTGATAGAATTATTGGATCATATGGTAGTTCAGTGTGTCACTTTTTGAGGAACTTCCGTCCTGTTTTCCACAGTGGCTGCACCAATTTACATTTCCACTATCAGTGCACAAAGGTTCTTTTTTTCTCCAAATCCTCATCGATGCTTGCTATTTTTTATCTTTTTTCTCGTAGCCATTTTAACTGGTATAAGGTGATATCTCATTGTGGTTTTGATTTGTATTTCCCTGATGATTAGTGATGCTGAGTATCTTTTCATGTGTATGTATCTTCTTTGGAAAAATGTCTATTCAGATCCTCTGCCCATCTTTTAATGGGATTGGGGTTGTTTGGGGTTTGTTTTTGCTTTTTTTTGTTTGTTTGTTTTTTGGGTTTGAGTTGTACAAGTACTTTATATATTTTGGATATTAACTCCTTATCAGAAATACAATTTGCAAATATCTTCTCCCACTCAGTAGGTTGTCTTTTTGTTTTGTTGTTAGTTTCCTTTGTTATGCAAAAGCTTTTTATTTTGATGTAGTCCCAATAATTTATTTTAGCTTTTGTTTCCCTTGCCTTGGGAAGCAAAGCTAGGAAAATTGCTACAGCCAGTGTCAGAGAAATTATTGCCTGTGTTCTCTTCTAGGATTTTTATAGTGTCAGCTCTCACATTTAGATCTTTAATCTATTTTGAGTTTATTTTTGTGTATGGTGTAAGAAAGTGGTCCAGTTTCATTCTTTTGCAGGTAGCTGTCCAGTTTTCCCAGCATCATTTATTGAAAAGACTGTCTTTCCCCCATTTATATTCTAAACTCCTTTGTCATATATTAGTTGACCATATAATCATGGGTTTATTTCCGGGGTCTCTCTATCCTATTGTTCTGTGTCTCTTTTTGTGCCAGTACCATACTGTTTTGATTATTACAGCTTGTAATATATCTCAAAATCTGGTCGTACCTCCAGCTTTGTTTCTCTTTTTCAAGATTGCTTTGGTTGTTCAAGATCTTCTGTGGTTCCATACAAACTTTAATATTATTTGTTTCTAGTTTTGTGAAAAATGCTATTGGTATTTTGAGAGGGATTTATTCAATCTGTAGATCGAAAAGCCATTGAATTTTAGAAGGAAAGAATATCTTGTTTATAGCAAGATTCAGTGCATTCATTCACTCATGTATTCATTTACTCAACAAGTTTATATAGTGAACACTACTCCATGTCCAGTAGATACAAGCCAATTTGCCAAAAATCAGTGCACCCCAAAACCCAATCTGCTGAATTATCAATTCAGTTTGTCAATTTAATCAATTTGTCAAAAGACCAGTTTACTGGTTTTACCAAATTTACTCATTGTAATTATAACAGTTTGAACAGTAATATTTTAGCAACTAAAATGTTGGCTACACAGAAATGTGCTGAAATAAATTCTTTTTCCCACATGAAACACTACTTTTCCAGGCAAAATTCCAGCCTTTAACTGTATGATAGGATTATTTTGACTACTTCTGGTTTCTTTACATGCTTTTGAATGTAAGTGTGTACTTTCAAACTTGAAACATTTAAACATTTCTCATCAGTTTCTCAAGTCATGTAAGCCTTAACTTTATAGAGGCAGTGTAGAGAAGCGGTTACACAGGACGGCTCTGACCTGGAGCCAGCCTGCCTGGTATACAAGCCCAGCTCTGCCACTTTCTTAAAGGCAGAACTTCTACAAGGCCAGGTTACTTCTACATATGTGATATAATCTCAGCCATATTACATATAAACACTGAGGGAGGGGTTCCTGGGTGGCTCAGTTGGTTAAGCATCTGCCTTCAGCTCAGGTCATGGTCTCAGGGTCCTAGGATTGAGCCCCACATCTGGCTCCCTGCTCAGCAAGGAGCCTGCTTCTCCCCCTCCCTCTGCCTGCCGCTCCCCCTGCTTGCGCTCTCTCTCACTCTCTTTCAAATAAATAAATAAATAAAATCTTAAAAAAAAAAAAAACACTGAGGGAAAAAACACACCATAATAATAACAGTTATTTCTGGGTGGTGGGATTGTGAGTAACTTGCCTTCCATATAATTTTTCTGTATGTCTGATTTTTAAGACATAGTTTTGATAAAGTTAAGTGTTCCTTATTTAAAAGGAACTACACCAGAGAGCTCCAGATATGAAGTTTTATTTAATCCTCATAACAAACACACAAGATAGGTAATATTATCACTATTTTACAGGCAAAGAAACTGAAGCCCTGAAGCATTAATTAACTTGCATGTGCCCTATGACCCAGCAATTGCACTGCTGGGGATTTACCCCAAAGATACAGATGCAATGAAACGCTGGGACACCTGCACCCCGATGTTTCTAGCAGCAATGTCCACAATAGCCAAACTGTGGAAGGAGCCTCGGTGTCCATCGAAAGATGAGTGGATAAAGAAGATGTGGTCTATGTATACAATGGAATATTCCTCAGCCATTAGAAATGACAAATACCCACCATTTGCTTCAACGTGGATGGAACTGGAGGGTATTATGCTGAGTGAAGTAAGTCAATCGGAGAAGGACAAACAGTGTATGTTCTCATTCATTTGGGGAATATAAATAATAGTGAAAGGGAATATAAGGGAAGGGAGAAGAAATGGGTAGGAAATATCAGAAAGGGAGACAGAGCATAAAGACTCCTAACTCTGGGAAACGAACTAGGGGTGGTAGAAGGGGAGGTAGGCGGGGGATGGAGGTGACTGGGTGGTGGGCATTGAGGGGGGCACTTGACAGGATGAGCACTGGGTGTTATTCTGTATATTGGCAAATTGAACACCAATAAAAAATAAATTTATTATTTAAAAAAAAACTTGCATGTGTTCCCACCTCTCGGAGGAATCTGACTTCCACTGTCTGACTTCAAAGTTTATGCTAATTTTTTATTTCCTCTGACTCAACCTGAGTCCTTCTCTGTTAAATGGACATAATATCTGCATTTAAAAATATGGAGGGAGGATGGAATGAGATGATAGGTATGAAAGCCCACTACAAATGATAAAGCCCTCTACAAAGAAGAGTACCAATGAATGGCATGTGTTGTGTTCACTGTGCTATTGTAAGGCTTCGCATATGTCATGTTTCTTCAATCATCTCAATGACCCTGTGAAGCAGGTGGCCAGTATCATCCCCATTTTACAGACCAGAACATCAGGGAACAGAAAAGGCAACATAACACGATCACACAATTATACATGACTTAACTATCTAGACGGAGCCTTTCCATTGTAAATAACCCCTGGGTCATTTTCCCCAGTCTTCCACACTGGTTCCTCGGGGATACACACTGCAGAGAAAGGGAAACACTCTACTCGGTGTCAGGTAGTCCACCAGGCTCAGGAGGAAGTGGATGGAAGGTGGGAGACAAGTCAGAGAGCAGAGCATTGACCTTGCTCTCCAAGGCCTCCGGGGAGAACGGTGACTCCAAGGACACTGCTGCCACCTGCTGTTCACACATTCTCCATCCAAGGGCTTCTCCAAGGCTTTGTGCACGATTCAAGATCCTCATCACTGTCTTTTCCAGACCTCTTCTAGGACCTACGTAAAAGAATATCAACCTTTGCTCAATGTCAAATATTATAAGAAGAGTAAACCGTTAGCCGAAGTAGAAAGGCTCAAATAGGAGAGCAAAGATATGCTCTGGGCCATGTGACCTTGGAGGCAAGGAGCTTCACTCCTTTGATTCTGTGTCTTCATCTGTAAAATGAAGACAATGGTATTTCTCCTTCATACAATTGTTTTTAAGTTGAAATAAGTTATCTTTTCCCTCTACAATCCACTTTCTTATCAAAGAAATTTAGATATTTAAAAGACCAGCCAGGATAGGGAACAAGTAATCATCCCTAACATGCTCAAAATCACCTCTGCTTACATTAACATTTTTAACAATTTAAAAACATTTTTTCTGGGGCACCCAGGTGGCTCAGTTGGTTAAGCATCTGCTTTCAGCTCAGGTCATGATCCCAGGGTCCTGGGATCAAGCCCCACACTGGGCTCCTCACCCTTTTTCTCTACCCTTCCTTCCTACCCCCACCACCCCGTTGGTTCACCCAGGCACCCCCGCGCTCTCTCTCTCTCTCTCTCTCAAATAAATAAATAAAATCTTTAAATAAAATAAAATAAAAATGAAAACATTTTTTTCTTGTAAATACCTACTGGTGCAATTGCTGGGTCATAGGGTTGCTCTATCTTCAACTTTTTGAGGAGTCTCTATACTGTTTTCCAGAGTAGCTGTACCAGCTTGCATTGCCACCAACAGTGAAAGGGTTCCCCTCTCTCTGCTTCCTGGCCAACATCTGTCATTTCCTGTCTTATAATTTCAGCCATTCTGACTGGTGTGAAGTTGTATCTCATTGTGGTTTTGATTTATTTGTATTTCCCTGATGCCGAGGGATATTGAGCATTTTTTTATGTGTCTATGCCTTCTTTGGAGAAATGTCTGTTCATGTCTTCTGACCATTTCTTGATTGGATGATGTGGTCATGGTGTTGGGTGTTGAGTTTGATAAGTTCTTTATAGATTTTGGATACTAGCCCTTTATCTGATCAGACATTGGCAAATATCATCTCCCATTCTGTCGATTATCTTTTGGTTGTGTCAACTGTTTCCTTTTTTATCTTGATGAAGTTCCAATAGTTCATTTTTGCCTTTGTTTCCCTTGCCTTTGGAGATGTGTCTAGCAAGAAGTTGCTGCAGCTGAGGTCACAGAGGTTACTGTCTGTGTTGTCCTCTAGGATTTGTTGGATTCCTGTCTCACATTTAGGTTTCTCATCCATTTTGAGTCTATCTTTTGTATACAGTGTAAGAAAATGATCCAGTTTCATTCTTCTACACGTGGCTGTCTAATTTTTCCAACACCATTTGTTGAAGAGACTGTCTTTTTTCCATTGGACATTCTTTCCTGTTTTGTCAAAGATTAGTTGACCATAGAGTTAAGGATCCATTTCTGGGTTCTCTATTTTGTTCCATTGATCTATGTGTCTGCTTTTGTGCCAGTACCATATTGTCTTGATGGTTACAGATGTCATATAATTTGAAGTCCAGAATTATGATGCCACCAGCTTTGGTTTTCTTTTTCAACATTCTTTTTGTTATTTGGGGTCTTTTCTTGTTCCATACAAATTTTAGGATTATTTGCTTCAGCTCTGTGAAAAAAGTTGATGGTGTTTTGATAGGGATTGCATTGAATGTATAGGTTGCTCTAGGTAGTATAGACATTTCAATAATATTTGTTCTTCCAATCCATAAACATGGAACATTTTTCCATTTCTTTGTCTCTTACTCGATTTCTTTCAGGAGTGTTCTAGCTGAGTACTGATCCTTTATCTCTTTGGTTAGGTTTATTCCTAGATATCTTATGGGGTTTGGTGCAATTGTATTTGGGATTGATTCCTTCATTTCTTCCTTCTATCTCATTGTTAGTGTATAGGCATGCAACTGATTTCTGTGCACTGATTTTATTTCCTGCCACTTTGCTGAATTTCTGTATGAGTTCTAGTAATTTTAGGGTGGGGTCTTTTGGATTTTCTATATAGAGTGTATGTCATCTACAAAGAGTGAGAGTTTGACATTTTTGCTGATTCGGATGCCTTTTACTTCTTTTTGTTGTCTAATTGCTGAGGCTAGGACTTCTAGAACTATGTTGAACAACAGTGGTGAGAGTGGACACCCCTGCCATGGACTTGACCTTAGGGGAAAAGCTCTCAGTTTTCCCCCTTTGAGAATGATATTCACTGTGGGCTTTTCATATATGGCTTTTATGATATTGAGGCATGTTCACTCTATCCCTAAACTGTGAAGAATTTTAATCCAGAAAGGATGCTGTACTTGTCAAATGTTTTTTCTGCATCTACTGAGGGGATCATATGGTTCTTGTCCTTTCTTTTATTAATGTAGTGTATCATGTTGATTGATTTGTGGGTGTTGAGCCATCCTTCCAGCCCAGGAATATATCCCACTTGGTTATGGTGAATAATCCTTTTAATGTACTGTTGCGTCCTATTGGCTAGTATGTGGTGAGAATTTTTGCATCCATGTTCATCAGGAATATTGGTCTATACTTCTCCTGTTTGGTGGGGTCTTTGTCTAGTTTTGAGATCAAGGTGATGCTGGCCTCATAGAAAGAATCTGTAAGTTTTCCTTCCATTTCTATTTTCTGAAGCAGCTCAGAAGAATACAAATTAATTCCTCTTTAAACGTTTGGTAGAACTCCCGCTGGGAAGCCATCCTACCCTGGACTCTTGTTCCTTGGGAGATTTTTTATTACTGTTTCACTTTCCTTGCTGGTTATGGGTCTGTTCAGATTTTCTATTTCTTCCTGTTTAAGTTTTGGTAGTTTATAAATTTCTAGGAATGCATCCATTTCTTCCAGATTGCCTAATTTGTTGGCATATACTTGCTCATAATATGTTCTTACAATTTTGTTTGTATTTCTTTGGTGTTGACTGATTTTTCTTTAATGGAACAAGCTTTCATAATTAAAATTGTCGCTTCTGAGACTGTCAGAGTTATTTCCAAGATTCCAGTTCACACGTTTCATAGCACTTCTTTCAGGCAAAGCATCTAGCAAATGGGCAACATAAAACTGAGAAAACGTAGGGCTTTTGCCACCCAAGTTCCCTTGGGAATTTGTGCAACTAGCAAAGTGAGGAGGCCTGGCTCCTTCTAAGTAGCAGTAAACATCATACCAGATTCTGTTTGCCTGAAAATTCCTTCTGACTGGATCTAAATGCCAGTAGTTGGGTGATAATCAACTTTCATATTGCCAATCTAATATCCTTTCCTGGAATATTTGTAACTTGCTTTGCTGGTTTTGAAGTTCAGCAGAATTGAAAGTCTCTATTGGTGAATTCCAGCAAGTATTTGTAAACTATTGCAGGACTGTTCCTCTACTACATACTCTAGGCCTGGATGCCCTGTGAGTTCCAGGGCAAAGCCAGCTGTTCTTATCCTCTAAAACAGAGACTGGGAGTCAGCTCACACTCCTGTCTCCTTGCAGTAGACAAAATGTTAAATGAAGATACTATTGCCTGGATTTCTTTTCGTGCCCAAACTTTCTTCTCTGAAAAGTAGCCCTTGAAACCTTTATTTCCTTTGTGGAAATAAAAATAAATCAACTCTAAGAAAGCATTTTATACTTATTCAATTAATAAAATTTTACAATAAATTGATCAGTCATAGAATGTTTGCAATGAAATCAAATACACACTTAATGGCATTGTAATTTGGGAAATCCTTTTGGAAAGCAATAAAAATATACTTGCAAGAATCCTAGATTTTTCATACCCTTTGAATAGAATAATTCTACTCTTGGGACGCCTGGGTGGCTCAGCAGTTGAGCGTCTGCCTTTGGCTCAGGGCGTGATCTCGGAGTCTCAGGATCGAGTCCCACATCAGGCTTCCTGCATTGAGCCTGCTTCTCCCTCTGCCTGTGTCTCTGCCTCTCTCTCTGTGTGTCTCTCATAATAAATAAATAAATAAAATCTTAAAAAAAAAAGTAGCAAAAGAGAGACCTGGAAATAACCTAAATCTTGACCCAAAGGGCATTATGATTAACCCAAAAGCGCTTAAGTTCATGGCACTATTTTGCCATTTCAATGATAAACATGGAAACTATGTAGAAATGTGGAGAAACGTTTGCTACAATGGTAAAAAAGGTAGTATACCAAATAGTGTGTATGTTATAATTACACCATTCTTAAGCTATCTGTGTTTATGGATGATAACTGGGCAGTAATGGGCAAGTACACAAAAAGTTGTACTCAGTAGGATTCTGGGTTATTCTTATTTCTTTATTTCTAAGTTGTCTTAAGTATGGTAACATTATAAAAAGAAACTTGGCCTTTCGAGATACAGATATTCTATTTCTAAACTGAACCTAGTTACTCTACAGAGCACCTCTTTTTAGAACAAGGAGGCAGTTATGATCTATTTGGAAAAGCAAATGGTTTCTCATTTCCATCAGTAATACTTTGCCAAAAAATTTCATCAACCACCACAACATTCAAACATGATATACTGCAAATAAAAGAAGCAGATACTATGCAGGGGAAAAAGTCCTCTAAGAATCTTATGTTCCTAAATCTTCAATCCATCAATTGTGCTGAGATGACACTCTCGTCCACCCTGAATGGGAGGAATCATAAAGTGGCTATTAAATATGTCAGTTTCTGTCTTAGTACCAACTTGCCTTTGACTAGCACTTAACAATTTTCAAAATACTTTCACATCCTTCAGATGATCAACTTTGAGTTTCACAACAACTCCACACAACAGATAGTACACAGGGTATTATGTATGACCACTTTATAGACAGGGACACCAAGGCTCAGAAAGTTAAGTGATTTGCCCAGTTCACACAGACAGCTGGTAAGTGAAGGAGCTGGAACCAAATATTTTGAGAAATGTTTGACATAAGAGGACCTGACCAGACTCCCTGTGACAGTCTACATTCAACTCTGTCGTACAGGGAGTATGGAAGAAATATTGATTGACTTTTTTAAGGGAAGAAAGGAATGTTTTGTGTTTAGTGTACCTGGGAAACATGTATAATGGCCTGTTGGAGAGCTTGATAGCAAGGTAGGGAAGCCAGAGTGTGGAACAATTGAAGGAAGATGACTCAGGACCTCTGTACGCACAAGGAGGCATCTGTGAGAGAGAAACAAGGCTTAGACACATCCGACGGGAACTTTAGGAGGAAGAATTAAGGGCAGACCTGGATGTAGATCTCTGGTCCATTGGTGATCAAGGAAGTTGAGAGGAGGGATGCCTGGAGGCTCAGTGGTTGAGCATCTGCCTTAGGCTCAGGGTGTGATCCCAGGGTCCCCAGATCGTGTCCCGCATCAGGCTTCCTACATGGAGCCTGCTTTTCCCTCTGCCTATGTCCCTCTCCCTCTCTGTGTGTGTCTCTCATGAATAAATAAATTCTTTTTTAAATAAAAAGAAAGGAAGTTGAGAGGAAAACATTTCAAACTGAGTTCCAAAGCATAGAAATAAGAATAATTCTTAAGATCATATTTAGGCACAGCTCTTAAGAAACTACTAAGTAATTATGTAATTGGTGCTGAGAACAGTGGCATTTCCAGTATCTCTGAGGTTCATTCAACGCATGGCTCCAGCCATTGTGCTTGAGCCACCTAGCTCGGGCTTCTCACACTAGGAGCTGCAGACTCACCTGCAGGTATCTGTGAATGCTCCATGAGGACTTTGATATTTTATCCTATCATTTGATGCCTATTTAAAGTTATATTAATGTTTGCAGATTCTGGGTCATCTGGACAACCACTGAATACCATAACATGATTTCAGTGTCTACAGCAGGCACCGTGTTAGATAGTACTGGGGCCAAATAATGCTATGTGAATTGTCACAACTAGAGGGAAAAAGAATAGACATATGTGTGATATCTAAACAAGTAGAGGTCAAAGACATCACATAACATTGTTTGAAGAAAACTTTCCGAGTCATTCAAACAGAAAACTGTTGGGTATCTAAAGTTGTAGAGACGTAGAGATATACCAAATATGGAAGAACCCTGTCAAGAGAAGGTACCCAAAAAAAGGTGGGCAGCATGTCCCTTTTATACAGGGATGAAAGCCTGCCCAAGGATGATCTTTTGGGTTTCAGGATCGATTTACCCTTTTAAAAATTATTGAGAATCTGAAAGAGCTTTTGCTTATGAGTTGTATCTATCAGTATTAGAAATTAATATTGAGATTTGTTTACTATTTTATTTTTAAGTGCCAATAATATACTCATTATATATTAACATATCTAGCATTTTTGATGAAAATATATTTTGCAAAATAAAATTTTAGTGAGAAAAGTAGCATTATTTTACATTTTTGCAAATCCATGTAATGTGTAGCTAAGCAGAAGACAGCTGGATTCTCAAATTCACTTATGTATTCAATCCATTTTTATATATTGCTTTGGTTGACATATATGAACAAAATATGACCTCATGCATAGATGTTGTTGGAAAGAGAAGAGTATTTTAATAGACTTGCAGATAGTTGTGGACATTCTTCTTTGATATTACACAAAAATTCAACAAATGATAGTTTCCTTTTCTTTTAATAAAAGGAGGGAGAGAAAAAGAGAGGGGGTGGAGCAGAGGGAGAGGGACAGAGAATCTCAAGCAAACTAGGCACTGAGTCCAGAGCCTGATGAGGGATTCCATGCAGGTATTGACACAGGGCTCGATCTCATGACCCTGAGATCACGACCTGAGCTGAAACCAAGAGTCAGATGAGCCACCCAGCCACCCTTAGCAAAACTTCTTTAAATTGATGTTGCCAGTTTGAATTATTTTGGGTTCATGGTTATATTCATTTAAAAGGAAATATCTTTTAGACTTCTAGGCTTACCAAAATTAATTTTATTTGAATGCTATTTAAATATATGCTAGCCCAGAATTATGTATAAACTCCTTATGCTTTTAACTGTTACACAGTTATAAATAAAAAACATTGAATACATACAGAGCCACAAAACCCAGACAATACATACCTGCATCTGCAGCACCATGTGTTGTGCCCAATTGCGAAATCGAGAAACCACCACAGAGCCGATACCGATGCAAACACACGAGGGTTACAAGCTCGAGCTTGGGTCCAAGTATACTCCACACAGCAGAGCAGGGGCTTGGACCCCGAAGTGGGTTACAGCTGGGTTTTTTATGGGCTGATCTAGGGGATCTTCAGAAGGGGTGGAGAATTTTTTCCATTCCAATATGGGGGAAAGGGTGGGGGAGTTTCTTAGGATCTGATATGGGATTCTCTGCCGAGGACATTCTGAGCTTTATTGTCTTTCCGATATGGGATTCCCTGCCTAGGACATTCTGCAGTTTTTCCTGTAAAGGTCAGGTCTTATTCCCAGGGGCCTAAGATGGCTGTACTTGTGCTAATGCTAAACTTGAGGTGGAAAGGCCTTAATTTTTCTTGGCCTCCACACCATGAAAAACTCCTGACCCAAGAAAGACAAGTATGAGCAGAAAATTAACACTTGACTTGTGGCTGAGACTGGTACAATATTCGTGAACCCAGAGACCCTGACAATGCCATTATTATCAGTGGAAAATCCACCTGGACATGTGGCCACCTGCCGAGAAATTTTAGGTGCTGCTAGACAAGAAATTTTACTTCTCCGAGATCCTCTGTAAAATAAGAGTGTGTGTACCTATCTAACAGGATTCATACAAGGATTCACTTAGAAATGAAAGCATGCAGCCATTTTTTATTTCTAAGAGAGGATTTTATTATTTTTTTCTTTTTATTTATTTATTTTTTTCTAAGAGAGGATTTTTAGAAAGCATTTCACTCTGATTCTTCTCTCTCTCTCCCCTTTCAAGAACTGTCTTATTCCCTAATTTTGTTCTCAGGACTGACCCTGGAACCAAACAACTAGTTCTACCCTAGCAATAAGACCTTAAACAAATTATCCAATCTCTCACTTCAGATTCCTCATCTATTAATTGGAGGTGATTATAATCTCTATTTATAAGAGTATTGGATGGACTATTTAGAATAATGCGTACAAAGTACTTGACACCTAGAAAGAACTCAATAAATGATCATTATTAGCATAATGGCTGGCACTAAGAACTAAATAAACATTGGTTATCATTAGTCAGATTTCAGATGATAACTAAGGGTATGGTCCCCCCTACAATGATTTTTTTTTTTTTTTTTTTTAAGGAGGATAAGAAAGAAAACCAGCATTTAGGGAACATACACCTTGTGCCAGGCACTTTTCAGACATTCTATAATTTCATATCCACAAAGCCCTGTGAGGCAGGGCAGGACTGGGGTGAGGGAAGTGAGGCACCTAGGGTTCAAAATTAAGGAGGAACATTCAACATATATTTAAGGCGGCTCTCCTTCTTAGGCTTATGCTCAGGAAAAAGGAGACTGACACATGGGAACTTGGCAACAAGACAGTAAACCATGAAGATGGGATTGGTCTACCAGCTGGATGCAAAGTGGGTCCTCTGAAGTAGAGGGATGTTGGGGCTTCTTTCCTATGGATTCTTATCTCCTCACTGCTTTCAGATAGAACAGAGATATCTGAGAGACTGCCTAGCCTGTTCTAGAAATTTCCCAACTGTGATTTTCCGAAGTGTGATTAAAGTCCCTGACATACTAGCATGTTCTAACTTTTCTTTCACAGGCGGGCCCTGACAGCGTGCACTTAAGCTTCTTGTGAGTATCATAGCAAGGGCCCCTTAAGATTTTCTCAGTGAGCCCGGATTCTAACAGCTTCCAACAACTTAATAAGAAAAAGCCTCTTAGGACAAAAATGGGAAGTTATGACCTTTCAGAGAGAAGCTTGCCCTCATCCCATGGAGGATGCTTTTGAGGCCCCTACCATCATGGGGATGAGTCTTTCAGGCCTGCACTTAGGATTGTTCTCCAACATCCTCTTTACCTAAAGTATAAAATGGCTCTGGGGATTAGAAAAGCTGCCCTGCGGTTTAATTTTTCCCTTCCTTAAAAATTGAAAGATTGGCTTAGTGAACTATGGGGCAAATCACTGAATCCAGGGTAGAAGCCAGCTTCTTAGAATCTGGGGGGCTTCCTCTGGGAATCCCTAATACATTTGTGTGACTAAGTAACCAGAGAGCAGGAAAACCTTTGAAAGAAACAATTAACGTCTGTTTGGATAACCTTTCCTGGAGCCTGAGGGTAGAATCTAGACAAAAGGTGCCCCTCCCTCCACCCTACTTCAGGAAAGAAGGCTGAGCAGAGCAGTGAGTTACTGAGAAGCAATGTGCAAGAAAAGAATGACTGTGTCATTTCCAAGATTTAGTGATTCTTATAAGAACATGCTATGGACTAGATTATGTCCCCCAAAATTTATAAATTGAGGCTCAAACCCCCAATATGACTGTACTAGGAGATAGAGTCTGTAAAGAGGTAATTACAGTTAACTGAGGTCACAAGGGTGAAGATCTGATACCATGGGACTGGTATCCTTAGAAGAAGAGATGCAAGAGGTCCACCATGTGATCAAGCCACAAAGTGGGTCATCACTGGATCCCGACCTTGCTGGCACCCTCAGCTCACACTTCCAACTCCAGAACTGTGAAAAAAACAAATTTCTATTGTTCCAGATATTCCCGTTATGGAAGCCAGAGCTGACTAATACAAAATACTTGAGGTAATGTTTCGTGCCCACAGTTTATTCAGTTGGCTCCCAATAATCCAAGCCTTATTTATGCTTGTCTCCCTGATTTTACATTTCTATCTTTCTAATCCTCACCATCCAAATAATCACAATCCAAGTGGGTAATACCTTTTTTCTGTTTCGCAGCTGAAACTAGAATAATAATTTGGATTATAGACTTGAAAGCAATGAGGTTCAGAGCTGAGTGGTATTATATAGATCCCTTAAACTTTCTGGATATTAATTTCTCCAGCTGTAAACTAGGGAATATATTAGTTCCTACTTCACAGATTGCTCATGTGGACCTAAGCATCTGCCCCACAATCCCCAGTGGCAGAGGTAGGCACTGAGCAAGGAGTTCAGAGCCAAGATCTGGACCTTAGAAGCAAGAATTAGAGGAGACCAGAAAGGAAAGACCCAGAGAGATGAGGGAGTGTTCATGTTATTAAACAGTACAAGGCTTCAGTGCAAAGATAGGGTATAGGAACTGGGCTCAAATAGGAAACACAGTGTGTGCCTTTTGGAGGCAAAGAGTGTGCTGGAAGGCAGAAGTGGCTACAGCTTGCCTTATAGGCCATCAGGAAAGATGGAGGCAACAAATAGAGTGGGGTGACTTACATATTGTTTGGTGATGAATGGAGTCATTACCAAAGGCATTAGTTTTTTGTTTTTTGTTTTTTTTTTATACCCTCATCCCCACCCTCAACGCTACTCCACATGATTCAAAGTGCAAGTTGAGAATCATAGGTGTTAATGATGACATAGGGGGTTTGGTGGGAGGACTCAGGTGTGCATAGATCTCAACCATGAAATATTAGAGCCAGAGTTGTGTATTGGATGCAATGGTTATTAAGTATTAATTTGCTTTCCTCATTTTTTCCCTTTTCCTGATGTGTAATTGAACAAAAGTAATGGCCCAGTTCAGAGCCCATGGGCCACATTCCCTGTTTGGGATCTGTCATTGTTCATCCCAGGGGACATACTCCTATCCCCACTGCCTCTCTGCTGAGCTGGGAGGCCAGGTCTCTGACTTTTGGAGAGCGGAACCCGACAGGATATTTGTTCCAAAAGTACCTGCTTACCTTAACAAGTGACTTTAACTGGGACATCCAAGTGTACCACCAGGATACTTGGGACCTGACACTCAAGTTTGAAATCTTAGAAATTCTCTCCCAATGAAGCAAAATCAAATGCCTTGTCAGAGGAAAGCATATTAAGAAAAGATGTTTATGCCCATTCTCATTATACTAGAGAATACGCTCTAACTGAAAAGGGAAGAGGACAAGGATTTGGAGACATCTTCTCTGAAACGATGAGGCAGAGATTGTTCTGGACCCCATTGCCTTTTGCACCCAGAGTTATTTGGTTTGAATGACTGCCAAATCCTAGAGTTCAAAAGACAGTCACAAGTGGGGAAGGGGGCCAGCATTCTTGGGGTTGGATTCCCAGAATGCTCTGATTTATGGTAAGCCTCTTGCTCTGAGGTCAGCAGGCTCTGACTGGGGGTTCTGTTTTAGAGCCAGCCCCTCCTCTTACGACAGAGATTCTTAGAGGGGTTCTAACAGGAAAAAGTGGCAACTATGTTGGCCACCCAAGGGCTTTGACTGGGGTATGTAAACTTCTTCTGGAAACCACCACTGTGGTCCTGTCTGAGCTTGACAGGGATGTGCGGCCTTCTCACATGCAAGGCAGTTGTTCTCATCAGGCCTGTCATAAAATACACAGAGCGGGCATATTGTCCTTTCAACGGTGTTTCACTGCAATTGAAGTAAACACCAGTTCAGCTAGTAGGAGTTTGTGTAAGCCATGTTAAGCCTGGTTTCATCTTTGAAATCTTCCACTCTTCGCCCTCATATTCAAACTGTCACCATGCCCTCATGGGTTTTCCCTCCAAATTTCCACAAAGAACCAATCACTTTTCTGCTCCATGGCCACCACGGTGGACAAGTCCCATTCATGCCTCGCCTTTGTTACCTTGAGAGCCTCCTAACTGCTCTCTCTGCACCAACTCTGCCCTCTTTTTGCCTAAAATCTGTTCTCCATGCTCTTACTTGAACCCTTCACTCTCAGGCTGAAACTCAAAACCCTGCCCTTGGCCCCTGCCTGCTGCTGCTGCTTCATCTTGACCCTTTATCCTGTCCATCTCTCCTGGCCTGGAGCCACATTAACCTCACAGCTTCCTCCACCTCTCCCTTCCACCCACCTGATGATGACAGTTCAGATGGCATTTCCTGGAGAAGTTTCCCTTGAGGACCCCCAATCTAGGACAAGTCTCTTCAGGTTTTCATTAACCATGTTTTTTTTTTTTTTCCTTAAGAGCAATTACCCTCATGTTTAATTACACATTTATGAGTATGATTATTTGATAAAGATCCATCTTCCCTTCTGGTCTCTAGGTTCCATGAGAGCTGGGGCAAGTCTGCTCACTACTGTATACCTACAACTTTCCCCAGTGCCTGGCACACAAACAGGTTCTCCTAGAACATTTCTGAATGAATTTCAGGGAGGGGGACACTGAGTGGGAAACACAGACAACTGACTTAGGCTTCCCTAAGGTCCTTCCACTGGGACGCCCAGCCTAGCTGGAGGAACTACTGGCTCTGCTTTGTCAAGACCACACTGGTGACTGATAGTTATTCATTATAGGTGGGCTACTAGGGGAGCTCTGGGAGACAGAGCATAGACTTTGGCACCAGAGAGAAAGCCAAAGTTGAGCCTAAGTTGAAATCCCTTCCCTATGCCACTTGATGGCCATGTGATTGTAAACAAGTTGTTTCCTTCAATCATCATTTCCTAAACCTGCAGAATGGAGATGATGTCTTCTTAGTGTATAGTGTTGTTGTAGATTGATAGAGATAATGTATGTCTAACACCAACCCCAGGGTGGGAACCAGAGCAGACATCGAACCAAGGTTGCTTTCTCTCACCTTCTTGCCCTCCACCACCCTGCTCTCCATGAACTTCCCCTGTGCTCACCTCTTTTTATGCAGGACTCTTCAGCTACTTCCTCTACAGCTGTGTAAGCCACATGGTGGCCCTGTCTCTTGTTAACACCAGGGCTACACATCAATGTCCTCGGTGATCACATTTCCAGTGGCCTGATGTCTCAATCGGGGTTTCCCCAGAACTAGCACCTGAGACAAGGATTCCAATACAGGTGGTTTGTCTGAGAGATGGTCCAGAGAAGGGAGACAGGAAGAGGCATGATTTGTGATCATGCAGGCTACCACTGTGCCCATCTGGAGCTTAGCCCCACCCCCCACCCAGGGAACTCTAGAAGATAGTTATTCTGTTCAAGGGGCAAGGGAATTAAGGCTTACATCTGATCCCATCAGTCTGTCTTTTCGAAGGGGTGAGGGTGGCATGGCAATGATTCTCTGACCCCTCCAGCCTGCTGCACTCATGTGCAGGATTGGCTGTGGCACCAGAGAATCCTCAGACACAGACCTGCAGGTGCTGACAACTGGAAGGGGGTGGTGTGGGAATATGGGCAAGACACCAGCAGCTTCTACCTCAACTAGGGAGCGTCTTCCAAATGCATGCCTTCCTCTGACAGCTCCCACACTGGTCTTGCCCTTCTGCTGACCACTAGTAAGTATAACATGCCTATTGCCTTGTTCAGGACACACTACATCCTAGACACAGACCCTTCCAATCTGCAAACTGATAAATGAAGGAACTTTATATCTGTCTTTTGATATGGGACAGGAAGGAACATCACTTCCCAAACCAAAGCCTGCTTTTATTATACTTTCAAATATTTCACATAACTACCTTCATTTGGCAAGTTTATCTTTTTTAAAGGTTTTATTCATTTATTCGTGAGAGAGAGGCAGAGGGAGAAACAGGCTCCCTATGGGGAGCCTGATGCAGGACTCGATCCCAGGACCCCAGAACCAGGACCTGAGCTGAAGACAGATGCTCAACCACTGAGCCCCCCAGGCGCCCTTCACTTGGCAAGTTTAAAAGACACACTCTGAATATATTAAAGGCTCTGTAAGTCTAAGAGAAAGTTTTTATTACCTTTAAAATCTTTAATTGTTTCCCCTACCCAATCACATATAGGTTACAGCCAGCTCAGGTTTATGGTACCATTACCTGAGGCTGTTTTAAAACATCCAGGTAGGGATCCCTGGGTGGCGCAGCGGTTTGGCGCCTGCCTTTGGCCCAGGGCGCGATCCTGGAGACACGGGATCAAATCCCACATCGGGCTCCCGGTGCATGGAACCTGCTTCTCTCTGCCTGTGTCTTTGCCTCTCTCTCTCTCTCTCTCTCTCTCTGTGACTATCATAAATAAATAAATAAATAAATAAATAAATAAATAAATAAATAAATAAAATAAAATAAAATAAAACATCCAGGTAATCGAGAACCCTAATTAATAAAAGTCTGGGTAACAGGGGAGCACTACATAAAATGCCTGCCGATAATGTAGGCTTGATAAAGCACAGAGGAGGAGTTTCAGATGTGTCCTGCCCTGAAGATCCAACGACCCTCAAAGCTGTTCACCATTGCAGTCTGTACTAAGGGCCTACCAGATGCAGAGCACTGTGTTAGGTGCTATGAAACACACAAAGAGGTTCCAGAAGGTTGCAGAAACAAAGAACTTCCCTTTCTCAAAACAACTCTGAGCCTAACTTCCACTATTAGAGGTTTTTTGTTTCGTTTTGTTTTGTTTTTAACTGATCCAGCACCCTAGGGGCATCTGGGTGCCTCAGTGGTTGAGTGTTTGCCTTCGGCTCAGGTCATGATCAAGTCCCACATCGGGTGCCCTTTGGGGCGCCTGCTTCTCCCTCTGCCTATGTTTCTGCCTCTCTCTCGGTGTCTCTCATGAATAAATAAAATCTTAAAAAAAAAAAAAAAAACCCTTATCCAGCACCCTTTTATACAGTGAACTTCTCAGTAGGAGGTATCAAAGCTCCATACCACACAGCCAAGAGGGGCCTCAGAGTTCCTGTTGTGTACAGATAGAGACTCGGGAAATGATTAGCCTGAAATGACCCAATCCACAGGTGGTAGAGCTGGGCCTGAAGTGTTTGCCTCTGCTTTCTTAGTATTTTAAAGCTGTTATCTGACCTTGGCACTTGAGGGTGGATCGATTAACGGAGGGGCTCTGAGACCACTTTCTTTTTTTTTTTTTTTTTTTTTAATTTTTTATTGATGAGACCACTTTCTAAGTGCCTGTACTGGCAAAGTGGATTTCACCAGCTGCCCCCAACTCCCCACTTTGCAGCTGGTGTTCTTTGCTCTGGCAAGCCCAGCAGACACTCTGCTCCCCTAACTCCTCTGAACACCCTTTGTAGCTCAGTGCTGTTTCTCCTCTGACTACTGGATCAAAATCCAAGGGGAAAATAATTTTAAGCGTTCATTCTTAAAACCCCCACCCCTACCCAGAACCTCCTGAATCAGAACTCATCTCTGGGGCTTGGGCCAAGGAAACTACACTTGTAACAAGCCTTCCGTGTGCTTCGGGTCACGCCAAAGTTTGAGGACCATCAGCCTACCAGCTGAAGCCAGGCAACCTCAATGTGGCTTAGAAGACCTACCCACCTTCTGGCCTCACCTCCATCAGCCAGTCTGAACCACTCTCTGTTCCAGAAACAGGCCTTATGTTGTCAGGCCTCTGCATCTTTGCTCATTCTGCTTCCCCTGCCTGTTTGCCTTTTTTTTTTTTTCCACCAATACAGGGTTAATTCCTATTCTTCCTGTTCTCTTCCAAGGCCCTCCTGAAATGTCCCTCCCTCTCTGCCACTCTCCTTAATTCCTGCCCTGCTCTCTCCTCCTTTCTCATGGTCATGGATACCTGTCTCTATTATAGCACTTGTGTTACTGTATGAATGAGTTCTAGGTCTGTAACTCGGTCCAGGGCTACTGGGAATACACATTTGCTCTTTTGAGCATATTAGAAAAAGGCAGCCTTTCCTCCAGACACAGACACGCGGCTTGACAATAAGAGCGTAGGCTGGATTTCAACCCACTCACCCCTCCCTGGACACCCGTGTGTGGGACAGAGCCTGCTCGACTAAACGCAGGGTCTCTCCACCTGCCTTCTCTGCTGTGAGCTCCTGAGGGTTCCCCGGAACTTGCTCATCTTTTTCTATCCCCAGAATAGAAGTCTGGCCCCGTAATGACTCTCTGTAAAAAGGTTTTATAAGCGAAGTGAATTATGTGCGAGCTGGGAGCATGCACAGGGTTGCTCCTCACATGAGTCATCAAATGCTGGGATTTGCAGGAGGCTCCCAGAGCTGCATGGGCAGGATGAATAATGTCATCTCTTCTGTTCTCCATGGATTCTGGATATTTTAACATCTGCAACTGGAAATTGTTCAGAGCTGTGAAGCTAAAATAGATGCCTGCAGCATTCTATTACCTCATCGTTTGCTTTTTGGACCTAAAAAGAAAATCTACTTTCCCCAGAGTTCATCTGTCTGAGGCTAGTGGTTAGTAAGGCCGCAGGAGAAATCACCTGCCTGAAAGACCCTCTGGTGTGGATTCCTTCTGCTGCACAACCTGCCCATCAGCCAAGTGGGGATGCCCATCAGGTCTCCACGGCTAATTCTGGAGACACAGTCGCAGTAACAGAATGGAGCAGAGTTCCCGACCCCCTGCTCATCTGTAGAGATGGGGCACAGAACAGGGCTTGCATGGTTTGCTTCCAGGTCCCAAGAGTTTAAAATTCTTACTACTCCAGTGAGAAAGCCTTCATGTGTGACTTGATTCCTTTCCTTGAAAAGATCATTATGACATTTCAAGATAGGGCTGTTTGTTAACTTTCCATCAGTCTCAATCCAAGAGAGGCATAGGAATTGAATTCCTATTTTGTCTTTCATCACTGAGGCAGTGACCAAACAACTAAGTTTACGTGTGGAGGGAAAGAGAGGTGGGAAGAAGATAAACCATCTAAGTGTAAACTGAAAGATGCAGCAGGAAAAGAACTGGTGACTTTAGTAGTAGACATCTCTCTCTTTTTTTTTTTCCACTAAAAGTGGTATTAGAGGAGAATAAACAGTCAAACCTACATTGACATATCATTATCACCTAAAGTCCACACTTTACATTAGTGTTCACTCTTGTTTTTTTCTTTTTTTTTAGATTTAAAAAAAATTTATGTATTCATGAGAGACACAGAGAGAGAGAGAGAGGCAGAGACACAGGCAGAGGGAGAAGCAGGCTCCACGCAGGGAGCCCACTGTGGGACTCAATCCCAGGAGCCTGGGATTATTCCCTGAGCCAAAGGCAGATGCTCAATCTCTGAGCCACCCAGGAGTCCCTCACTCTTGGTTTTGTACATGCTATGGGTTTGACCAAATTTTAATGACCCTTATGGTATCATACAGAGTAGTTTCACAGCCCTAAAAATCCTGCTTTCCACCTATGTATCCCTCTCTCCCCAATGATCCCTAGCAACCATTGATTTTTTTAACTCTGTGTAGTTTTGCCTTTCCCCAAATATGGTATAGCTGGAATCATATTATATGTAGCCTTTTCAAAGTGGCTTATTTTACCTAGTAACAAGCAGGTAAATTTCCTCCATGTCTTTTCATGGCCTAATAGCTCATTTATGTCTTTTACTGTTAAACAATATTCCATTGTCTGGATGTGCCACAGTCTATCCTTTCATCTACTGAAGGACGTCTCTCAATTGCTTCTTAGTTTTGACAATTATGAATAAAGCTTCTATAAATATCCATGTGCAAGTTATTGTGTAGACATAAGTTTTCGACTCCTTTAGCTCTCTTACCAAGGAGAGAGATTCTGGTTTGTATGGAAAAATATGTTTAGCTTTGTAAGAAATTGCTAAACTGTCTTTCCAAAGTGGCTATATCATTCTGCATACCAGACAGTGAATGAGGGTTCCTATTGCTCCCTATCCTTGTCAACATTTGTTGATGCAGTTTTATGAATTTTGACCATTCTAATAGGTGTGTGGTATCTCATTGTTGTTTTAACTTGAAGTTTTCTGACCAGACATATGATGTAGAGCACTCTTTCATATGTTTGTTTGCCATCTCTGTATTTTTTTTAATTTTTTAATTTTTATTTATTTACGATAGTCACACACACACAGAGAGAGAGAGAGGCAGAGACATAGGCAGAGGGAGAAGCAGGTTCCATGCACCGGGAGCCTGACGTGGGATTCGATCCCGGGACTCCAGGATCGCGCCCTGGGCCAAAGGCAAGCGCTAAACCGCTGGCCACCCAGGGTTCCCCATCTCTGTATTTTCTTTGGTGAGGTGTCTGCTAAGGTCTCTGGCACATTTTTAATTCAGTTGTTTGTATTTTTATTGTTGAGGTTTTTTTTTATATATTTGGGTAACAGTTTTTCATTTTGTTAGAGAGAGAGAATATATGCAAGCATGGCAGGGGATGGGGGGGTGATGAAGAGGCTGAGGGAGAGGGAGAAAGAATCTTAAGCAGACTACATGCCCAACAGAGCCCAACATGGGGCTCAACCTCACGACCCTGAGATCATGACCTGGGCCAAAATCAAGAGTGGGACACACTTAACTAACTGAGCCACCCAGTTGGGTTTTTTTTTAAATCAGATAATGTCTTCTGCAAGGATTTCTCCTAGTTTGTAGCTTGTCTTATTCTCTTGACAGTATCTTTTGCAGAGCAGAAATTTTTTATTTCAATGATGCTAAGCTTACCAATTTTTTTCATGAATCATGCATGTCTTTGGTGTGGTTTATAAAGTTATGGCTAGGGATCCCTGGGTGGCGCAGCGGTTTGGTGCCTGCCTTTGGCCCAGGGCGCGATCCTGGAGACCCGGGATCGAATCCCACATCAGGCTCCCGGTGCATGGAGCCTGCTTCTCCCTCTGCCTGTGTCTCTGCCCCTCTCTCTCTCTCTGTGACTATCATAAATAAATAAAAATTAAAAAAAAAAATAAAGTTATGGCTAAATCTAAGGTCACCTGGATTTTCCTTATATTATCCTTCAGGAGTTATATAGTTTTGCATTTTTAATTTAGGTCTGTGACCATGTTAATTTTTGTGAAAAGCATAAAGTCTATCTCTCTCTCTCTCTTTGGCATATGAATGTCCAGTTGCTCCAGCACTATTTGTTGAAAGGCTAACTTTTCTCCATTATACTGCATTTGCTCCTTTGTCAAAGACCGGTTGACTATAAGGGCACCTGGTTGGCTCAGTCCGTTAATCATCTGACTCTTGATTTCAGCTCATGTCAAGATCTCAGAGTCCTGGGATCGAGAGCTGCAAGCTCCCCACTGAGCAGGGGTCTCCCGCTCCCTCTGCCCCTCCCCCCACACACATACTCTCTTGCTCTCTCTCGCTCTCTCAAATAAATAAATAAATAAATCTTTTTTTTTTTTTTTTTTAAAGAGCAGTTGACTATAATTTTGTGGGTCTGTTTCTGGACTCTACTCTGTTCCACTAATCTATTTGCCTATTATTTTGCCAGTACTTAATTACTGAGGCTTTAAAGGAAATCTGGGAGTTGAATAACATCAATACTCCATCTTTGTTCTTCTCTTTCAATGTTATGTTGGCTATTATGGATCTCTTGCCTATCTATATAAACTTTAGAATCGGTGTATTGGTATCCACAAAATAACTTTCTGGGATTTTATTTTTTATTTATTTATTTATTTATTTATTTATTTATTTATTTATTTAAAGATTTTATTTATTCATGAGAGACACAGAGAGAGCAAGAGAGAGGCAGAGACACAGGCAGAGGGAGAAGCTGGCTACATGCAGGGAGCCCGATGCGGGACCCAATCCCAGGACTCTAGGATCACGCCCTGGGCTGAAGGCAGCGCTAAACTGCTGAGCCACCCAGGCTGCCCCACTTTCTGGGATCTTAATTGGGATTGCAATGAATCTGTAGATCAAGTTGTAAAGAACTGACATCTTGACAATATTGACTTCTCCTATCCATGAACATGGAGATCTCTCCACTTAGGTAGTTCTTTGATTTCATTCATCAGAGTTTGTAGTTTTCCTCATATAGATCTTGTACATATTTTGTTAGATTATACTTAAGTATTTCATTTAGCAGGTGCTAATGTAAATAGTATTGTTTTCATTTCAAATTCCACTTGTTCAGTGTTAGTATATTAGGGAAGCAATTAGCTTTTCTATATTAACCATGTATCCTGAAACCTTGCTATAATGGCTTTTTAGTTTCAGGAGCTTTTGTAAATTCTTATAGATTTTCTACATAGATGATCATTTCATCAACAAAGTTTTATTTCTTCCTTTCCAATCTGTAAACCTTTTGTATCTTTTCTTGTCTTATTCCATTAGGTCTTCCAGTAAAATGTGGAAAAGCAGTGCTGAGAGGGGACATCTTTGCCTTGTTCCTGGTTTGAGTGGGAAAATTTCTCACCATTGAGTATGTTGTTAAATGAAAAGGTTTTTGTAGATATTCTTTATCAAGTTGACAAAATTCTCTATTCCTACTTAACTGAGAGGTTTTTAAAATCATGAATGGGTATTGATTTTGTCAAATGCATTTTCTGCATCTACTGTTATGATCATGTGATTTTTCTTCTTTAACCTGTCAATATGATGACTTACATTAATTGATATTTGAATGTTGAACCATCCTTGCATACCTGGATAAATCCCACTTGGCCATGATGTATAATTCTTGTTATACATTGTTGGATTCAATTTGCTAATATTTTGTTAGAGTTTTGCATTTTTGTTCATGAGAGGTATTGGTCTATAATTTCTTTTCTTGTAATATCTTTGTCTGGTTTTGTTATTAGGGTCATTCTGGCCTTCTAGACTGAGTAAGGCAGTATTCCCTCTGCTTCTAATCTGTAAAAGAGATTATGATAATTGGTTTAATTTCTTCTTAAATGTTTATTCATATTCACCAGTGATCCCATCTGAGCTTGGTATTTTCTGTTTGGGGAGGTTATTAATTATTGATTAAGTTTATTTAATATGTATAAGCCTACGCAGATTGTTTATTTCTTCTTGTGTGCATTTTGGTAGATTGTGTCTTTCAAGCAGTTGGTCCATTGCATCTGGGTTTTCAAATTTGTAGGCATAGGGTTGTTCATAGTACTCCTTCATTATTCTTCTAATGTCTGGGGGATTTATGGTTATGTTCTCTTTTCATTTCTGATATTAGTAATTTATATCTTCTCTCTCTCTTTCTCTCTACTATTTTCTTCTCTTTCCTTCTCTTCATTCCTCTTTTCTTTAGTTATCCTAGACAGAGGCTCAGCAGTTACATTGATTTTCCCTATTGATTTTCTATTTTCAATTTTATTTATTTCTGCTCTAATTTTTATTTCTTTTCTTCTGCTTACTTTGTATTTAATTTGCTCTTCCTTTTATAATTTCCTAAGATAGAGCAGCCCAGGTGGCTCAGTGGTTTAGCGCTGCCTTCAGCCCAGAGTGTGATCCTGGAGACCCAGGATCAAGTCCCACCTCAGGCTCCCTGCATGGAGCCTGCTTCTCCCTCTGCCTATGTCTCTGCCTCTCTCTCTCTCTCTCTTTCTGTGTGTGTGTCTCTCATGAATAAATAAATAAAATCTTTAAAAAAATTAATTTCCTAAGATAGGAGTTTTATTTCCTCCTTTCCAATCTGTAAACATTTTATATCCTTTCTTGATGGATCTAAATGATTGATTTTAGATCTTTTTTCTTATTATATATATAATTATATAATTATATATATAATTTAATATATATAAAATTTTATATATATTACAGTGGTGTAAATTTCCCTTTAAGCATTGCTTTTGTTGTGTCCCACAAATTTTAATAAGTTATGTTTTCATTTTCATTTAGTTCAACAAACTTTTTAGAGGGAGAAGAGGGCAAGGAGCAGAGGGTGAGAGAGAAAGAGAGAGAGAGAGAGAGAGAATCCCCAAGCAGACTCCATGCCCAGCATGGAGCCAGATGTGGAGCTCAATCTCACAACCCTGAGATCATGACCTCAGCCAAAATCAAGAGTTGGATGTTTAACTGACTGAGCTACTCAGGCACCCCTAGTTCAATAATTTTTAACTTAATGTCCCTGGGGTTTCTTCTTTGTTCTGTGTGTTTTTTATAAGTGTGTTGTTTAGCCTGGAAAGATGGTGTAACATGTAGTTTTAGAAGTGGTTGTCTCCAGGATGAATCTTCAATATGTCTGTCTCTCTAGTGTCTCTTACATTTTGGATTCTTCTCTTTCATTTCCTTTTTTTTTTATACCCCATAAAATATAAGTACTTTGAAGGTAAGCCAATGTCTTATTTATCTTAGTATTCCCTGCATCTATCACAGGACCTGGCTATAATAGGGACTAATATATATTCTCTGAGCAAATGAATTCAGAATCTGAATACAGGCTGATTCTAGACCATGTAAAATATAGTCCTACTTTTGGAAGGATTAAATGATATATAAATTCTGTAAGATAATTCTGTAATTATTTAAAGAAAAAAAAAAAAGAAGTGTCAGAGCACCTCAGTGGCTCAGTTAGTTAAGTGTCTGCCTTTTGTTCAGGTAATGGTCTGGGGGTCCTGGGATGGAACCTCACATTGGGCTTCCTGCTCAAGTCTGCTTCTTCCTTTCCTTCTGCCCCCCTGCCCAACTCCTCTGCTTGCTTTTGCTCTTTCTCTCTCTCAAACAAACAAAATCTTGTTTTTTAGAAAGTGTGTTGTTTAGCTCTATGTATTTTGGGATTTTCCTAGCAATCCTCTGTTATTAATTTCTTTTTAAAAATTTTTTTTAATTTAAAAATTTTTTTGATCTGGTACTAATTTCTATTTTAATTCCATTGGAGTCCATGAGCAGCTGTGTAATTTCTATTCTTTTAAATTCGTTAAGGGATGTTTTGTGTTTTATGGTCCAGAATGTGGTCTACCTTCGTGAATGTTCCATCTAATCTTGAGAAGAATATATATTCTGCTTTTATTGGATGAAATGGACTATAGTTGTCCATGACATCCAATTTACTGATGGTGTTATTGAGTTCAACTGTGTCCTTACCAATTTTCTGCCTGCAGGATCTGTCCATTTCTGATGGAGGAGAGTTGAAATGTCTAACTATGACAATGGATTCACCTACTTCTCCTTGCAATTCCATCAGTTTTTGCCTCACATCATTCGGCCTTCTGTTGTCAGGTGTGTACACATTAAGAATTATTATGTTTTGGGATCCCTGGGTGGCGCAGAGGTTTGGCGCCTGCCTTTGGCCCAGGGCGCGATCCTGGAGACCCGGGATCGAATCCCACGTCGGGCTCCCGGTGCATAGAGCCTACTTCTCCCTCTGCCTGTCTCTGCCTCTCTTTCTCTCTCTCTCTCTGTGACTATCATAAATAAATAAAAATTTTTAAAAAAAGAATTATTATGTTTTGTTGAAGAATTGACCATAAAGTTTCTTTTTATTTATTTTATTTATTTTTTAAAAAGATTTTATTTATTTATTCATGAGAGACAGAGGGAGAGAGGCAGAGACATAGGCAGAAGGAGAAGCAGGCTCCAGGCAGGGAGTCCAATGTGGGACTCAATCCTGGGACTCCAGGATCACACCCTGAGCCGAAGGCAGATGCTCAACCGCTGAGCCACCTGCATCCCATAAGGGTTCTTGTTAATTACATGTTTTAAGCTAAACTTTTTTTTCTGAAATAATTGTAGATTCACATGCACTGATAAATAACACAGAGAAATCCCATGTACCCTTTATGCAGTTCCCCCAGTGATAACATCTTGCAAAACCATAGTATAATCTCACAACCAGAATATTGATATAACTGCAACCCACCCAATCCAAATCAAGTTCCCTAGTTTTACTTCTACTCATTTGTGCATGTATGTATGTGTGTATTTAGCTGTATATACTTTAATCCCATGTGTAGGTTCATGTATCCACCACAGTCAAGATAAAGAACAGTTCCATCATCACCATCACTATCCTTCAAGTTGCTTTTTTATAAACATACTCACCTCCCATCTCTCCTTCTCCTGCCCCAACCCTAACCTCTTGTAACCACCAATCTCTATTTCCCTAATTTTGTCATTTCAAGAATGTTATATAAATGGGCAAAGGATCTGAACAGACATTTCTCCAAAGAAGATGTACAAATGACCAATAACCTCAATATCATTAGCCATGAGAGAAATGCAAAGCAAGCCACATCAGATACCACTTCCTACCTGCAAGCATGACTATTATCAAAAAGATGATGTTGACAGGGATATGGAGAAATTGGGACTCTGATCCACTGCTAGTGGGACAGTGAAATGTTGCAACTGCTTTGAGAAACAATCTGGCAGACTTTCAAAAGATTAAACATAGAGTCATCATAATGTAGCAATCCTACTCCTAGGTATATGCCCAAGAGAAGTGAAAGCCTGTGTTCACGCAAAACTGTGTACATGAAGGTTCACAGTAGCTTTACTTGTAGTAATCAAAAACTGGAAACGACTCAAAGGTCCATCAAGCAATAAGTACACAAACAAATTGTGGTGTATCCATACAAGGCAATGCCACATATCAGTAAAAGGGAATAAACTATTAATGCATGAATTAGCATGTATTAATTTCAAAATAATTATGCTGAGTAAAAAAAAGGTAAGTCCAAAAAAGAGCATATTTATTATTTCAATAATATTTATTATTTCATATATCTAATTCTAACAAATGCAAACTATTATTTCATATATCTAATTCTAACAAATGCAAACTAATCTATAGTGACAGAAAACAGATCAATAATTGTTTGGGGAATGGATAGGGGAATAAGTAGGAAGGGGAGAAGAGATTATAAAGAGGATGATGGATATGTATATTATCTTGATTGTGGTGGTGGTTTCACAAGTGTATATATGTGTCAAAACTTATCAAAGTGTATATGTTAAATATATATAGTTTATTATATTTCAGTTATATCTCAATAAAGTGTTTTGTAAGTACACAGTTAAATATACTTCTGAAAACCCTTATGATCATACAAATTCCTCTTCCCGCATGTTCTAATGTCTTTTTTTTTTTTTAAGATTTTATTTATTGATTGATGAGACACAGAGGGAGGCAGGGACACAGGCAGAGGGAGAAGCAGGCTCCCCATGGGGAGCCCGATGCGGGACTCAATCCCAGGACCCCGGAATCACAACCTGAGCCAAAGGCAAATGCTCAACCACTGAGCCACCCAGGTGCCCTGTTCTCATGTCTTTATACACATTTGTGTTTTTGTCACTGAAAATCAGAATGCCTTACTTTCTCCACATAACATCACTTCAATGGTTATTTCTTAACTTATCCTTCACTGTTATTTTTTTTCAGGCTCTTATTTTTTTATATGCAAACTTTTATATCAAAATACAACATACAAACAGAAACACACGCAAATTAGGAACGTACATCTCAATGAATCATCACAAAGTGAACACACTATAAGACCTCGCTTTGAAAACAAGGATCCTTGTTTTGGAAGGGTAGCATTTGGGGTTGAACAATCCCCTGGGTGCCATCAAAGATCAATACAGCAGGGCATTGGTTAAAGTGGTGAAAACATTTTTCTCAGAAACTACCAATGAGGGGCAGGGCAGGGCAGGGCAGGGCAGGGCTGGGAAGAGGGTGTGCAGCTGAGGGCCATTCTGATTTTTGCAGAGGTAATGGGAGTATTTTAAAGGAACAACGAGGGAGCAGGGTCGGGGCAGAATGAAGAATGAACAGAATCAGAGAATGGAAGATTACTAAAACCTGGGTGACGGATACCTGGGTGGCTCAGTAGTTGAGCATCTGCCTTCGGCTCAGGGCGTGATCCCGGGGTTCTGGGATCGAGTCCGTATCAGGCTCCTCACAGGGAACCTGCTTTTTCCTCTGCCCATGTCTCTGCCTCTCTGTCTCTCATCAATCAATAAATAAAATCTTTAAGTAGTAATAATAATAATAATAATAATAATAATAATAATAATAATTTAAAAACCTGGGTGAAGTTGTTTGTGTGAAAGCCGTCTGGGGTTAAGTGCTATTCCCTGAAGGTAGGTCCCTGCCACCCATAGAAGCTGGAAGACAGATGGCCTGTCTTCCGGTGTTGACTGAAACAAACCCTACATGCTTCTGGCAGTCTTGAGTTTTGTCAGGCAGTCACCTTTAAAACTGTTGGTGGCGTTTGAGGTCTTTTACAACCAAGATTGAGGCCTTGTCAAGAGGGCTCAGAGGACGCCGTCCAGAGTTTGGTCAGGGAGGAAATCTTGGCCAGCACAATTCTCCTACAGATTGGGCCCCTTTCCACTGAATGGCAGGGACCCCTTTCCCCCTCCTCCAATTAGGATAAGAAAAAAACAAAAAAAGGCTCAATACCTTTCCAAATGCCCCATCCATGAAAATCACCACACACTAGGTCAAGGCTAATAGGCCTTTCAGCTTTGCAATCCTACAGGAATACCACAGGCTATTTTGTCTCCATTTGTTTTTAAAGACTTTATTGATTGATTGATGAGAGACACAGGGAGAAGCAGAGACAGAGGCTGAGGGAGAAGCAGGATCCCCACAGGGAACCTGATGTGGGACTCCAACCCAGGATCCCAGGATCCCAACCTGAGCAAAGGCAGACGCTCAACCACTGAGCCACCCAGGTGCCCCTATTTTGTCTTCATTTGAAGATAGAGCCAAAAAAAAAAAACAAAAAAAAAACAAAAAAACAAACCCAGGCTGAAAAGACAGTATACAAAAATACTAGACAGAGAATGGAGGATGTAGGAGGTGTGGCCCTTCCTCCTCTGTATCTCTTCATGTCAAATGTCTGCTTCCTTGCCTGCATCACTTTGATCCCCAGGGAGCAAAGCAAGGAAATGGGTGGAACCCAGAGCAAACCCTAATTCCAATTCCAGTTCTTCATTTAATTTTATTTCTGTAAGCAACTTAGCCACTTGACCTCGGTTTTCTTACTTGTCGGGGAGATAATACCCACTATTAAATGAACAAATGTGTATAAAGTAGCCAGCACATAATGAGGTCTAATAACGGTGAGCTCTTCTCCCCACAGGGATGAGTTAGCCTGGTGGTATTAAGGTCTTCTCCCAATATGAATTCCATTTTCCAGTGCTCCAATAGGACTCTCTCAAGCTGAAAAGGAAGACTGGCCAATGAAAACCTTCAGAAAACGAAACTTTACTGGCAGGCTGCAGTTATTTTTCTATAAAAAGTACAATTTTACACTCAATCATAGAAAGTTTTCAACACATTCTTGTTGAAAGCTTACCATGTGCCAGGCAATAGAGCTAAACCCAGATGAAACAGTTTGTACTCTGAAGGAACCCACAGATCACTGGCAAATCCAAAATGATAGGTAAAAAACAAATCCAAAAAGTTAGGTCAACTTGCACTCCAGGGCTAAGTGCCACAAGAGAGGAATGTAGGGCAAGATGGAGGCAGGAAGGGAGCGCCTGACACCCTCCAGGGCGGGGCTTGCCCTGTGAACACTGGAGATGAGAACATTCCAGGAAGAAAGAAAACTCTATGCAAAGGCCTGGAGGCATCCAGCAGCCTGTTTTCAGAGAACTGAGACAAGAGCCCTGGTGAGAAGTGGGCGATGAAGGAGGTAGGAGAGGAGGAGGCATATTGTTAGCTGCAAATTACAAAGACCACTATAGCCAGTTCATTTTTTTTTAATTTTTTTTTAATTTTTATTTATTTATGATAGTCATAGTCACAGAGAGAGAGAGAGAGAGGCAGAGACACAGGCAGAGGGAGAAGCAGGCTCCATGCACCGGGAGCCTGACGTGGGATTCGATCCCGGGTCTCCAGGATCGCGCCCTGGGCCAAAGGCAGGCGCCAAACTGCTGCACCACCCAGGGATCCCTCATTTTTTTTTTTTTTTAAAGATTTTATTTATTCATGACAAACAGGGAGAAAGAGGCAGAAACACAGGCAGAGGGAGAAGCAGGAGCAGGCTCCACGCAAACAGCCCGATGTGGGACTCGATCCCAGGACTCCGGGGTCACGACCTGAGCCAAAGGCAGACAGCTGCTCGACCGCTGAGCCACCCGGGGGCCCTACTATAGCCAGTTCAAACAGAAAAGGAATTTGCTGAAACATACTGGGTGGGATGACCGGATATTTTCTTGTCCCATTTGAGAGGGAAGGGGCACTATTTTCAATTATTCCTGACAGCAGATGTGCGGGAGACACACACATAGAGTTGTTAACATTAGGGCACTCCCCGAAGCTGGGAAATTGGGAGCGGCTGTGCAGCCTGGAACCCCGCCCCGCTAGCCGCTGGACACCGGACCCGAATCCCTGTCCCTGCTGCCCAGGAAGCGCCCTCAAAGCCGTTACCAGCTTCCAAAAACGGGCACCCATGAGTGGCAAAGCCTACTTCACACACCTGCCACGAAGGGAAGGGAAACTAGGAAAATAAATTCCTGACACCAACACCCCCTGGCTTTGAGGCTTGAGGGAAATTACTTCACTTCCCTGTACCTCTAGTTCCTCATGTATAAGACGGAAAGGATAAGAACACCAGCCGCCTCGAGAGTTGGCGTGATGTTTCGGTGAAATGATGTGTAAAGGGTTTAGGCCTGTGCCTGGCACAGAACAGCACCATGTAAGCGTTTGCTATTGTTATTCCTTAGGGAGGAATAGCATTCGTAAGACAAGAAATTCTCTCAGAGAAAAAGTGTTTTGAGGGCCCCAAAGGAATGACAAATATCCACTATGCCTGGATTCAGTGCTGAAGAATGCAACAAAAATGAATTCTTCCGCTCATTTATTTATTCAATAAAAATGTCAGTGTCTGGGGCACCTGGGTGGCTCAGCCAGTTAAGCAGCTGCCTTTGGCTCAGGTCATGATCCTGGGGTCCTGGGATCAAGTCCCAAGTCCGACTCCCTGCTGAGCAGGGAGTCTGCTTTTCCCTCTCCCTCTGCCCCTCCCCAACCCTGGCCCTGACTCTGGTGCTGTCTCTCTCAAGTAAATAAATTAATAAAATCTTTTTTTTAAAATGGCATGTCCATGGGGCTGAGGGTAAAAAGCACTATATTGACCTTCTTTGTAGGGCAGGGACTCCTTTTACCTCCTTAGTACTAAACAGGAGCCCCAGAAAGTTGTGGGGTCTTGCTGCTAGCCCCCGTCAATGGTTGTTGCTGCTGCGGTGCTCTGTGGGAGTCCCCAGGCCTGTAGAGGCCAGTTGCTGGTGGGAATCCTCTCTGGCCACTTAACCCTATCACCATCCAGCTTAGTCCTGGGAGGCCTTCCCTGAGCTTTGCAAAGCTGTGGGTTTTGGAGACTGCTGCTTAGGTGCACAGGTAACCATGCCTCTCCAAGGCTCTGCCGGCTGCATGGCCCAGACCCAGGGCCACACTCGGAGCTTGCACCAACCACTATTCTCCTCTGGGCTCTCAGTCCACAATTGCTCCTGGTGGCGTGAGTGTGAGAGTAAAGGACTGGAAGGAAGGGAAAGAGAGATGAAAGCAAGCAAGCAGAAGCCCCTATTCAACCCCTGCCAGGGCCTCCAAGCAAGAGGCAGCCTGCCCAGCTCCTGGAGAGAGGATATTGAACCTCATGTGGCAAAGGAAATAGTACCTAAAGCCACTGAATATTCCCTTGACATTCCGGTACTCTCATAACTAGATATGCCTGAAAAGGTTTTGGACCAGAGATGGCGCTAAGGTTCCTTTCTACCCGTTCAAAAGGGATGCAGCCCAGCAGAGTAGATAACTGGGAAAGACCAAATCTTTAGATTTGAGACCTGTCAAACAACCAGTTGCAGTTGTTAACAACCCCCTAGGTGGGTAAGGAAAGCCCTTACCTCTGAGTAAGTCCTTCAGGACTCAGAGGCCTGGCTACCCTCTTGGCAAGAAAGGAAATGTGGTTCATTCCTTTGTGGTGAATCCAGTTCTGAAAAGGAGGGGGGACTAACGTTTTTCTCAATAGGTTATTCTAGCACATGATGAATCACGGGAGTCTAGACTTTCTCCTACTGGTAAAGGGAGCTTTAAAGCTTTTAAGTGATTGAATTTCAGTTTCAGAATATTCATCCTCTTCATGCTACATCGTTTATTTTTATTTTTAAAGATTATTTATCTATTTATTTATTTGAGAGAGAGAGAGAGAAAGAAGCAGGCTCCATGCTGGGAGCCTGACATGGGACTCGATCCCGGGTCTCCAGGATCACACACCCTGGGCTGAAGGCAGCGCTAAACCGCTAAGCCACCGGGGCTGCCCCGTCTTTTATTTTTAAATAAGCTCTTTTAAATTTTGAGATAATTGTAGAATCACACATTGTTCTGAGAAATAAGATGGATCTTGTGTACCCATTTCCCAGTTCCCCCATGGTAACATCTTATAAAACTATAGCATGATATCACAACCAGGATACAGACAACTGATATAGTCAAGATAAAGCAAAGTTCCATCACCACAAGGATTTCTCATAGTCCTTTTTAAAAGAGATGTATTGATTTATTTGAGAGAGAGCGAGAGAGAGAGAATGTGCATGTGCATGTGAGCAAGCAGTGGGGTGGGGCAAAGAGAGGGAGAGAGAGGGTTTTGAGCAGACTCCCTGCTGAGCACTCGTTTTTTTTTTTCTCACGTGCTCTCTCACATGCTCTCTCTCTACAAAAAAATCACAGATTGTTGGGCACCCCTCTTAGAGTGTCTGATTTAGTAGATCTGGGTGAAACCTGAACATGAGCATATCTAACAAGTACTCAGGTCATGCTAATGATAGTGGTCCAAGCACCATATTTTGAAAATCACAGCTCTAGAGTCTACAACCTAAAAATGATATTGCTGGACAATAAGTTATAAGCATTTCTTTAATGGGAAATAGACACTCTGAAGCTTCCATACAACATCAGTGTACCCTCAATTAAATTTTAAGGGATAAAAGAATAAACCACCCAAACAAGACATTAAAACTGGATAGTATGTAGCAAATACAACAAAGAAAGTTGCAACATGAAAGAGGAAGTGCTCTGCAATCCTTGTGGTTGGAAGGTGGGGCAGGAAGCTGATGAGCAATCATATTTATGACCTCTGGTATCTCCACACCAAAGCACAGAGTATGTGTGATGAAGCAATTTTGAGATTATCCAAGAACATAAATAGTATTTCATGATACTAGATATTAATAGTTTATACTGGACTGAGATATTGTAGAACAGGACTTGTGGCAAGAAGCAGCTATAGAATATCCTTTCTTCCAAAGAAATAGGACAGCGAGATAAGGTCTTGAATGTCAGTTCTAAGCCTCATCACTCACTCCACTCCCCTCTGTTCTCCATGGCAGCCACCATGGCCTCTTTTAATTCTTTGAATGAAACCTCCTCCCTCCTACTGCAGGGTCTTTGTTCTTGCTGGCTTCTCTGCACAGAACACTTCCTCTTCCTGTCTGTACTCCAACCAAGTTAATTCTCATTTATCCTGAAGATCTTAGATCTAATTTTACCTCAATAGAAAAACCTTCCCGAATCTTCCAGACTAGATCAAATCTCACCATTATAACCTCTCAACACACTATGCATCTCTCCTTCACAGCACTTATTACAGTTGGAATTTTACATTTACCTGTGTGTTTATTTGATTCTCCAGCCTATAATCTCTAAGAGGGCTGGGCATGTGTCTCTTTTGAGTAAGCATTGTAACCTCAGCACCAACTTTGTCTGACAAAGAGCAGATACCTATAAATATGTGTGGGAAGATTTAAGACTAGGGTTCTGCGAAAGCCTTTGATGAACCTGAGATTAAAAATGCAATGGGAGACATTCTGAAGATGAAAATAGGAGAGGAAACAGAAGTACTTTCAAGACATCACATACTAGTGTGTCACAGATGGCGATGATGGGCTCCTGTTTGGACAAACATATCAAAAAGTATTGGCTACTGGGGGACGTGTAGGTGGCTCAGCGGAGTGAGCATCTGCCTTTGGCTCAGGGTGTCATCCTGGGGTCCCAAGATAGAGTCCTGCATTGGGCTTCCTGCATGGAGCCTGCTTCTCCCTCTGCCTGTGTCTCTGCCTCTCTGTGTGTGTGTGTGTGTGTGTGTGTGTGTGTGTGTCCTTCATGAATAAATAAATAAAATCTAAAAAAAAAAAAAGAGTATTGGCTACTGGATCTCTGATCCCCTGGAGAAAAGTTTCCATTGGTGTACTATAGGTTCTACATGAGGTCCAGTCATATTCAATATTTGAACAAGATAGAAGGCTTGCCTATGTTGTTTGCAGATGATATGAGAGTCAAAAGGTTTATAATATAGACTATGACAGAATTTAGGTTAAAATGGAGGGGCACCTGGGTGGCTCAGTCAGTTAAGTGTCCAACTCTTTTGAGATCTACTTGGGTCATGATCTCAGGGTCGTGAGATTGAGCCCCATGTCAGGCTCTGTGTTGGGTGCATGGAGCCTGCTTAGGGATTCTCTCTCTCCCTCTCTCTCTGCTCCTCCCCTGTGCACCCATACTCTTGCTCTAAAATATTACCCTCTCTTTCTCTCAAATAATAATAATAACACCAGTGGAAATACTAATCCAAAACAGATAAAAGAAAGTTTAATCAATCTTACAAATACATAATATGGAAGAGAAGCTGGGTTTGACTATATTATGTAAAAAAAAAAAAAAAAAAGACTTGTTTGCTGACCATGTATTTATTATGAACCAATGTTGTGATTCAACTGGTCAAAATGCTAACTGTCCAGAGGACAGGAGGTGATGGGCTCAGTTTACTGGTGGACCCTCAAGCACTGTGTCTGTCTGATTCTTAGAGCCAATCTGGGGTCTGGAAACCTTAAGATATAAAGATATGAGATATGAAGAATGATTAGAGCAGCTGGAGAAGGTTAGCCTGCAAAAGTATTAAGGGAAAATGAAAGCTGACCTCAGATAGAGATAATCCACCAATTTTATACTTGCAATTTCAGAAAAGATACTCTTTACATCTCTCATGATTTTTTATTTCCACAATTTGTGATAAACAACATCTTTATGTTATTTCATTTATTACTACTTTTTTCATAATTCCTGGTTTATTTTGTGAATACAAGCATTTATTTCTCTGAGGATTCTTTGAAAAAAAAAACGTATTTTGTTTCCTGTTAACACATTGTATTTGGGGAAGGCCTGTTGTTTTTCAGTCAGGGAATAGACTTTTTTCTCTCTTCCTATAGACTGTTCTTTTTTTTTTTTTAAGATTTTATTTATTTATTCATGAGAGACAGAGAGAGATACAGGCATTGGGAAAAGCAGGCTTGATGTGGGACTTGATCCTGGGACTCCAGTGGGCTAAAGGCAGGCACTAAACCACTGAGCCACCCAGGGATCCTCCCTATAGACTGTTCTATGGCTTTCATTTGTTTGAGGTGATTTCACCTTTTGATTATTGATTTTGTTGCCAGAATTTCTTAGAAATATTTTCCTTCAAATGTTTTTGGGAATTTGGTTTGCAGGTTTATTTTAGTGGAAAATAAATTTTCTTCTTCCTTTTTCTTTCTTTCTTTCCCCCCACACCCCTCCCTGTGTACTTGTTTACTTTTCTTCTATCTGGTTTCTGTGGCTCCCAGGCCAGAGCAAGCTAAAACAGTGGAGTTCTGGGCTCCTGCCCCATGGGGTGGCAAAGAGCCAGTCAATACACCTGCTAGCTGCTTGGTTTGGTTTCCTCCTGGGTACTGGGCTTCCTAGGTACTTGAAGAACATTTATTCTCTGTTACCTTCACAGAAGCCATATGTAATCTCTTTACCTGCTTCTGGTGGAAGTCCACCAGAAACTTGGCTTTTGCTCTCTGCGTGGCTCTGTGCTTCTGTTCCATTTTTGATCCAAGGAGAGGTACATAAGAGTATATAATTTTTAAAAGAATGATAAAATGAGGGGCAGCCCGGGTGGCTCAGCGGTTTAGCGCCGCCTTCGTTGGCCCAGGGCCTGATCCTGGAGACCCAGGATTGAGTCCCACGTCGGGCTCTCTGCATGGGGCCTGCTTCTCCCTCTGCCTGTGTCTCTGCCTCTCTCTCTGTGTCTCTCATGAATAAATAAATAAAATCTTAAAAAATCAAAAAAAATTTTAAAAAAGAGTGATAAAGTGAGCACTCATTGTAATCACCACTAGCTATGTCTTTTACATTTTTCTCTTGCCATCATGTGCTTGGAGTAATGGGGCTCCTAGGATGGGAACAATACCATCTTGAAAGAATGCACCTGTTCACTGTAACTGCAGGTGGCGCTCCAGAAACCTCTATTTCAGTGCCAAACTGCTGAGTGTTAGGATACCCTGATGTCTTGCAGTTGGTAGCTTTGTTAGCAGCCCCAACACCTTATAATTATTTAGCCCCAGTATCTCCCGACTAGGTATTGTTACCATTATTGACTTTTAAATAATTAAACAATTATTAACTCAAGTTGTTTAAAGCTTCTTCTCCTGACAATAGCTTGTCGATTCAAATATGTGAACTCTCTATGTATATATCCCACCTGCAAGGAAACACAGAGTCATTATATGCATTGGGTATATTACTCCTGTACTTAAGGACTAGAAGCTTTAAAAAATATTCACATATTTATGTATATGTATACATGTATATTGTAAAAAATATTTTGTATATTGTAATTTATATATATAGTATATATACATATAATTTTATATTATATATGTATATTGTCAAAAATATTCACATATACATACATACATACATATGTGAAGTTTTTACAATATACATAAAAATTATGTATATTATGTATGTATTATGTATATTATATATGTATATTGTCAAAAATATTCACATATACATACATATATATGTGAAAAGTTTCTACAATATACATAAAAATTATATATGTATATATACTATATATATAAATTACAATATATGTAATTTATATATATAATATATTTATTTATTTATTTTATAATTATATATATAATTTATATATATATAAATTACATGTATTTTTTACAATATACATGTATATATAAATAAATAATTGTAAGATTGGAATGGATAAACATTTAAGTGTCTTCAAAATTAACATTGCCATTAATTGTTCTGTTGGGATTGTACACCCTTTACATTTTGTAGCAATTTGACGTTAGGTTTCTTATTTCACAAGAACCTCTGATAATCTACAGAAGTCAGAAATCATAGCTAATTATAAATTATATTACTTTTGGGTTAAAAATTTTCAAGTGCAAAAAAATTTCTAAACGTCTACAGCAACAAGAAATACTGTTTTTAATGTAAGTCCGCATATAACCTAATGTCTGATGTGGTGGGGCAATGGACCTCCAGAAGTTAGAGATTTTATTTTATTTTTATTTTTTTAATAAAAATTTTTAACAGACGTTAGAGATTTTAAAAGGGCCTTAGAGCAATGGAAGGAGCTGAAAGAGATGGCAAGAGAGAAAAAGAGAGTTCTAGGAGAAGAGATGCCTGCTCGCGGCTGCTGGGTGCCAGCTCTGTTCCAGGAGCTGAGGATACAAAAGTATGAAAAGTCAGGGCTCTCCAAAGAAGAGGGCGCAGCCTGGTAAGGAATCAGGGAAGCTGGAGGAAACCAAGTGTTCAGTGTTATAAAGGAGGGTCAAAAAGGTGCGGCCACTGGGATGGCAGCTGGGAAGGCTTCTCGGAGGAGGTGAGCCTGGATCGGAGGACAGGCAGAGGGCAGGGAGGAGAGCAGCGTGCGGGAAGGTGAACGACCCAGCGCCCGGAGGGAGGGAAGGCCCAAGGGCTCGATGCGATCGACGCTCCGGCATCCGGCGTCGACTGCTCAGGGCTGCGCGGCCCCGCCCCCCGCGCCCCGCGCCCCGCCCCCCCCGCGCCCCCGCCGCGGGCCGGACCTGCGCGAGCTCCGAGGCTGCCGGCTCGCGGCGGACGCCATGTACCGGCTGCTGTCAGCTGTCACGGCCCGGGCCGCGACCCTCGGGGGCTGGGCCTGGGGCCGCGGGCGGCGCGGGGCCCACCAGCGCGCCGGGCTGCCGCCGCTCGGCCCGGGCTGGGCCGGGGGCCTCGGGCTGGGGCTGGGGCTGGCGCTCGGGGTGAAGCTGGCGGGTGGGTTGAGGGGCGCGGCCCCCGCGCAGCCCCCGGCGGCCCCCGACCCCGAGGCGTCGCCCCAGGCCGAGCCGCCGCCGGAGCAGCCCGTCGCTCCGGGGGCTGCACAGACCCCGACGCCGCCCCTCTCCCGGCGCTTCGCCAGAGCCATCGACAGCAGCCGCGACCTGCTGCACCGGATCAAGGTGCGGAGACGGGGGCGTGGGCGGCTGGGACCCCGGCGCCCCACCGCCCGCGACCCCCTCCCCGCGGTGGTCCTGCCCCGGACCCAGGCGGACCCCATCCCAGGCGGTGGGATGCCCGGAGCAGGACTTCCCGTTCCCCGACCGCCCGGCCACGGCCAAAAGCTCCTGCGGGTTGCCCAAGTCGGGGCGGAGGTCACACCGCCCGCCTCGGGAACCTCCACTCCTCGCTCAGTGCAGACCAGGCACGCCCCTCACCGCTGGGGCCGGGCCTGGCGGAGCCGAGGGGGGCGGGGCCCGGGCGGAGGGGCGGGGCCCGGGCGGAGGGGGCGGGGCCTCGGGAAGGCCCCGGAGCTCCGCGCAGTCTGCTGTGCGAAGCCTGTGGTCCTGATTTCCAACTGAGTCCTTTCCCCTTCGTTCTTAGGATGAGGTGGGCGCCCCAGGCATAGTGGTTGGAGTCTCTGTAGATGGAAAAGAAGTCTGGTCAGAAGGTAGGCTCAGAAAATACACTTACTGGCTTGTTTTGTACCAGTTGATGAATGAAATTATGAGGTTTTTACTGCTGGGAGTGAATCTCATGAAACGTTCATGGCTTTTCGTGAAGCCATACCTATTGTAGAGAAAAATCTGTCTAAGGGAATAAAGAATCAGACTCTCTGTAAATCGCAAGTGTTTTTTTTTTTCTTTAGATTTATTTTATTTATTCATGAGAGACACACAGAGAGACAGAGACATAAAGCAGAGGGGAGAAGCAGGCTCCCTGCAGGAAGCCCCCAGCGGGACTCGATCCCCGACCCCCGACCCCCGGGATCAAGCCCTGAGCAGAAGGCGGACGCTCAACCACTGAGCCGCCAGACGCTCCTGTAAACAGCAAGATTTAAATGTGACCCTTGGAGTTTTATAGGTGACTTTTTTCTAAGGACTGAATTTATTCTTCTGAAAGTTGTGTATAGAACAGTCTGTTAACTGCATGTTTGTAGATAATTCTTACTACTAGATAAAACGTCAGAAGTTTGTTTTCTATTTTAATTAATAAGTGATTGAGTCCCTTAGTCTGTAAAATACACTACCAAGAACTAGCGGTATTCATGATTCCTTGACCTTAATGAGTTTACAATCTACTTTATTTGTTTGTTTGTTTGTTTATTTATTTATTTATTTATTTATTTTAGTGGGCAGAGGTGTCAGCCTTTTTTTTCCCCCCCAAACAAAAAGCTAGAAGCTTTGGGAAAGAGTTCTAATTACTTTATGATAATTTCATCAAAGCATATTTTATAATTTGATTTACTTACCCATTGCACACAAATTGGTCCAACTGGTCATCCTAGATTTTTAGGAACTCTACTTTTGGGAAAACATTCAGACATCACTTAAAAGAATTAGTACTTTTAAGAGAAAATGATAGGAGCAATAAGGTTTTGAATTTAAGAAAAATAATTCTTCCCCCAAGTATAGCCCAATTTATGAAAAATACTCTAATCAAAAACTATATAAATGTCAGCTTTATGGGTGAGGGCTTTGTTTTTAATGCAAATATTTTTCAGCATAATCTATATTTATAGTTTAAAAACAATCACTGTATGCCTTTCGTTCTTTTTAGATCTAAGATCTTGTCACTTAGATTTTCATCCTTTCAGAAACTCCAGAAGATGAAACCAGACTTTTAAAAAAATTCTCTCAACAATACTTTAAATTAGTAGTGCTTTTCTTTTTCTGGTTTGCAGCTGAGTTAAACTGTTACCTAGAGTGGGTTTGCAGGATACCTTTTCACATTAGCTTTTATTGGGTGGTTATTTTAAGGAGTCCAATGGAAACTCAAGAATCAAAAATAAATATAATCTGAAGAACAGTTATGTTTCCCTTAAAGAACATAGAATAACTTATGTAAAATGTGGACTAACTAATCTGTCTAGATAAACTCAGAAAAATTAGTATGCATAGAAAATTGCTGTTGTACAGAGTGCAATTTCGGTTTCGTTATAAGATTAAGTTGTGAGGCTTACTGTTGCCCCTGTTACTAAGACTCTCATCCACTCTTAATTAACTTATAAAAGCAGCATATCTTTTCTTTTAGATAAATAAATGGGACATTCTAAGGTAGTGTTATTTCAGTTTTTGAAGACTCCTTTGACCATGAAGCCTGTTATTAGTGACTTTTTGCTTCTCTTTTTTCTAAAGGTTTAGGTTATGCAGATGTTGAGAACCGTGTACTATGCAAGCCAGAGACGGTTATGAGAATTGCCAGTATCAGCAAAAGCCTCACCATGGTTGCTCTTGCCAAACTGTGGGAAGCCGGGAAGCTGGATCTTGATGTTCCAGTACAACATTATGTTCCTGAATTCCCAGAAAAAGAATATGAAGGTGAAAAGGTAATGAAACTCACAGTTCATTTTACTGACAGCATGTTAAATGGTTTAAAAGGTTTCAGAAGATTCTTCAATTTGTTTTTAATTATTGTTAATGGATTAAAGGGGTTTTTTTTATTATCCAGGTGATAACTGATGGGGTATTTCTCTGAAACTTAAAGCTGAAGGTGTGTACATGACATGTTTTTCCAGCAGCAGTTTAATGGAAAGTATTCCTGAGGCATTATTCCCAGGCTACCAACTTCTTATTATACAGTTTAATATTGTCATTGAATTTCCATGTTTTCACAATTAGGTTTCTGTCACAACAAGATTATTGATTTCCCATTTAAGTGGAATTCGTCATTATGAAAAGGACATGAAAAAAGTGAAAGAAGAGAAAGCTTACAAAGCCTTGAAAATGATGAAAGGGACAGTGGAATCTGACCAAGAAAAAGAGTTCAGAGAAAAAGGAGGCAAAAGTAATGAAAAGAGTGACTTTGCCAAAGCTAAGATAGAGCAAGATAGTGATGCCAAAGGCCGGAACTTAAAACCTGGAAAGAAAAAGAATGATTTTGAACAAGGCGAATTATATTTGAAAGAAAAGTTTGAGAATTCAATTGAATCACTAAGATTATTTAAAAATGATCCTTTGTTCTTTAAACCTGGTGAGTGTTAATTCCTTCTCTTAACAAAATCATCATTATTGAAGTATTAATTTTCAGAAAATCTGAAATGATCCATCCAGAGTGCATTGGATGTGGTTGATGCTTGTGTTGTGGGTTTCATTGTCAGTCTAATATGCACCTTCTTGTCTGTAGTTATTTTTTTTTAAGATTTTATTTATTTAAGAGAGACACAGAGAGAGAAGCAGAGACATAGAGGGAGAAGTAGGCTCCCTATGGGGAGCCTGATGCAGGACTCTATCCCAGGGCCCCAGATCTCGACCTGAGCCAAAGGCAGATGCTCACCCACTGAGCCACCCAGGCACCCCTTGTCTTTAGTTCTTAAGAAAGCCTAGCATCCAGGTAGCCAGTTGTTCATATTTAGCCTCATCATTCATTTCGTGGATTTTCAGGATAAAGATATTCGTTGAAAATTATGGAGAAATGTTGTAGTAATAATTGTTCTTCAAATACAGTCTGGACCAAAGAAAGCATGATAAAATATTGCTAATATGTCAGTATCTACTTAGTGTTTAATTTAGTATTTAAATTGCTCAACCTATTTTGTGCCTTCACTTCTTTTTTTTTATAATAAATTTATTTTTTATTGGTGTTCAATTTGCCAACATACAGAATAACACCCAGTGCTCATCCCGTCAAGTGTCCCCCTCAGTGCCCGTCACCCATTCAGCCCCACCCCCCGCCCTCCTCCCCTTCCACCACCCCTAGTTCGTTTCCCAGAGTTAGGAGTCTTCATGTTCTGTGTCCCTTTCTGATATTTCCTACCCATTTCTTCTCCCTTCCCTTCTATTCCCTTTCACTATTATTTATATTCCCCAAATGAATGAGACCATATAATGTCTGTCCTTCTCTGATTGACTAATTTCACTCAGCATCATACCCTCCAGTTCCATCCACGTCGAAGCAAATGGTGGGTATTTGTCATTTCTAATGGCTGAGTAATATTCCATTGTATACATAAACCACATCTTCTTTGTCCATTCATCTTTCGATGGACACCGAGGCTCCTTCCACAGTTTGGCTATTGTGGACATTGGTGTGCCTTCATTTCTTAAAGAAATTGGTTTTCAACAATTTAATTTTATTTCCCAAAAAGCTGATCTATAAAAATACGTTTTAGGGATGCCTGGGTGGCTCAGTGGTTAAGCATCTGCCTTCGGCTCAGGGCGTGATCCTGGAGTCCCAGGATTAAGTCCCACATCGGGCTCCCTGCATGGAGCCTGCTTCTCCCTCTGCCTATGTCTCTGCCTCTCTCTCTGTGTGTGTCTCTCATGAATAAATAAATAAAATCTTTTAAAAAATAAAATAAAAATATGTTTTAAATGTATTTTTTGGCAGGATGACTACCAAAACCACTTAATATCTTTCAATTTACTATAGGTTTATGTAATTGTATTACATTTTCATTTTAAAATTTGTTTTTTACCATGAATAGATATAAGTGTAATTAATAAGGGCAAAGAAATACATTTGTGGATTTTGTCTTAAAAAGTAAAGTTCCAGTTGTTAGTACATATCATACACTCTGTATTTCTGGAATCCCAAATGATAAAAAAGTGTGTATTTGACATAATATCTATATTTGAATATATGTTTGTATTTATATATATATATATACACATATATATATATATATATTTGAAATAGAGTATTTATACCTACATATACTTTAGTAAAATAGGAATGTGGACAACTAATTTATGACTTAAACAATGAGTATTAGATATATTAAGAATAAGACCATTAACTCAAGAAATCAAATTTGCTTTTCTTTCCCTTCCTTTTTTGGTACCAGTTTGAAGGATTTTATTTTAGTTTTGAGGTAGGATTTATTTGCTTATTTCATTATCATGGAAAGGAGTAGATTCATATTCTGATCATTAAATCATGGAATAAGCAGGGCCATTGCAAAGTTGACTAAATTTATTAATATGTCATCCATGATCTGTTTCTAAATGCTGAAGTAAAATACTCTGATTTTAAAGGTATGTCAATTTTCAGTGGGAAATATTTTACATGCTTTGAAATAATAATGAAGCGTTTTCTTTTCTCCTCCCCCCACCCTCGCCTTGCAATGATGTCTCAAGGTAGTCAGTTTTTGTATTCAACTTTTGGCTATACCCTATTGGCAGCCATAGTAGAAAGAGCTTCAGGATATAAATATTTGGACTATATGCAGAAAATATTCCATGACTTGGATATGCTGACAACTGTGCAGGAAGAAAATGAGCCAGTGATTTACAATAGAGCAAGGTAAATGATACTTTCTGGTGTGTCTAGCTATATCCCATTCTAACACTGTGTTGTTAATTAAAAGTCAAACTTTCCTTGTCTCCATTCCAAAATCACACTTGCCATATTTTGAGAGCTCTATATATGTCTGTTTTTCCATCTATAAAGTAAGGGAAATTGAAAGTATTAGCAAAGTACTCCAGGATCCTGGACGAAACACAGTAATAATTTAAATCTATGCATAATTAAACCAAAATTGCACCTGTCAAGGGCATCTATAGTTTGCTCTTCCATCATCCCTTTTTTTATGTTGTAGCTAATACTTTATCTTTTATTATTTTTAACTGTTTTTTTTTTATTTTAAAGTGATTTAAAATTTGAAGATAAGTTATAAGGCCAAGTACAAAGAATTTCCATATGTCCTTCACCCAGATTCCTCAAACATTATCGTTTACCACATTTGCTCTGTTATTTTTTTTTTCTCAACTGTTTGGAAATCAGTTGCAGATTTACCCATAAATAATTAAATGTATATTTTCTAAAAATAAGGACATTCAGGAAACTAATCTCAGCACCAAACTTATATCAAATCTACAGACTTACTCAAATTTTTCCAGTTCTTCCAATAATGTCCTTTATAGCCAAAGAAAAAGGAAAAAAAGTTTTGTTCTGGTACAGGATCTAGTCCTGTAGATGCAAACACACATTGCATTTAGGTGTCTTATCTCAGAAGTCACATGAAGTTGGTTTGTTCCATTATTGGTGATGGTGATTAATTATTTTGTTGAGGTGGTACCTATGTTTTCCCCTTGTAAAAGTTTGAGTCATTTCATTGAAATATGTCAAACTAAAATTTTATCATAATTTTTACTAGTGATTTGTAAAAGGGGCATTGGGAGAGAATTTTGAGACTAAACACTATTATGAGTCCTATGGCTACACTTCCTTTTCCATTTTACTCGTTATTATTTGGTTTGTTAGAAAGATAACATTTAACAAATCAACTGTTACTTTTACTTTGTATGTTTTTCTTAGTACATGCTTTGCAAATAGCTTAATGGTGCTTGAAATAGATGAAATAGTGGGGCTATTTTAGCTTTATCTTCTTAGCGTTGTATTAGTTTTGTTCAGTTTTTTGTTATATTTAGTTAAATTACCATTTTTAAATTACCAGTTTATTTAAAAGGATTAAGTGTGCATTGCAAATCAGCCTGAAAGAGGTTTTTTGAACCTAAAAGAAATTAGGTTAGCAGCAAGCAATGAATTTTAATTTTAAAATGGCCTGTAGTTCTTAACCACTTCAATTAATGTTTATTATTTTTAGGTCCAACACTACATTCTACTGGAAAGCATAAGAAAAATTGACAAATACCAGAGGTTGCTGATTGAATCTAAAAGATTCACTAATAAATGTAGCATAGATGCATGACTTTATTTTATTTCAGATCTAGGCATTTGATAATGAATGCCTACACTTATATATAAAGTAGAGAAGAACATTAGGTATAATCACTGAACTGCTTTTCTATACTGAAAATTAAGACTCTATGAATGTACAGACTACAAGGCAGTTTGCTGTTTTCTTAATGAGTAATTTATAGCTTGCACAAAAATCAAAATATGGCATATGATGATGAGTTAATTTCATTTTATCTTCCATTCTTTTAAGGAAAAAAAAGGCTGTGGGTTTCCATTTCTTCTATTAAAGGTTCTTATAAGCTCTGAGTTTGTTAGATTTGAAAGTACCCAATGGTGCTAAAGAGGTAGTGAATTCATTTTAGTTATATTAAATGGGCTGCTGAAAAGGGGCACTAAAAAAAGGAGGAAATATTGTTACCTTTGAAAATGGTTTGTCCGTTTGCTTCTTTCTTATTTTACTTGATGCAGTATCTCCTGGGGCCTCTAAAGCTCAACTCTGGTTCTTTTTTTGGTAATAGCTATTTTAAAAGAGCTTAAATACACCAGTTTTTAAGGGAGTTCAGGGTGTAAAAGGAAACTTCAAAGATATGTATTTATTTTTTTAAATGTTTTTCAAAGATATGTATTTAAAAAGAAAAAACTTAAGGTAAAACTTAATAAGTGCATATGTTTCTATTCATTTATGTTCATATGTTTGCAGGAGATAAAATTTCCAGCAAAAGTTTGCAGCTTTGTTATTTAGTCTACTGAATCTTTGACCATAATCATATATTAAATATATTTATATTACCTTAACCTAGGCTTTTTAGAGTTATTGGTAACCCTAGAGTAAATACTTGCCATCTTTTTGCTCGTGTGTATGTGTGTGTGTGTTTAAAATAATGCGTCCCAGTGTCTGTCATCTTTTTAAGGTATTTATTTCCCTAGAATCCTGCCTCAAAATACTACTAAGATTTCTTCAGCCAAAATTTTAGCAACAGGCCACACTTAGCTGTGAGAGATGCAGAGAAATTAGTTTTTAGCTGGGTAGATTGTTCTGAGTAAAACTGGGATTTTCTTAAATGGAAGGCTAGGAACATTGACTTATTATACACAGATGTATTTGTAACAAGTATATTCTATATGGGCAAATAAACTAATCTTTTAAGTAAATACCCATTGGGGAGTGGACTGAAAGACACTCATTTTGTTGATAGGGCAACCTCCTAGTCAATGCATTAGATTATTTTTACACTCTTCATATGTCCTGTGTTTGGCACAATACTTGCAACAAAAATCTCTTTTATAATTGGATAGGACCAAAAGCAAATATAATGGATATTTTCTGAAGTGTTTGCCTTATTTTGACAGTATAGATATGGTTTTTACTTTCTATCATTATCTCTTTGATTCTTATTTATTATCTTTATTTGCTAAAGTATTTTCTAAAATTAAGTATTGTTCTTTATGAAGATCTTTTCTATGCCATTAGCTGATAGACTCCATAGTAATAGGTTCAATCCAAATGTTAATACTAAATGATAAAGTGGGATTGGTTTTTATTATATACATTTTAAATTCTATGGGTTTTTAAACTTCTCATAACAATAAACACAAGCCGGGATACCTGGGTGGCGCAGTGGTTTGGCGCCTGCGATCCTGGAGACCCGGGATCGAATCCCACGTCGGGCTCCCGGTGCATGGAGCCCGCTTCTCCCTCTGCCTATGTCTCGGCCTCTCTCTCTCTCTGTATGACTATCACAAAAAAACAAAACAAAACAAAACAATAAACACAAGCCAGTACATAATTATTTCTAAAGGCATTTAAGAAGCATTGTAAAAATAAAAGTATTTTGAATTTCTAGGTTTGTAGATGTAGATTTCTGTAGTTATATAGTGCTCTTGTGCAGAATCTAAACATTTTTAAACAAGAAGAGGCTCTTTGTCATGTGGCATCATTCCATCAGTTATTCAGTTACAGAGATGTCTCAGTAACTTACTCAAGAACTCGTGTCTATATTGCATTCTTTTTAGAGCAGAAATTCCTTCAGAATTTGAAATAGGAGGGCAGCCCCGGTGGCTCAGCAGTTTAGCACCGCCTTCAGCCTGGGGTGAGATCCTGGAGACCCAGGATCAAGTCCCACATCGGGTTCCCTGCATGGAGCCTGTTTCTCCCTCTGCCTGTGTGTCTCTGCCTCTCTCAATCTCTCTCTCTCTCTCTCTCTCTCTCTGTCATGAATAAATAAATAAAATCTTAAAAAAAAGAATTTGAAATAATAAACTTCTCTTTTAGATGAACAAAATTATTTTCATAAAAAGCCATTAACTTGTCCTCTGTGAAAAGGAGTCAAGAGAATAAAGCTTAGAATTTATTTAAAGTTAAGAGTTCTAGATTGAAGTCTAGAATTCTCCACATTTTTATATTTTAAAGGAGGAATGACTGAGGAGTCCTAATTTCCAGTCTTGATATAAGCAGTTTGGAATGCTGTACTGTTAAAAGAAAGTTACACAAAGCTGATTATCAGCCAAAATATGCTGGTAGTTCTCTGCTAGTTTACAAACTTGAAGTTCACTGTAAGAAATATATATTTTATTATGGGGTTTCTTTTAGATTTGATTGGCTAGAATTAGAATTGTAATCAGAATGCGGCACCTGGATGGCTCAGTCAATTAAGCTTCTGACTCTTGATTTCTGTTAAGGTCATGATCTCAGGGTTGTGAGATTGAACCCATCATAGGGCTCCTCACTGGGCATATAGCCTCCTTAAGATTCTCTCTCCCTCTGCCCATCCCCTGATCTCCTCCCAAAAGAAAAAAGAGAGAGAGAGAGAGAGAGAGAGTTCAGGCAGAAAGTAATGAGGACCTAAAATGTGGGAAAGGCCATAGGAATGAAGGAAGAGAAAAAGGTAAGTCACAAAGCAAAGGTTGTGTAATAGTATTTAGCATCTTGATGCATGTGAGAATTGAGGGCAAGAGAGTCAACCAAGGTTTTAATGAAGAGGAGAAATATGAGAAGAACACTTGGAAGAGATTAGTTTTAGGCATGTTCACTTTGAGGGGCACCTAGGTGGTTTAGTCAGTTGGGCATCCAACTCACTGTCAGTTCAGGACTTGTTCTTGGGGTCATGAGTTCAAGCCCTGTGTTGGGCTCCTTGCTGGGCAGGGAGCCTACTTAAAAAAAAAAAAAAAAAAGACAAATTTATTTTGAGAAATGAGAAGACCACACACATATCATCTCATTGGTTCTCAAGAGAATATATTAAGATTCTCTGTGGGCTTTTTTTTTTTTTTTTTTTTTTTTTTTTTTTTTTTTAAATCTTCGAAGCACATACCTTTGGTCACCCTTGCTTCACCAGGTATTATGACTTGGATTTTGGGGAGACATATATGATTCTTGAAGGAATAAAGTAATTTTTCAATAATAGGTGCCCACAGTCCCTTCAAAATTATGAATTTTGAGGGAAGGATACAGTTTTGAGAGAGAGGAGGCCCATAGATGATTCTGATTAACAACCTTCCTGCCCTCCTCCAAAACCAGATTTGAGAATTATTAAGACTGGTAGAAAATCTGATTGTAATTTGGAACAGGGATTGTGGTACTAATGCAGGCCTGTAGTTTTCTGTGTAGAAGAGAAGATCTGGGAAAGTGGGGCTGCAGTGATTGGAATGATATAGGGAATCATAGGATTGAGATCTGGAAGAGAGAACTCAAGCAGCAGACTGGCCCAAGGTTGAGTATCAAAGAAGTGCTGGTTAAACAATGCTACAGGAGGCAAATAGGATACAAACAAAGTAGGGAATTAGGAGAGCCTTGAAAACCCACGAGGGAGCTGTTTAGTGATGGAGGACCAGAAGCCAGATTTTAAGGAATTGAATGACTAGAGGAGGTGAGTGCATGGAAACAGAAGAGGTGGGGTGTTCTGTGTAGTTTGGCAGTAAATGAGGAGAGAGAAAGGATTGACAGCTGGAAGCTATAACAGATTTAAAAAAATTTTTTTTTCTTTAGGATACAGAAAATATAGAGCATTTTGCTAGCTAAGATAAGGAGAAAGTCCTTTGTGACCTGTCCCCTGTCTATTCCTCCAGCATCGCCTTCTGCCACTTATCCCCTCAAGCCCTCTGTTTCAGCCAAACAGAACCACTTTGCTCCCCAGCTTGGCCTCTGTAATCAGCCGTTTCTTTCTTTCTTTCTTTCTTTCTTTCTTTCTTTCTTTCTTTCTTTCTTTCTTTTCTTTTCTTTTCTTTTCTTTTCTTTTCTTTTCTTTTCTTTTCTTTCCTTCCTTCCTTCCTTCCTTCCTTCCTTCCTTCCTTCCTTCCTTCTTTCTCTCTCTCTCTCTCTCTCTCTCTTTTTTTTTAAGATTTTATTTACTTATTCATGAGAGACACAGAGAGAAAAGCAGAGACATAAGCAGAGGGAGAAGCAGGCTCCCTGTGGGGAGCCCAGTGCAGAACTTGATCCCTGGATCATGACCTGAGCTGAAGGCAGTTGCTCAGCCACCCAGGCATCCCTAACCAGCCGTTTCAACAAGGCTTGTTCTCAATAGTGCTCAGGATTCCTCTCATCCATCTTGATAGTCACTCTACAACCTGTTCATTAAAATGTGGTCCAGGGTCCAGCAGTTTTGACACCACCTGAGAGCTTGTTAGAACTGCAAAATATTGTGCTCCCTTCCCAGACCTACTGAAGCAGAATCTGCATTTTAACAAAATCCCCGGGTGTTTCATGTAGTGCTTTGCAATTTAGAACTGTCTGACAAGACTATTTGTGCCTTGAAAGCAGCCACAGTGTATGATTTAACTAGTCTCTCCAGTGCCATGCAAAGTGTCTCCATTAAATATTTGGCCAATAAATGATGCTTTCACGTATTGAACTTTAAAAAAATTTTTTTAAAGATTTTATTTATTCATTTGAGAAAGAAACATCATGAGCCCAGGAAGGGACAGAAGGAGAGGGAGAAGCAGACTCCCTGCTGAGTGTGGAGCCCACCGCGGGGCTCGATCCCAGGACCCTGAAGTCATGATGTGAGCCAAAGTCAGACTCTTAACCAACTGAGCCACTCAGGCACCCCTAAATACATTAATGAGCACTTAGTGAATGGCAAGCACTGTTCTGGGTAGGGGAATCATTAAGGAGCTCTAAGATAGGTAAGGTTCCTGCCCTTAAGAAACTTATATTCTATGGGAACAGACAGACAAACATGTAGATTAAGAATTTTAGATAGTGATATGAAGAAAATAAAGCAATGGGATTTAGAGTAACAAGGAGAGAATGTAGGGAATCTATTTAAAGTGCTTTTGGACATGACTGATAAGGAAAGCTAAATTGCCTTGTTGCAAATACAGAAATAAGCCTGACATGAAAAGAAGCAAGGCAAGATGTGACAAGATCAGAGAAGTAAGTAGGGGCTGAATCACATTGGACAGTGAGTCTCAATGCTGTTAGACCCCCTGCCCCTTAGTTTAATAAATATTCTATACCTCCTTTAATTTCCTGAAACAAAAGTTATAGATCATATAACTTACACTCACTACTCTTAAATAAAAATAAAAGGAATTTGTAAAGATTATAGATATTTCAGTATGTTCAAGTTTATTCACAACATTAGAAGACATAAAGTCAGATGCAACTTAAGACATAAAAACATCATAAATGTAACAACAACAAGTGCAGACCCACACGGGTATATTGTATTGGTGCTTCTTCTGCTCATGCCTTTGGTATCCTCCTCTGGCTAAAGTTGTGAGCAAAATAAAGTACAGTCTTTTGTCAATTTTCACACTGATTACTTTCAAGAAAATGTTGTTACAGCATAAAATGTTCAAAAAGTCCTTTGTGTTTATATATAAAATGGAGAGGGTTCTGGTCTCAGCTCATTATAAACAGCTATTTTACTTACATGATTATCTGGTAGGAGAGTTGAAGGTCTTACATGATAAAAAAAAAAAAGGATACACTACTATGTGGGACTTTCCACACATCCTAGGACATTTAGGACCTTGTCCACTAAATGTCAGTAAGAGCCCTTTAGTAATTGTGACAGCTAAAAAAATCCCTCCAAAAATTTCCCTTAAGGAGTTGATACTGCTTCTGTTGAGGACCATTGTGTTGTAGGCCATCGTAAGAAATTTGGGTTTTGTCCTCATTACAGTAACCATTGGAAGGTTTCAAGTAGATTTTTTATTGGAGTTCAATTTGCCAACATATAGCATAACACCCAGTGCTCATCCCATCAAGTGCCTCCCTCAGTGCCCGTCACCCAGTCACCCCATCCCCCCACCCACCACTCCTTCCACCACCCCTTGTTCATTTCCCAGAGTTAGGAGCCTCTCATGTTTTGTCACCCTCACTGATATTTTCACTCATTTTCTCTCCTTTCCCTTTATTCCCTTTCACTATTTTTTATATTCCCCGAATGAATGAGACCATATAATGTTTGTTCTTCACCAATTGACTTAATTCACTCAGCATCATACCCTCCAGTTCCATCCACGTCGAAGCAAATGGTGGGTATTCGTCCTTTCTGATGGCTGAGTAATATTCCATTGTATACATAGACCACATCTTCTTTATCCATTCATCTTTCAATGGACACCGAGGCTCCTTCCACAGTTTGGCTGTTGTGGACATTGCTGCTATAAACATCAGGGTGCAGGTGTCCCGGCATTTCACTGTATCTGTATCTTTGGGGTAAATAACCAGTAATGCAATTGCAGGGTCGTAGGGCAGATCTATTTTTAACTCTTTGAGGAACCTCCACAGTTTTTCAGAGTGGCTGCACCAGTTCACATTCCCACCAACAGTGCAAGAAGGTTCCCCTTTCTCCACATCCTCTTCAACATTTGTTGTTTCCTGTCTTGTTAATTTTCCCCATTCTCGCTGGTGTGAGGTGGTATCTCATTGTGGTTCTGATTTGTATTTCCCTGATGGCCAGTGATGCGGAACATTTTCTCGTGTGCTTGTTGGCCATGTCTGTGTCTTCCTCTGTGAAGTTTCTGTTCATGTCTTTTGCCCATTTCATGATTGGATTGTTTGTTTCTTTGCTGTTGAGTTTAATAAGTTCTTTATAGATCTTGGATACTAGACCTTTATCTGATAGGTCATTTGCAAATATCTTCTCCCATTCTGTAGGTTGTCTTTGAGTTTTATTGGCAGTTTCTTTGGCTGTGCAGAAGCTTTTTATCTTGATGAAGTCCCAATAATTCATTTTTGCTTTTGTTTCTATTGCCTTCATGGATGTATTTTGCAAAAAGTTGCTGTGGCCAAGTTCAAAAAGGGTGTTGCCTGTGTTCTCCTCTAGGATTTTGATGGATTCTTGTCTCACATTTAGATCTTTCAACCATTTTGAGTTTACCTTTGTGTCTGGTGCAAGAGAGTGGTCTAGTTTCATTCTTCTGCACGTGGCTGTCAAATAGATTTAAGAAGGCTAAGTAAGACAATCTCAGGCTTCTGCTTGGAAAATGGACTTCAAGGAGATAAAATGATCTAGGAAGTGTAACTGGTATAACAAAGATGTAGAGGCAAAAAGGCAGAGATGCAGGTAGTAGAATTAGAGAAACAATAGGAAATTTTCCTAAGTGACTGGAGGAAAGGAAAAAAGAATGCATGGTAATGTAAATACATTTTAAGATAAAGATGGGAGTTTGAAAAAAAAAAAAAAAAGATGGGAGTTTGAAGCCATCTGAAGCACACCAGAATCTTCTCTGTAAAACAAAGGATATAGTTGTCTACCTGCTGGCCAGAGGTGGTGTAGAGGACAGGAAGAGATTGGGAATAACTACTGTGAAGAATATACCAGAGAATAACCAGGAAAAGAATGAGATTTGGTAACAGCAGTGCAGACCCGTAGCAAGAGTATGAATTGATACCAGTCAGCTTTGTGATGTGACTATCTGCAGCTTTTCTTGGCAGATAAGGAACCAAAGGAAGGGGTACCTAGATTTATTCAGGATTGGCAGACTAATGTAGTGTCAGGTCAGAAGAGCGAGGAACCTAGAGATGCTAGTGAGATCACAGCTGAAGTAGTTCAGGCTAGAAGGGAAAGTTGAGTGAAATCAGGGACTAAAAGATCTGGGAAATTGGGAAGAGTCAAGGGCAACAGATGGAGGTCACAGTGAGGACAGAGAGCAGGTTCAGTTGAAGAGTTGGCAGGATTGGAAATCATAGTCCTAGGAAGAAACTTCAGAGGTTGAGACCTTACCCATCTGGTGATTGAAAGTGATGGTGAGACTCAGTGTGACAGTGCTTATGAACAGCCAAGGAGGGATGAAGAAGATTGTTACAGATGGGACAGCACACTGGAAGCCTACGAGCACATCTTACTATGAATCTTGAAAGAAAAGATCCTCATGAGCCACATTTCATTTCATTTAATTATTTTGTGATTTAATTTCATTTACCTGATATTAGACTAAAAACCTCACTAGGTCAGGCACTTTGTCTCTTTCGAAATTTCTCTTTCAAGCATTTCTCTTGAATGCTTCATTCCAACATTCAAGCAGTGCCTCACACATAGGAAGGGCTCCATCAATAATTGTGAATGCATGAGTAAATCACAGCATTTACTAGGTAGCTACCAGAAATATGTAAAGTGATTGATGCACATATTCCTAACTCTGCAAAGTAGATATTTATGTCACCACTACACAAATTAGGATGCTGAAGCATAGAGGCAACAGACAGCCTGGGTTTGAATCCAGCCCCTCCACTTACAAGCTGTATAATCTGGGACAAGTTATTTCTACTCTCTCTGCCTCAGTTTTCTATCTGTAAGATAGGAATCATAGTGGCACCTACCTCTGAAGCTAGTTACAAGAATAAATTTATTCACATTGATATAGTTCTTAGAAAATGCCTGGCATGTAGTAAGAACTGTGTAAATGTTAATCAAATAAAAGAAGCCTGTTCTACTAGCTAGTAAGGGTGAGTTGGGATTCCAGCAGGTTTGCAAACTCCAGCTTCTCTCACTACACCAAGAAAGTCCCGTGTCATATCATGACACACAGTATTCCTACGGCATTTCCAACCAGAAGATACAGTCTCCTTACAAATAGTAATCTTAAACATCTCAGTGTGTATGCTTAGTCATAAAATTCACATGTGGCGCATGATTCACTGAGCCCAAGGACTAGCCAAGGACTAGCCCAGTATCTACCAAACAAGTGTTTCTGTATATGCACCAGGCAAACATATTGTGTGTAATAATATACCAGTTCATTTTTACAGGTATTAAAAGTTTGATACACTCAAAATGGGCAAGCCATGCCAGTAGGAAAAAAAAACCCTTTCTATGCTTTAATTACTCAATTATCTGTGTTTTATTAGAATCTGAATCGTATGGAATATTAATAGCTTCTCAGAATGTATAATCACTACATTGAAAAAATCTGTCTCATGTACATATTTTCCTATTCATTCTCATATGTAAAGTCCATAGACTATTAAATTTTTACTGACCATTCTTATTTCATTTTAGATTTTATGTTTACAATAAAAAGAGACGTCTTGTCAACACACCATACGTGGATAACTCCTATAAATGGGCTGGTGGTGGATTTCTGTCTACAGTGGGTGACCTTCTGAAATTTGGGAATGCAATGCTGTATGGTTACCAAGTCGGGCTCTTTAAGAACTCACATGAAAATCTTTTACCCGGATATCTCAAACCAGAAACAATGGTTATGATCTGGACACCAGTCCCTAACACAGAGATGTCTTGGGATAAAGAGGGTAAATATGCAATGGCATGGGGCGTTGTGGAAAAGAAGCAAACATATGGTTCTTGTAGAAAGCAGCGGCATTATGCCTCACATACTGGAGGTGCAGTGGGTGCTAGCAGCGTTCTGCTGGTCCTTCCTGAAGAACTGGATGTGGAAGTTATAAATAACAAGGTTCCCCCAAGAGGAATAGTGGTTTCTATCATATGCAACATGCAATCTGTTGGCCTCAATAGCACTGCTTTAAAAATTGCTCTGGAATTTGATAAAGACAGATCCAACATATCTTAACATCACAGGTGCAAAATGAGCTGTTCTGTTCTTGTTGTTTGAAACATTGAAGTCCCCAAACACATGAGATTTTTAAAAATAGATTTGTAATAGAGTATAATTGAATGCAGAGAATTATGTACCTCTAATTGCTTAATTTTGTAATTGTCTTTTATTGTAGGATTAGTTCTTTATACTCAGGGAAGTAACTATATTATTTTTACTTTTTGAAAAAAGTGTTAATTCTTGAAATAAAATATTCTGATAAAAATATACATTTTTCAATGTGTCATATAAAGAAAATCTCATTCAACAGGAACCTTTAAATAGTTATTTTGATATGACAGCAAAAACAAGTTTATGAGAAATTTTATATTAGTTGTCTATTGCAGCTTAAAAGAACAAAAAATTATCTCATGGTTTTTGAGGCTCAGGAATTCAGTGGCTTGGCTGAGTGAATCTGATGCCAGTCTCTAATGAGGTTGCAGACAAGATGTTGTAATCATCTAAAGGCTTCTCTGGGGCTGGAGAAAATACTTCTAAAATGGCTTACTCACTTGACGTGGCAAGTATCAGTCCTCTAGCTTGTGGGTCTGTTTCCCCACCATGTGGTCCTCTCTCTAGGACTCTTTGGGTATCTTAGTGTCATGTCGATTGGCTTTCCCCAGAGCAAGTGATTCAAGGGACAGAGAGAGGGAGGGCAGGAGGGTGAACCACGAGCCAGGCAGAAGCCAATGTCCTTTATAACCTAGCCTCAGAGATCACATACCATCACATTTGCTAATAATATTCTCTAGATCACACAGACCAACCCTGCTAACAATTAATTTTGGGGGGATTACACACACACACAGTATAAATATCAGGAGGTGGAGATCACTGGCAGTCCTTTACTACAGTCTGACCTCTGGTCCCCAGTGATAAATATCCTTTCTACCTCCTCCCAAGTTTTCCAGAAATTTCATTCCATTACAGTATCAGCTCAAAACCCAGTATCTATCAAGTAAATCAGGTCTAGGTATGGCTGAGGTTCCTTGCGGGATGGGGTAGTTCCTTAAATATAATTCCTCTTTACCTGAAAACATATGAACTAAAGACAAGTTATTTGCTCCCTACACGTGGGATATACAGTGGCACAATGTATGTACAATTATTGCTCTCAAGCCTCCTCCTTAGCAAGTGGGGAAATGGAAGACATGCATGAGCAATTCTGAAATCCAACCAGACACCAGTTGGCAGCTCCTTGATTACTCAAGGCCTGGGGATAACTCTTGGCTCTTGGGCTATGTTCTCCAGGCCCTTGGATCTGCCCTCTGACTTACTATTTTTTCATGAGAGGTAGAGTGGTTTTTCTCAGCCTGCTTTCTGCTTGTATAAATTTGGAGGTTCAAAGGCCTCTTTTGTACGCTTATCTCTCCTTTCAGTCTGAGTAGTATTTCTTCCAATATAATTTGTTTAAACTTTGTGAGTCTCCTACAAACCCCGTTGGGGTTCATGTTAGGTAAACAAAAAGCATACCCCCAAAACTCTTCAAAGAAAGCTCTTCTGTAACTCAGGATTCTGCTGAGACGATTAGAGAAAACACTTGTTTCTAATAAATCCTGTTGTTGATACAGCTTCCTGAGGCACCATCTTGGTTCTTCAAGCAATCAAAGGATTTCATAGACCCTCAGCCACATTTTATTTAAAAAAAAAAAAAAAAAAAGATGTATTGAGGAACACCTGGGTGGCTCAGCGGTTGAGCGCTTGCCTTTGGCTCAGGGCGTTTTCCCAGAGTCCCAGGATCGAGTCCCACATCAGGCTCCCTGCTTGGAGCCTGCTTCTCTCTGCCTGTGTCTCTCATGAATAAATAAATAAAAATATTTTTAAAATAAAAAAAGATGTATTGTTTTTAGAGAGTGTGTGTGAGCATGGGGAGGGGCAGAAGGAGAGTGAGAGAGAAACCAGCAAACTCCTCACTGAGCCTGAAGCTTGAAGTGGGGCCAATCTCATGACCCTGAGATCACAACTCGAGCTGAAACCAAGAGTCAGAACGCTTAACCGACTGAGCCACCCAGGCATCCCTTCAGCTTCATTTTAGACCATGTTTTCCTGGAAGTGCCCTAAATTTCATCTTTACCTTGAAGCCATGTCTTAATTTTAGCTTCATTTGCCATCTTGAGAGTCTGGGAATTTTCCAAACCATCCATTATTGATTATTTTTGTCTAGTAGTCCTTTCTTGAGCTTCTTTCTCTTGTGCAGCAGGAAGAGGCCAGGAAACATTCAATACTGTACATCTCAGTTGGATCACCCAGTTCATTGGGCACATGTTCTACTTTCCCTGTCCTTGCAGGGAACAGTGTTGCTAAGCTTTCCACCACTACAAAATTAGAATTCTTTCCTTCAATCTCCAGTAAGATTTTCCTTACTCTCCTTGAAGTCTACACCTGCAGCCTTCCCAAAGACCATGATACTTCTAAACAGTTTCTTTGTGGCTCCTGGGGCTTCCACTAATGCTATCTTCAAAAGACTTCATTCCAACTTCCAATCACTGCTCTGTTCCAAGTCCACTCCCATGTTTTAGTTTTTTGTTACAGCCTCACACTACAACAAAGTAACAAATCTATAATGTCAAAAAATACAGATTTCAGATATAATTCACAACTCATACACCTTAAAGTATATAATTCAATGGTTTTTTAGTATATTCACAAGGTGTACATCCATCCAATTCCAGAACATCTTCACCAAAAAAATCTTATACCCATGGCATTTGCTCCCTGTTCTTTTCTCCTTTGAGACCCTGGAAACTACCAACTTACTTTCTGTCTTTTCCCTGTTATGGACGTTTCATATCAATAAAATCCGATAACATGTGGCCTTTTTTGTCTGGCTTCTTTCATTTAGTATACTGTGCATTAGTAATCTCTTGTGTAACAAATTATCCCATCTCACAATTTCTGTGTTTCATAAGTCTGGAAGCAGCTTCGCTGAATGTTGTAGCTCAAGGTCTCTCCTATGATTGCAGACAAGATGTCAGCAAGAGCTTCACTTATCTGAAGCCTTGCCTAGGGCTAGAGGATCTTATTTTAATATGGTTCACCCATGGGTTCTAGGCAAAGAAGCCTCTATTACTTGCTGGCCTAAGGCAACAGATCTGTTTCTCACCACATGGACCTCTCCATAGGTCTGCTTGACTATAACTTCCCCCAAATTGAGTAATTACAGAAAGAACAAGGTAAATGTCACAATGTCTTCTGTAATCTAGCCTTGAAGGTCATATACCATCACCTACACCAAATTCTAGTTGATCATGCAGACCTACCCTGGTTCAGTGTGGGAGACTAGCTCTACAGATGGCTCATTAAAGTGTTGACCTCTTAGGAAATATTGTTGTAACAATCATAGTTGAGTGTAGTGGAGATTACACTGAATTCAGGAAAATTCAAAAAGAAATAAAAGTTTCCCTACACTCTGCTAAAGGAGGGGTTTTCTATACTTCTGTGCCCTCAGCCTATTTCTTCCCTTTCAACTTTGATCTATTATGGTAAATAGATAAATAATTCTGAGTTGAATGAAGTACAGAGAAAGCAGCTCCCTTAAACAGATCTGTTTCATCTCCTTATTTCTGGCTTCTGATCTCTCTGTTTCACATTCATATTTGTTATAGTTTTCCATCTGTGTTTTTTATAAATCTAAAAAGGCCATTCCTTCATTAGATTAATATTTGAATTTTAAAATATATCCTGACTAAAAGCAAATAAAGTTATGATCATCTAAAAAATGTTTCTGATAAGAAAGACATCTGTTTCTAATTTGATGATGTGATACTAAGGTGGGCTTTGAACTTTTGAGCAGACCATAGAGTGGATGGCTTGGAGGCTCCAGAAAGGGGGCATTTAAATTGGGAGGAAAGGATGTGAGTGGCAGGGAGAAGGGCACTGTGACCGAACTAGAGATGCCAGAGGATCCACAAAGCATGAAGAGCCTTGTGAATTTAGCGAATGTATATGATGAACAAAGCACTTGCTTCTGTTGTTTTCAATCCTTTTTTAAGGTTTCTTGAAGCTCTGAGAAGAGCTGAGAACTTTCTGAGAAAACAAGGTGATATGCAAATGTCAGGGGTTTGGAGACCCTAGGTTAAGAATTCCTGTTTCAGATATTTTTGCCATGATAACTTCCTTTCTCACTTGATATTGTTGGAAACTGTATTGATAGATTTTCACATCTCCCAAAGTGGTGTCTCTTGGTGTGGCTAATCCTTAATATTGGGGAAAAACACTTGGCGCGAGTTTCCTGTGTTTGGGTTGGTTGGGTTTTTTTTTCCCCCTGCAGTTTACAGTTGTCAAGGCAATCATTAGCTACAAATGATTTGCTTTATCTTCCCGTATTAAACTGCTCTTTTATTTTATGAAATTGACGATACCAGGAAGCAAAAGATTCACCTGGCAGATATTCAATATAGTCCCAACACCCTAAAATGTTAACATTTAGTTACATTTTCTTCATTAAAAAAAATAACATATAAAACATGAGATAAAGCTGAAGACCCCTTTAACAGCCACCCAAAGTTCCAGCCCGTTTGCCCTCTGGGCAACAGCTATCAGGAGCTGGTGTAAATCCTCCCAATACTGGGATCCCTGGGTGGCTCAGCGGTTGAGCATCTGCCTTCAGTCCAGGGCGTGATCCCGGGATTCCGGGATTGAGTCCCACACCGGGCTCCCTGCATGGAGCCTCTCTCTCTCTCTCTCTGTCCCTCATGAATAAATAAAATCTTAAAAAAAAAAATCCTTCCAATTCCTTGCTTAACTCGTAGCCATGCATGTATCCATATCTAATAATAGTATTAATTTGTATTATTTACATTTATACAAATAGCATCATAGTATACACGTTTTCTACTTTTCTACACCATTTTTAAATGTAACATTGTTTTGTGATCTGGTCAGTGTATTTTAACTGCTCTAAAATACTACATTGTATAACTATCTCACATACTGTTTTCTTATTGCTGGATTTTTTTTTTTTTAAATAGGGAATGCTGTAAGGAATGTCCTTTTCTTGGTTGAACTGTATGAAATTGTTTTTGTGAGTCAAAAATGTTTTAGTAGGAACAATTTTTTATGGTTGAACTTAATTCTGTTGTTTGCCAACAGTAACTTTTAATTTTGGGCTATGCAGTGAATGGGAAACAGTATCTGATTGTTTATACTTGCATTTACCTATTATAGGTGAAGTTAGACATATTTTCATATGCTCAGTAGCCTTTGGGGTTTTTGCTAATGTACATTTCCTACTTACACTCTGCACTCATCCAAAATAGGGGAAATGAATAAAGCATTTCTTTAAGAATTTATTGTGGACATGTTCATGGATTAGGGAATGAATAACCCCAAAGTTCTCCCAAAGCATGGCCATTTTCTAATGGCCATAAACTCCTCTCATTCCATTGTGCATGCTCCCTTATAATGTGATTTCACCTTTCTTCCCAGCCAAAGGTGGAGTCTATTCCTCCACTTTTTTTTTTTTAAGATTTTATTTATTTATTCATGAGACACAGAGAGAGAAGCAGAGACACAGACAGAGGGAGAAGCAGGCTCCGTACAGGGAGCCCAATGCGGGGCCCGATCCTGGGACTCCAGAATCACACCCTGGGCCGAAGACAGGCACTAAACCGCTGAGCCACCCAGGGATACCCATTTCTCCACTTTCTTGAATCTAGGCTGGCCTTGTGACTTGCTTTAACCTATAGAATGTGAAGAAGCCAGATTAGTTTACTGGAGCATAGGAGGCCACCCAAAGGAGAACCAACAATCAGCACCTGCTGCCAGACATGCAACTAAAGCCATTTGGACCTTTCAGTCCAGTAGAGCCACTAGCTGAATGCAGCTGCATGAGAGCCCAGGTGAGACCAACCCAAAGAATCATGAGAAAAAATAAATCACCATTAATTTACATCATTAAATTTTGGGGTGGCTTGCTTTGCAGCAGTAGTTAATATAACTATGCTCACAGGTGCCTGGCTGGCTCAGTTGGTAGAGCATGCAACTCAGGGTTGTTTGAGCCCCATGCTGGATGTAGGGATTACTTAAAAGTAAAATCTTTTTTTAAAAAAAAATTAGTTAATTATGCTCTAATGTGGTAATGAGATGGGTAAGTAATTTGAGAGAGAAAAATAGAACCTGAAAGTACTTGATTTTTAATAGAATCCTTTTTTATTTAAAAAATACTATTGGGGGGCAGCCTGTGTGTGTCTCATAAATAAATAAAATCTTAAAAAACAAAACAAAACAAAAAAAAAAACACTTGTGATTACATTGGGCTCACCTAAAAAATCCAGGACAGGGATGCCTAGGTGGCTCAGTGGTTGAGTATCTGTCTTTGGATCAAGTCATGATCCTGGGGTCCTGGGATCGAGTCCCACTCAGGGAGCCTGCTTCTCCCTCTGCTTGTGTCTCTGCCTCTGTGTGTGTGTGTGTGTGTGTGTGTGTCTCATAAATAAATTTTAAAAATATTTTTTTTAAAAAAAGGAAAAAATAGGGAGAATAGTCCTGTCAGATTTAGTTAAAAGCCTACCTTTAAATTGTTTTCTTTCTTTTTTTCCCAAAGATTTTATTTATTCATGAGAGACCCAGAGAGAGAGAGGCAGAGATACAGGCAGAGGGAGAAGCAGGCTCCATGCAGAGAGCCCAACGTGGGACTCAATCCCAGGACTCCAGGATTGTGCCCTGGGCGGAAGGCAGGCGCTAAACCCTTGAGCCACCCACAGATCCCTAAATTTTTTTTCTTATGGAAGGAGTTTTAGGTTTGATTATTCTACAGGAACAGAAATTTAAGCTGTCACACTGCCTTTTGGACTCAGAATCCACCAGACATTAGCTTCAGCCCTGCTCAGTGTTTTGTGTTAGTGTTCTCCAGTCCATGAATGTCTTGAATGTTTTTTTCATATTCCCATTTCCCATTTTATATATCAGGCTCTGTATTTAGAAGGTAGTTTGTAAAAACATGACTCTACTGTGCCATCTGTCTTGTCTTTATATTAATTTGTATATTAGTAAAAAGTATATTTCTCTTTATGTGCAGCCATATTTATACTAAAGTCCAAATATATATATATATTTGTAAATGTAAATGTAATAAATGTAAATATATATACATATTTACGCACTAAGGCACTAACTTTGCCTTTTTAATGAGAAGGCAAGATAATGGTTAGAATAGGCTTCAGAGCCAGATATATAAAGGCTTGAAAGGATTTCCAATGGCTAATGGTTGTGTGACCTCAGGTAAAGGAAGAATAATTTCTACTTAATGGGGTGTTTTGAAGATAAAATGAGATAATATACGAAGTGCTTAGCACAATGCCTAACACACGTTAAGCACTTTGTTAGTGGTATTTTTTTTTAAGATTTTATTTATTTATTCATGAGAGACACAGAGAGAGGCAGAGACATAGGCAGAGAGAGAAGCAGGCTCCACGCAGGGAGCCTGACCTGGGACTGGATCCCAGGTCTCCAGGATCATGCCGGCCAAAGGCAGGCGCTCAACCGCTGAGCCACCCAGGCGTCCCAATAGTATTTTTAATTTTATTTTTTAAAATATTTTATTTATTTATTCATGAGAGGCAGTGAGAGAGAGAGAGAGAGAGAGAGAGAGGCAGAGACACAGGCAGAGGGAGAAGCAGGCTCCATGCAGGGAGCCCGATGTGGGACTTGATCAGGCACTAAACTGCTGAGCCACCCAGGTATCCCCACGAGTATCTTTATGAGGAAGGTAGGGATGCCTGGGTGGCTCAGTTGGTTGAGCATCCAACTCTTGATTTCAGCTCAGAAGATGATCTCAGGGTCCTGGGATTGAGCCCCAGATCAGGTTCTGTGTTCAGTGGGGTGTTTGCTTTAGGATTTCTCTTCCTCTCCCTCTGTCCCTCCTTCTGCTCACAAGCACTCTCTCTCCCTCTCTCTCTAAAATAAGTAATTTTTTTTTTTAAAGAAAGGTAGAAAGTGAGACAGGAGATATAATGACATAAGTAGAGGTAGGAGGATGTGAGGTCACAGACCAAGAAATACAGGCAGCCTCTAGAAGCTGGAAAAGACTAGGAAATAGATCTCCCCTTAAAGTGCCCAGAAGGAACATGGCCCCACTGAGACCTTGATTTTAGCCATTTTGGACTTCTGACCTCCAAAACGGTAAGACAGTAAATTTATGTTTTCCTTGTTTCTTTGGTTTTTGTGTGTATTTTTTGTTTTGTTTTTGGAGAGATAGATGATCCTTTAAGTTTATGCTGTTTTAAGCCACTAAATTCGTGCTAATCTGTTACAGCAGCAAGAGGAAATTATATTCCAATTATTTTTAGCCATATTTCTAATGGAAGAGATATAGAAGGAGGAGAATGTGTTCTTATATTGCTGGTGGAAAGCAATTGGTATTACCCATTAAAATTAAAAAATACATTTTATCTTTCCAACCAGCAATCTTAATCCTGGAAATCTAACCCACAGCAATAAAAGCAATTAAGGACATATTTAAATATATTTATGGCAGTTGAGTATAGTGGAAAAAAATAGAAAAAGTGCTCATCAACAGGATAATAGGATGGTATGCAACCATTAAAAAAAATTAGAGGATAAAGTTGAACTCCTGCCTCACACCATATGCAAAAATTAATTTAATTCAAGATGGATCAAACCTAAATGTAAGAACTAAAACTGTAAGTTCTTAGAAGAAAATAGGCATGAATCTCCATAGCCTTGAATTACATAATGACTTCTTAAATATGACACCAAAAGCACAAGAAACAACTACAAAAAAATAGATAAATTAGACTTCATTAAAATTAAAGATGTTTGTTTTTCTAAGGACAAAGATGAAGACAACCCTCAGAATGGAAGAAAATCGTGTGTTATGTCTAGAATATGTAAGAATTCTTACAACTCAACAATAAACCCCAACCCAATTTAAAACGGTCAAAGGATCTGAATAGACATTTCTCCAAAGAAGATATGAATAGCCGGTAAGCACATAAAAGATGGTCAACATAATTAATGATCAGGGAAATGCAAATCAAAACCAAAGTGAGATAGCTTTTCATACATACTAAAATGGCTATGATCAAAAAGCCTGATAAAAACATATGTTGGTGAAGATGTGGAGAAATTATAACCCTTGCATATTACTATTCGGAATATAAGATGGTGCAGCCTTTTTGGAAAATAGGCATTTCCTCAAAAAGCTAGACATAGAATTACCATAACCTAGCAATTCTACTCCTAGGTATATTACCCAAGAGAATTTAAAATGTCTATACAAAAACTTGTACACACATATTCATAGTAGCATTATTCATAGTAGCCAAAAAGCGAAAACAGATAAGAAATGTTTACATTAAAAAAATGAAGCCAATATAAATAATAGTATTTAAGAAAAACATTCAGTAAATAGCAAAGACATGGCAGATTTTAAAGTTTGTAAAAGTCCTAGTGTACTATTATTTTTCAAGCCCAGTAATACCATTTAGATTAATAATGAAGTAAACCTCAACACACCATTCATCTCCCAGGGCCAGGTATCTCCATAACTTAATTTTCAGATATGATGTTCCAGGTAAATCTTTTTTTCTTTTTTTAAAGATTTTATTTATTTATTCATAGAGACACAGAGAGAGAGAGGCAGAGACACAGGCGGAGGGAGAAGCAGGCTCCACGCAGAGAGCCCGACGTGGGACTCGATCCAGGGTCTCCAGGATCACGCCCTGGGCTGCAGGCGGCGCTAAACCGCTGTGCCACCAGGGCTGCCCTGGGTAAATCTTTCGGTACTATTTCCAAGGAAATTTTCAGGGATCTGCCCTCTACGGTAGTTATTATAGGTTTTGCTCCCTTCCATCAATATCAACAGCCTGTCAATCCCCACTGGCTCTCCTTGGGGAGGGCAAGCTGAGGGGAGTTGGGGCACTATAGGAAAAACATTGATACTTGGTTATCTTTTGGATACCATGCCTACTTCTAGTTCCAGTTAGTTCAGTTATATTATATGGCACATTCCTCTTGATGATGTCATATCTTTGTGAAGTTGGGTTTTGGGCCATTGCTGTGATAAAGAGCAAGTACTATGCAAAAATGAATGTGGAAGAAATGAGGATGGCAGTGTCCAATCTGATCCCAATGTTGAGAAACTGCAGTGCCCAAAAGCGACACCCATTCCATTAGTAACTCTGTGGTCATCTAAGAATGCAATAAATTTTTTTTTTTTTTTTTTTTTTTTAGAGAGAAGGATGGGGTTGGGGAGGAGCAGAAGGGGTGGGTGAGAGAATCTTAAGCAGGCTCTGTACCCAGTGTCTCCAACCTCCAACATGGGGCTTGATTTCACCACCTAAGATTATGCCCTGAACTGAAATCGAGTTGGACGCTTAATTGACCGAGCCGAGCCACCCCGGTGTCCCTTTTTTCATTTACATGTATTAGAACCTAACTACTTAATCAATGTTAACTGTTAGGTATTTCTCCTAGCAAAGGGACTCTGAAAAGACTCCAGCCACCATAAACCAAGAAAGTTTGGGAAACTTTGGGTTATTTCTCTATATATTACACTCCAAACTTTCCAGTTCTTCAGTTCTTGTGCAACATTCCTCTCATAGGATCAGCTTCCGAGATTGGGGGTGAATATAGAAACACCTCGATAGGAAATACTTAAGTGTCTGCTTTAAAGGTAACAAGTTAAATACAAGCAGTTACCTTCCCAGTCCAATATGCCTAGAAGGAGATACATTCCACCTCCTAGCTCCCCAGGGTCACTTCATAAATTACAAAAATGAGACACCAGAGCCACTCAACACATGTCTGTATTCAGGAGTGCTCATGTCTGGACCAGAGAATTCCATGTCATCTATCATTCTCATCAGGACATCCTGGGGTAAATCACGCTACTCCTGATGCCTCCTCTAAAAATTCCTATCTCAAAAGGTGCTTCCTATAACTCAGACCCCAGCTGCAGTTACTCTGCTAAATTATGCAGTACATTAGGGCCACATAAATCCAAGGCATTAATTGTAATTACTGTGTAATTATACTGATTGTTATTGCATTAAATATGTACTTCTACACATGTGTTTCCATAGTTACAATGGCAAGACTACATTTAGAATTAACACATAATGGACTTCTTTCCATGTTTTAATTATTTAGCCCACTCATAGCAAATTGGAAAAGGACTGATAATCAAATATTTACAGTTTCTACTCTTGAAATGAGACGAACTAATCAGAATACACTTTTTAAAAATGTTTATACCAAATTCACACACAGCATATATACACATATAGCATATTCACACACTTAAAAAAAAAAAGGAAAAGGGGGATTTGCCCATAATCAAAACTTTATTGAAAAACTGACACCAAAATAGGAGATCACTGTTGTAAACCTTACAAAATTAAACATAATTACATTATCTTGGTAGATTAACTGGAATTACTGAACTGATAAGGCTTTCTGCGATGTAACACAAATTCGAGAGGTTGTGCAGATCATTAGTGTTGCTTTCTTCTAAATGAACAGCCTGCAAAGGAACCACAGGAACATGTTAAACACACATGTACTCTACCCTCTGCTATAGTTTTAATGACAAAAAGTACTTTTTAAGTAAAAATACTAAGTTTTAGGGATATTAGATTAATATTCACAATATAGGTTATTTATTCTTTTATGCCAGAAATTTACTATAATAAATCTTGTATACTTGAATTTATTCTGATGTGACTATAACTGTTATTCTTGTTTCCCAAATGCTATATTGGTCTATATAAGACTATGAGCCTAATTTCAATAGTTACAACTTTAATGCAAGCTGTCAGAAAATGCAATCTTAATTTTTAGGAATTATTCTGAATTACTTTCCTAAGAAACTAATTTTGATTAGAATTCTCTTCAAGTCTGCCAGGAAAACTCTAATACCCTATTAATCATCCATTGGCACAAAACTCCAAGATCATGACATGATATAAAGGTTTAAAAAATCTTACAAGTATACTTTTGAGAGCAATACTGTACTTAAATATTATATGCCAACTTCATACTTAGATCTCACCAGGTCACACAAAATAGATCTTGGATTCATTGCCAATCTACTTATAACTCTTCTGGGGAGAATATGGAATTCACAACTCCCCAAAATATCACAACCAAATTTCAAATATCATTATGATTATAAATCTGTAAGTACTACTATGGAAAACAATATATGTAATTACTATTTTTTTTCTTACTGGACAAAAGTGAAAGAGGAATTGAAATGGGATTTTTAGGGGCACCTGGCTGGCTCAGTTGGTAGAGCCTGCAATTCTTGATCTCGAGGGTTTTAAGTCTGAGCTCATGTTGGGTGTAGAAATTACTTAAAATCTTTAAAAAAATAATTATAATAAAATGAGATTTTTACGTAACCATTAAGTAGGTGCTCAGAGAAATCAAACATCTGGCATTTTAATTTATACCTTGGTTATCTGTTGCTTAGCTAGTAATGATAAAAACTATCTTCAGTCAAATGTGTCAAATACATGTGAAACAAAACATTTAGAAGATAATTTTTTAAATTCCATGGTTTTAAAAATCCATTATGTCCTATTGTATATATTCTTTTGCTCCATCCTGACCTAAGTTTAATATTCCAAGTTAAGCAAACTATATGACTGACTACAACAGAATTAGGTGTTCCACACTAAGAAAAACAATAATTACTTAAATGAGTTCCTGGCAAAGCCAAAAGTATAAACTTCTCTATTTGAGCAGGGCACTCGTTACTGAAAGAGTAAGCAATGAGGATAAAAAATATTTTGGTAATAATTTAAGATTTCTTTTAAACTAGTTTTTAGTAAAGTTAGACATTTATAACCATAAAACCTCATGACTGGGTGAGAAAAGGCCAAAAGACATACCCTCTGTGAGTCTGGCCTTTCCTCCCGTCGGCTGGCACAACACGGTCGAACAGCCTACACAAAGAACCACCGTCTGGGCATGGCTGAAAACCGTGGTGATCTTGTAGCAACCTAGAAAAAGGGCACCATTAAAAGTGAAAAGTGCAAGAAAACAAAGAATATTTGTCACCATATTTCTAGTAAAGACCTTGTAAAAGATTAAGAACTTAGGTGCTGTGCAACAGTAAGTCACACATTTAACTTAAACTTTTCTAGGAATCACATTAAAAAAGTTTACAAAAGCCAACAGGTGGAATAAATAATGTATTTTCTTGAACTTAGCATTTCCAAAATATTATTACCATTTCAACAGGTAATCGGTATGGTTTTTAATGTCTGTGCGCTGTATCTTAAAATTCCAGTGTATATTTTCCACATAAAGAGTATTTTCCACTTTGGCCACATTTCAAGTGCTCAGCAGCTACTTATGACTAACGGCCACCAAACACCCGGCAGCACTGCTGAACAGTAAAGAATCGACATGCTTCTCACTGCATCATGAGAAAGAAAACTCATCATCTGAACCGCCTGACCACTTCAAGAGTAAGTCAAATGGGGTATCCCCTTTGGAGTGTCATCTTCACCACCCCTCCCCCGAGTGTTTCTCCAATGGTTTGAATAGTTTATTAGGAAAATTTCCCTTTTGACGTTTCCAATTCTGTGATTCTACTTCTACTCAACAAAAGGTCCTACCGTTATCTAAATGTACACACCACACTAGCGATCGCTTTAGAAATTTTCCTTGGGGGCAGCCCAGGTGGCTCAGCGGTTTAGCACCGCCTTCAGCCCAGGGCGTGATCCTGGAGACCGGGATGAGTCCCTCTGCCTGTGTCTCTGCCTCTCTCTCTGTCTCTAACAAATGAAAATCTTAAAAAAAAAAAAAAAAAAAAAAAAAGAAAGAAAGAAAAAAGAAAAACAAAAGAAATATTCCTTGGGACGCCCGGGTGGCTCAGCGGTTTGGCGCCTGCCTTCGGCCCAGGGTGTGATCCTGGAGACCCAGGATCGAGTCCGACATCGGGCTCCCTGCACAGAGCCTGCTTCTCTGTCTCTGCTTATGTCTCTGCCTCTCTCTTTGTCTCTCTCATAAATAAATAAATAAAATCTTAAAAAAAAAAATAGAAAAGAAAAGAAAAAGAAATTTTCCTTGGGAAAGGAATTAAGATTAGACATTTTTACCTGGACATTTTACATCCATAAAATAGGAATTTGGGCTTTGAACTAGCCGTTTCTTTTTATGCTTTTTCTTTTCCTCTTCCAAGGACGGATGTAGCAAATCTCTAGCCAGCTGAATAACAAAGCATTATTATTATTATTATTATTATTATTATTATTGCTAGAAGGAATCCACATTTAACCACATGTGACATATACACACCAAACAAGGAAGAACAAATCCTACTCAGCAGAGGCAACACGTCAGATGTTATTTATTAGGTCGCGAAGTAACTTTAATCAATACTTTTTATAATGCCTGTGTTCTCCGAGCCCCGGCGGGTAAAGGAACTCTGGGCGATCGGGAAGCCCGCGGTCAGGGTACCGGGGATCCCGCTCTTCTTCACTCAACTGAGCGCGAGTCTCCGTGGGGCTGGGGAAGGCCGTGCCCGGCCCCGCAGCCGCTCAGGGCACAAGCCGCGGAGGCGGGGCGGAGGGCGGAGGGCCGAGGGCGGCGAGGCCCGGCTGAGCCCTGGCGCCGTGCCCGGGGCGTCCAGCGCCCGACCCGACAGGAGCCGGGAGCGGCCGCGGCGTCACGGCCCCCGAGAGAGTAAACACGCCCGGGCAACTGCAAGACAGTTTTTAAAAAGAGACCAGCGGAAATGGCTCCCCGGGAGGGGGGCTCGAGCCAGGCAGCCCAAGAAGGGCGACAGGACCCCAAAGACGAGTCTCGCCCGAGCCCTACCAAACCCGGGACGGCGGGGGTCCGCCCACCCGGGGGCCCCAGGAGCTGCGCCCTCCCGGCCGCGGACTCCGGCCCCGAGCGCAGGCCCCGGCCCCGGCCCCGCCCCACGCCCACAGGGCCCGGGCAAGTCCCGACAAGTCCGCCACGCGCGGAGGGGCCGACCGCGGGCCGCCGACGGGGTCGGGCTAGCCGGCGCCCCGGGCCCCCACGACAGACAAGCCCGAAACGAACGGGAAGCCAGCAAGTAAACAACTCACAGGCATGTCGACCCTTTCGCAATCGCAGCCAGTCCCGATCCCGACGGCGACACCCCAGCCAGCCGCACGCGAGCGGGCGAGCCGCATCAACTTCCGGGATAGAGGCGGCCGGGCGGAGCGGCGGGCGGGCGGCCGCTCTAGGCGCCCGTCTCGGTGGTGCGCTCGGCCTCGGCGGCGTCCTCGGCGGCTCCCGCGGGGCGGGGGGCGGGCGCGAGCTTGCGGGGCCGCTGCGCGCGGGCCGGGGGCTCCTGCCCTGTGTGGCCCGGCCGGGAAGCCGCCTGGAAGTCCCCGGGTCCCCGGGCCCCAGCCCTGCCGCCGCCCGCGCGCGTGGACACGGTAGCACTGATCACCGCTGTTAGCCCGGGTCAGCGGAATTGGGCAAGTTCGCGTATTTGTGATCGAGCTTCCGAGGTCCCGGCTAAGTTCCTGGGGGGAGCGCCGTGCCTTGCGTTTGCTTCGCCCCGAAAAAGTTTTTCAGCAGCACCGATCCGGGCAGCCCGGGGGCGCGGAGGCTCAGCGGCGGCTTCGCCCGGGGCGTGACCCCCGAGACCCGGGATCGAGGCCCGGCCGGGCTCCTGCGCCGGCCCGCGTCTCCCTCTGCCCGCGCCCCTGCCCCTCTGTGTCTCTCTGTGTCTCTCATGGATAAATAAATTTAAAAATCTTTTAAAAAAGAAGCAGCAGCAGCACCGATTGGCTGCCGAGGCGTAGCCCACCGCCCGGTCCTTCCCGCCTCGGGATTCTTCCCCAGCGCAGACGGCCCGGGCCGGGGAACCAGCATCGCCGAGAGCCGGACTGGACGTATTTTTTGGTGAAAATGAATTTGAGGGACGAGTGTGCGCGAGTGTGATCGAAAGCTAGGAAACAACAACAACAACAACAAAAAAAAACAAAACAAAACAAAAGCAAACAAAAAAAACCCAAAACTAGGAAACCAGGGAAACGCTTGTCCAGAAAAATGTCCTAGATGACATGCCCGATCACCTTTTATGTCGCATATTTGGAGAACTGCAGGAAAACTGAAGAAAGCTAAAATTACTATCCAGAGAGAAATATTGACAATTTGACCTATGACCTTCCAAACTTTTTTTTTCACTTCCTGGCATAGAGGTTTGTTGGGGGCTTGGGTTTCACATAATTGGTGCCATCTGGTGCATATTCTTTTGTAGACTTATTTCCCCTCACTGACCGTATAATGAACATCGGTCCACGTTAAGACGTATTTCCCTACATTAAGACTTTTAATGTGCACATAGCATTCATCCTATGAAGACGTACCCTCCTTTCATCCCGTACACTAAAGTGGACATTTGTTTTGGGTTTTTAAATATTTAATATTTTAAAGATTACAAAAAGTTTTTTTTTAAAGATTTATTTGTTCATGAGAGACACACACACAGAGAGAGGCAGAGACAGGCAGAGGGAGAAGCAGGCTCCACGCAGGGAGCCCGTGGGGGACTCAATTCTCGGGTCTCCAGGATCATGCCCTGGGCCAAAGGGCCAAAGGCGGTGCTAAACCGCTGAGCCACCTGGGCTACCCTACAAAATATTTAATAAAGAGAAGCACATGGACTAACACAGTAGTGTAGGCAGTATAATGACATCCCCCCAAGACTTAAGTGCCCTAATCCCCAGGACCTGTAGTTACATGGCAATTGGAATTAAGGTTGCTAATTAGCTAAGAGTATTAACTGGGTAGGCCCAAAGTGATCAAAGTGTCCTTAAAAGTGGAAGAGGAGGACAGAAAAAGAGAGAGATGCAGTGACCAAAGAAAGGTCTGAAAGAGGCTATGTTGCTGGATGTGGAGATGGAAGAAGGGGACCAGAGCCAAGGTGTGTGCGCAGCCTCTAGAAGCTAGAAATGGACTCTGACCTGGAGTCTCCTGGAGGAACACGGTCTTGCCAGCCCCTCAGTTGTAACCCATTGAGACCCGGGTCTGTCTTTGAGCTATAGAACTGTGAGATAAGAAATTTATGATGTTTCAAGCCACTACCTTTATGGTAATTTGGTACAGTAGGAAATGAATACAGTGATGAAGACCCATTTAGTCACTCCCAACTCTGTTAAATCTAACCATTTAATACCCTCTCCCCAGGATTTGTCATTTTAAAAATAACACTATAGTAGATATTTTTGTGGATAAGTCTTTGTGCACATCCTTCATTATTTCCTTAAGATAAACTCCTAGAGGGGGCGCCTGGATGTCTCAGTCTTTTAAGCAACTGCCTTTGGCTCAGGTCATGATCCCAGAGTGCTGGGATCAAGCCCATCAGGCTTCCTGCTTCTACCTCTCCCTCTGCCACACTTCCCCTGCTCCCCCCCCCCTCCTGTGCACTCTCTCTCAAATAAATAAATAATCTTTAAAAAATAGGATAACTTCCTAGAGGAGAAATTCCTGAGACCAAAGTTATGCATATTTTAGGGCTTATAATATAAACTGCCAAATTGCCCTCCAGAAAAGTCAAACCATTTTACATTTCAATTGTAAATGTCTGAGAATGACCCTTTCTTTGTACCCTTGACAATACTGGATATTATGTTTTTGCCTATGCCAGTCAATTCTGAAGAACTGTATAGTATATTACCATATTTCACTGTTATTTTAATTAATATTTTTCATATGCTTATTGGCAACTAGCATATTTCTGTTGAGATGATCATCCATTTCTTCCTTATGTATCTTTTTTTTAAAGAAGGCTCCATGACGAATGTGGGGCTTGAACTCACGACCCTGAGATCAGGAGTCACATGCTTTATTGAAAAAGCCAGTCAGGCTTCCTCTCTAATGTATTCTTTTATATTAAGGACATTAACCAGTAATCATACACTGCAAATATTTTTTCCAACTGATTTCCTATTAACTGTATCCTATTAATTTTTTTTGGTGATTTAAAAACTAAACAATTTTAAAATTTTGTATACATATATTTCAAACCTGAGGTTTTTTTACTCCTATGTTTTGAAAGGCCTTTGCCACCTTAGGATCAGCTTAACTTTCTTCTCATTCTTTTGTTATGATATTTATTCTTTTTTTTTAAAGGTATTTTATTTATTTATTCATCAGAGACACAGAGAGAGAGGCAGAGACCCAGGCAGAGGGAGGAGCAGGCTCCCCGCAGGGAGCCCGATGTGGGACTCGATCCCAGGACCCCAGGATCACACCCTGGGCCAAAGGCAGAAGCCCAAAAGCTGAGCCACCCAGGCATTCCTGTTAGGATATTTATTCTTTAACTTTTTAATTTACCTGGAATTTATTTTGGCACTTGATGTGTAGTAAGTCTCAGAACACTTTCTAACGATTGCTCCTAGTTATTGCTTCAGTTTCTTACTAATGCCCAGGACGATGTCAAAACCCTCAATTTTGGAGACACTGTAATGGCAGGGGAAATAATACTCAAGGTCAGGAAGACCTGGACTCTGTAACTCCACCACCTCCTCCAAAGCTCAGTGTCTCCCAAAATGTCTTTGGGTCCTTGCACTGCTGGCAGATAAAGGACCCAGAGGCACTTTGCCTTGGCAGCCTGCTCTCAGCGATCTTGCAGAAGGAGCTCCCACCCAGCTTCCCAAAGAATCATCAAGTGCCAGTCGGAGTTCTGTGTAGTGTTGAGAACTCCCCAACTTCCATCTGGCCACATCTGAGAAAGTACTTTGTTATCTCCAGTTCAGCACCAGTCTCCTTCACCTCCAAAGTGTGCAGCCATCTCCACTCCCTTCCCCCTTTGTCAACTTCAGACACTGGGAAAACTCACAGGTGTTCAGCTAAGCCAGGAACTTAACTGGTGCTAAATTCCAGGCTAGCCAAGACCCGTTCTAAATAGGTCAGATCCCTATTTGCCCCTAGGTTGACATGCCTTTCTGGCTTGTGCCCTTCTTTTCCCAGAAAGGTGGTTGGAAATTTAATTGTGCTTTGTTTTAAGAAATTCAGGGTGTGAGGTGGGCCCCTAAAGATAACTTTTCACACTCCTGCCTTTCTGAGTATTTTTTTCTGAGAAACAGAGAAATCTGTGTCATCAGCAAACTCTACTGAGGCTGCATTTTTTTTCTCTTCCTCTGTGGTCCACCTGTTGTCAGGAATCAAAGCATGTGTGGCTTATTCTCAACATTCCTGAAACCACCAGCAACTGCTGAAAGCCCGCCTCTTCTCTGCTTCTCTGCCAGTTCTCCAACAGAGTCACAACCACTGACCCAAAAGCTTCACTGTGGGGGGTGGAAATCCCTCTGTCATTCATGAGGATGTCTGACACTCTCAGGTAAGCTCCCATCTATAAGGGGTGAGAGTCTCCAGTGCAAACTCTGTTGCCATGTTCTTTCTTTTTCATGCCACCCTAATTTCTGACTGAAGCTAAGCCCCTATTGGGCTGGTACTATAGGCTGAATGCTTGTGTCCCCCTGAAATCCATTTGTTGAATCCTAACCCCCAGTGTGATGATATTGAGAGGTGAGGCCTTTGAGAGATGGTTAGGTCATCAGGATGGAGTCCTGGAGTCCTATTAATAAAATAGAATTAATTTTATTATAAAAGAGGCCCCAGAGAGCTCCCTCACTCCTTCTACCATGTAGGACACCATGAGAAGACTGTCACCTATGAGCTACGAAGTGGGCTCCAGATGGGCCCACACCATTGATCTTGTACTTGCCAGCCTCCAGAATTGTAAGAAGTAAAGAAGTAAAGGTGTGCATTTAAACCACCCAGTCTGGGACGCCTGGGTGGCTCAGTGGTTGAGCGTCTGCCTTTGGCTCAGGGCGTGATCCTGGAGACGTACGTCGGGCTCCCTGCATGGAGCCTGCTTTTCCCTTTGCCTGTGTCTCTGTCTCTCTCTCTCTCTCTGTGTCTCTCATGAATAAATAAATAAAATCTTAAAAAAAATAACCACCCAGTCTATCCTATTTTACTATAGCAGCCTGAACAGACTAAGCAGGCTGGCCTGGCAGGACATTGCACCTCACCCTTGGAGATGGTGCTGGGCTTTCTCCATGTGTCCCTGACCTGATCTGTTCACTGTCCTTCGCCCTTCTCTGTGTCTAGGAGGCTGGCTTTGATGGGCTCCATCTGCTGAGTTTTCTTGCCCTCTGGTTTCTAGTTGAGTTGGGCCAATGGGATGGATCAGTTGGAAATCACAAACTGGGTGAAGAGAAATATTGGGGTATTTACTCCTCTGCATCTATCCTTGATGGGCCATTTTCTTCCATGTGGCTGTATTTCTTTAAAGCCAGCAGTTGTTTCAGGTGTCCCTTTCCTACAGCTCTAACGGGATACCAGTCACTACTTCCTCCCCTTTTGGTTCTTCTGCCTGAGGGGTGATATCTCATTATCTTTTGTTGATTTCTTTTAACCCTGTCTCTGCCTGGAAAATAACACCTACATGAAGTTATCATCAGCCATCTCTTTTGAGTGGGCCATTTATGATCTGCTGGCACCCTAACGTGGGGATCTCCTGCCAGGATGTGTGCCTCTTTAGCCTGCAAGGCTTTGTAGATTTGTAGATGGGGTCCATCTGGCCTTCAACCATCAATCCAATCGGGTCACCACCAGGATGTCCATTGTCCCTGACAGTAGAGCCCTTCACATTTAACATGTTGTGACTTGAGATGGAAATGGGAATCTGAAGGGACACAGCCTAGAGTCCTAGCCATGAAGATCTTTGCCACATGGGCAGCATTGCGACCACCTAGGAATTTTTTGGAAATGCAGACTCAAGCCCTAACCCCAGACCTCCTGAGTCAGAATCTGCATTTTAACAAGATCCCCTGGCAATTTGCATTCACATCCCAGTATAAGAAACATTGCCCTAGGTTTACCATCGTGGCATTCTCTCTGGTGTCTTCCTACCTTCCCGTGGGACCAAAAGGAAGCCAGAACCCAGATTCCCACCCCACAAATCAAGGATATTTTGCTAGATTGGAAGTACCCCCCTTCCCTTCCTTTTCCAAGATGTTTTGTCCATTTCAGCAAATCTTACTCTTTCTTGCTATGTCAAAGAAACCTTTAAGTCAATGATACTCAAACTAGGTTGCATGTTAGGATCACCAGAGGAGCGTTCTAGGTCAATTTTAGAGCATTTAGGGGTAGTACCCAGGTGGCAGTATTTGCTTATGGAGGGAGGGACAGAGGGAGAGAGAGAAAGAAAATCTTAATTAAGCAGGTTCCATGGAACCCAGTGGGGGGCTTGAACTCAAGACCCTGAGATCATGACCTGAGCTGAAATCAAGTGTTGGATGCTTAACTGACTGAGTCACCCAGGCACCCACCCAGGCACACACAGGCCTCAGTATTTTCTAAAACTCCCCAGGGGATTCCATGAGGAGCCACGGCTGAGAACTACTACTTTCAGTTCCTTTGAATGGCTCAAAATTTTCAAAAGCAAAGCCCAGGAGAACTCAGGCTACTCCTGCTGAAAGGTAGGAAGAGGGAAAAATACAGAGGGGAAGAAAATCATTCATTTTCAGTTCATCCAGACTGGGTAGCCAGGTGAGACCTCCTAGCACTGAGCTGTCTGCCTTGATGATCCAGGTGGCAGGTCTCCTGGTCTCTCCAGCTGTTGCTTCCTGCAAACCCTCTCATAGCCTGAGTCTCCAGGGAGGAAAGTGAGCTACTGAGAAGCCGGGTGCTCTCTCTAATTTCAGTGTCTCTCCATAGGTCATAGAAAAGACATTTTACTAAGATGCTGGGGTCAGCAAAAATGTATGCAAATGTTATTTCTCCCTTTTTTGCAGCACTTATCGCCTACACTAATCCTTTGTCAATAATCACTGCTATCTCAGGTGGTTTTTTTCCTTTTCATGCTCTTGTACTGCAATTTCATGTTCCTTCTGTCCATGTGTCTATGTGTTCTCTTCCCTAAAAGTCCATAGGCTTCTTAAAATCCACATGTGCTCTCATTCCCCACTTGCCTAAGTAGCATAGTAGGCGTGGGAGTATGTCCACTGTGTGCCATACTCAATGTAACCGGCATGATGGTCTTTCTTTGAGAACTATTTTGCCTCTGGTTTATCCAGAACCCTGCTTTTCCTGTCAGAACTTTATAGGTCCTTCTTTAAAGAAAACCAACTGGGGTTTGTTTCTGTTTTGTTTTTAAAGATTTCATTTATTTATTCCTAAGAGAGAGAAAGAGAGAGAGAGAGAGAGGCAGAGACATAGGCAGAGGGAGAAGCAGGCTCCATGCAGGGAGCCCGATGTGGGACTAGATCCGGGGACCCCAGGATCACGCCCTGGGCCAAAGGCAGACACTCAACCGCTGAGCCACCCAGGCGTCCCTGTAGGCCCTTCTTGATGCATGCCTTTGGTCTTCCCTCTGCCTCAACTTGGTGTAGACTGAAGGACCGCAGAATTCTGACTAAGCCCAAGTTAACTTGCTTCTAAAACTGGAAAAATAAGTCTAAGTCATTACAGCGTTAATGAGATGTTCTAGCAAGCTCTTCTCCTTGGAAAATATGTTCAAGCAAAATAAATGAAAATCATTCTGTCTTCCCATTAGCTAAAAGCTGATTAAAAGGCTAATGGGTCAGCAGGCTCAGAGTATTAAGAAGAATGGTACTCTATCCACATTTAAAAACTTATTCAACTATTTGTAGAATGTCTGCTAGATTCAAAGTGGTAAGAAATGCAAACCCTGTTACCTGGGGTGCAGAAACTTTTTAAGTCTAAGAGCCACTTAACCTTTTTAAGCTATTTTCCCCAACTGTAAAATGATAATAATATGTATGTGGGGACGCCTGGGTGGCTCAGGGGTTGAGCACCTGCCTTTGGCCCAGGGTGTGATCCCGGAGTCCCTGGATCGATTCCCACATTGGGCTCCCTGCATGGAACCTGCTTTTCTCTCTCTGCCAATGTCTCTGCCTCCCTCTCTGTGTCTCTCATGAGTAAATAAATAAAGTCTTAAAAAAAGAAGAAGAAGAAGAAGAAGAAGAAGAAGAAGAAGAAGAAGAAGAAGAAGAAGAAGAAGAAGGGCAGCCCATGTGGCTCAGCGGTTTAGCGTTGCCTTCAGCCCAGGGCCCCATCCTGGAGACCCGGGATCGAGTCCCGCGTCAGGCTTCCTGCATGGAGCCTGCTTTTCCCTCTGCCTATGTCTCTGCTTCTCTCTCTCTCTCTCTCTCTCTGTCTGTCTCTCATGAATAAATAAATAAAATCTTAAAAAAAGAGAAAAGAATATGTATATTTCATAAGGTTATATGAATATATAATGAGGTAATGCTTGTAAAGTGCTTAGTATACTGCATTTGCTCAGTAAATGCCATCTATAGGGGAATCCCTGGGTGGCTCAATGGTTTAGCGCCTGCCTTCCGCCCAGGGCATACATGATCCTGGAGTCCCGGGATCAAGTCCCACCTCGGGCTTCCTGCATGGAGCCTGCTTTTCCCTCTGCCTCTGTGTGTGTGTGTGTTTGTATGTCTCATGAATAAATAAGTGGAATCTTTTAAAAAAATGCTATCTATAATTCCTAGAGCTTGTTTTTTTTTAATATTTTTATTTATTTATTCATGAGAGACACAGAGAGAGGGAGGCAGAGTCACGGGCAGAGGGAGAAGCAGGCTCCATGCAGGGAGCCTGATGTGGGCCTTGATCCCAGGACTCTGGGATCACACCCTGAGCCGAAGGCAGATGCTCAACCATTGAGCCACCCAGGCATCCCTAGAGCTTGTTGATGATAAAGAAATCAGTTGGCTCTGGGAATCTTGGGTTGACGGTGATTTCTTCCATGGTGACTTGTAAAACGCAAGGTTTATAGACTAGCTCTGACTGAGGGAAGATCATGAATTTGTTCCATTTAGAAAATACTTGGTGGAGTTTTACCTTTGAATCAAAAACTAAGAGATTGTTCTTTCGAAGTCCAATAGGTGGCACAAGGAGCCACTTGTCACGCAGGACAAGCACTGGCCAGCAGAGAGCTTTGTCTTCTCATTTCCAGGGGGCCTTCGTCCTGGCTAGGTCTCTGTAGTCTGTTACTCGGTCACCCATTAGCAGCTGTGCATAATACACTCTAAATATACAGACCAGGGTTATTATGAGTTTTCCTAAAGGAGAAAACATATGAGAGTGAGTCTAATCTCCAAATATTTACCACTAAATATTCCATTCATCTGAAACTTGTTAACTTTATTAAACCATTTAAATTCCAAAGTGTCGGGGATCCCTGGGTGGCTCAGTGGTTTGGCGCCTGCCTTTGGCCCAGGGCGCAGTCCTGGGGTCCCGGGATCGAGTCCCACGTCAGGCTGCTGGCATGGAGCCTGCTTCTCCCTCTTCCTGTGTCTCTGCCTCTCTCTCTCTCTCTCTCTGTCGATCATAAATAAATAAATATTAAAAAAAAATAAATTCCAAAGTGTCCTTAGGTGAAAGTTAAATACCATTGGCTCTAAATATATTTTTTGTAGAGATACTTAGTCCAAAAATCTAGTAGAATTGTGCCAGCCTAGTGGTCCTTGTGTAGCATAGCCTCTAAAGCAGTGAGACATTGGGAGCGAGGGGAGAGTTGTGTTGCTGATCTGTAGTGTTTGCTAATTTCCACAAATGTTGCACCATGGGCAATTTCAAGTACTAAAATGAAGTCACTTTACACAGAATAGGGAAGAGAGAAGCACAACCCTCCTGATTAGGTAAGGTCCAAGTCTTATTTTAGGAGTATTTCCAACTGTCATCAAAACTGCTAGTAAAATACCCAGATCGACACCTTGGGGCATTCTTTCCTCTTACGTCAAAAGTAGGAAGGAAAAATGGGAGGGGTGCCTGTGTAGTGCAGTTGGTTGAGTGGCCAACTCTTGGTTTTGACTGAGGTCATGATCTCAGGGTTGTGGGATTGAGCCCTGCATCATGGTTGAGTTTCTCTCTCCCTCTGCCCCTCTCCTCTGCACCCTTTCTCTCTCTCTCTCTATTAAATAAATAAATATTTTTTAAAGATGGAAGAAAGAATGGCCTACTAGACTAACCCACAAACTGGGCAGTTGGTCTCGAATAAAAAAGAGATCCTGGGTCATTTTATCCACCTGAGCACAGCACATTGCACAGAATAAGAGCTCTACAAGCCTTTGTTCTCAGACTTGCTAATAATGTAGTAATATATTAAATATGGGATTTCAGGTTAGAAAGGGACAATCCATTCCTATTTCCAACAGCTCTAATTGTTCCTTCTATCATATCGAAGTCAGCTTGCTTTTAAATACCCCTCTTGAATTTCTGGCCTAGGAAGGAAACAGAAAACCCATGTCATTCATTTTCCAGTTGACAGCCCTGGGCTAATTGAGGACAGACAGGGTTTCACCTCTTCTTAGAATTCACTTCTCCACTTTATTTTATCTCTGCATAGTATTTGCTGTTTCTCATCACCCTTTATACATGTCTTTGGACGTGCTCCAATTTTCCCACATCTCTCTTAAAATAGGCCCAATGACTGAACACATTGCCAGCTCTGAATCACAGGGAACTGTTACTTGTCTTGTTCTGATCATCACATGTGTACCAGTCCAGCCCGATTACACATATGCTTTTTTGGCAATGCAATGGCATCACACTGTTGATTTACATAACCTTGTAGCTGACTAACATCCTCTGTCTTTTCAAGTGTTACTAAACCTCATATTTCTCATGCTCTAATTGTATTTTAAGAAATCTAAGTCTACTGAATATTCTAAAAACCATTGATTTGTCCTTTGCCAGTGGGTTGTATATATGTGAATATCAATAAAGCTGTTAGAAATATAAGTGCAGGAAAGAAAAGCAGATGTATTTCATCAAATAACTGTTAAATCTTGCCAGATACATGATCTCACATAATCCTTTCAACAATCGTTTTGTGTTCTAGGGGAATTAAGAACCTTATGTAAGTGGAAGAGCAGGGATTTGAACCTAGGTCTGCTCAAGATGCCCATACTCCTTCCACCACACTGTTTCCTTGTCACCCCACTACATGCTAGGCATCATGATTGGTGCCCAGCTGAAGTTAGAGGGAGGAGGCTTTCCAGGTGAGCAGAGCTGTGGGACCCTGTGAACCCTCAGAACACTAGCAGGTGCTATGGCGATTTAGAGAGATTCAGGTATGAAAAGGAAGGGGTCCCATAAATGAAACAAATATGATTATTGGCAGTGGTGAAAGGGGGTGATAGAATTGGTGGGGGGTGTTGGAAATAACAGTGTGAGTGACCCACAGTGGCAGTGTGGGTCACACAGGACTAAGTGCAGATAGCAGGGTCTCTGCTTGGCCTGTTTCCAGCTGTGTTACCTAGGAAGAATAGATGCATGCAGACTGGAATGCTGATTTGGAAGGGGCCAGGGTCCTGGCTGGGTTATGGAGGTAGGGGTTAAAGCCTGAGGAATCTAGGAGTCAGGTCCTGTGACACAGTCAAACTGACTCAATCCCAGGATGAGGCCAAAGCCCAGAGGCCAGAACCAGAGCATTTGATGAGAGCAGAACAAATCACAGGGTAACCTAACAGTTCCCTGAACTCCTGAGACAGGGCTTCTTGAACCCTTCAGCTAGAGGTAGGGTTTGGCCCTGAATCTGGGGCAGAGCCAAAGCTGCAGGTGAATGTCAAGTGGCCCAGAACAGGGACTGGCAACATTTTAAAGCGATCAGAGCCTATCCAGTTGTTGGTGGGTTTTTATCTCTGCAACATGCATGACAGCTGCAGTTACACATACTCCCGTAGAAATAGTCAGGGTCAGTCAAAGTTCCGGGTAGGCCGGGTAGGCCGGGTAGGCCGTCTGTAATGCCGCTGTCTTCCCTACTGCGCAACAAAGTATCTCAGGAAGTGACTAAGAACACTATTTCAGGGGTGACTGTGAATCTGTTCCATTCAGTTTTATCATCAGCAAACCTTCCTCATGTGCATGTCTGATAGTGGCAGGCCGGTGCGATGGGATCACCTGGTGGGCATCCTCAGGCAGACCCGGCCTGCGCTTCCAGAACCCCGGGCGCGGCCTCTCTCTCTGCCAACCCACTCACTCAGCCAAGACTCCTTGGGTTTCATGTAACAGATACATCTTAAGCTGGCCTGAGCTAAAATGGAGAGTGTGCTGGACACAGGCCAGGGCAGGAAGGGCAGCTGGGCCTCAGGGGGGTCAGAACAAAGCCCTGAGAGGCCCTGGGAATGGAGACACCTCTTCTCTTGCCACCTCCCTTTTCCTCTCCGGTGTGACCTGGTTTCTCATCTCTACTTGTCCCTGACACTCTTTCAGCCTCCTCTCACTACATCTCAGTTTTTCTGCTTCTCAGGGCGCGTAGTGACAGTGGCCATGCCAGCCCCTTATTATATGCTGTCCTAGTTCCTGGGCCAACAGTGACTGACCAGAAGGCCTGTGTCCCGATTCCAGATGCCCTGGTGAGAGAATCGGATTGTCTCAGCTTGGGTCAGGAGCGTGTACACCAGTAGTCTGTGGGCACGTGGGATGAATGATAGTGACTACTGTCCCCCCACCCCTGTGGAAGAGGGTGGGGGAAGCTCTTAGAAAAGGAGGAAGGAGGCATACATTGGACAGAGACCCTATAAGGTGCCTACTCCCTCCAAACCATTGTCACTACTGCCTTTGGCTAGGCAGCTGGTGGTCTAAGTCCTCCCCTCAGGCTGCCTCTCTATTGCTCTGTCTTCCTGAAGCATCATGTTTGCTGGACATGGTTTGTTGACTAAAAACACCTTCTCCACAAACTTCAGCAAGTTGGTGATGAAAGTATGCAACATTTTTTTTTCATGTAGAATAATCAAATCTGGGGACCATGTTTAAGGAGAGATACTATTTTTTAAATTCTATTTTTTAAAAGATTTTATTTATTTATTGAGAGACACACACAGAGAGAGACAAAGATATAGGCAGAGGGAGAAGCAGGCTCCCTGTGGGGAGCCCAATGCAGGACTTGATCCCAGGACCCTGGGATCACGACCTGAGCCAAAGGCAGTTGCTTAACCACTGAGCCAACCAGGTGCCCCAAGATACCATTTTTAAAGAGATATTATTTATGTACTTACTACTTACTTATTTTAGAGATAGAGAGCGAAAATGTAGGGAAGAACAGGAGGAAGAAGGACAAGCAGACTCCATGCTGAAGCCGGGAGCTCGATGCAGGGCTCAGTCCCACGATCCTGAGATTATGATCCAAGCCAAAATCAAGAGTCAGATGCCCAAACAACTGAGCCACCCAGGCACCCTCCATTTTTTTTTTTTTTTTTTTGAGAGAGAGAGAGAGAGCGTAGAGGGGAGGGGCAGAGGGAGAAAAAGAGGGAGAGGGAGAGGGAGAGTGAGAAGGAGAGGCTCTTAGGCAGGCTCCACCCCCAGCTTAACTGAATGAGCCACTCAGGCTCTCCAAGAGATACCATTTTAAACTGAAGACATACCCATTTACGATGATCCACACTGCTTAGCAATATATTTTCCAACTAACAAGGTGCTTTTTTTTTTTTTAAGATTTTATTTATTTATTCGTGAGAGACACAGAGAGAGGCAGAGTCATAGACAGAAGGAGAAGTAGACTCCTTGTGAGGAGCCTGATGCAGGACTCGATCCCAGGCCTCCAGAATCACATCCCAAGCCAAAGGTGGATGCTCATCAGCTGAGCCATCCAGGCATCCCAACGAGGTGCTTTTTAAACAGTCCTTATATTGTGTCTGAATGAGAACTATCTTACTCGTACTTCAAGTATCTAAAGAATAAAACCTGCAATCAGGGGCTAGAAGCAGAAAATTTTGAGTCTCTAACCTAAGCAGGTTCCTGCTTCATATTTATTAGGCAGCATTGAGGGAACTATGGGGTAGGCAGTTAAATCTAAAGGCTGTACTCTAAGGCTCTGCAAGCAACCATTTCTTCTTACCCTATAATCTCTCATGGTGATGACAACGATATCATCTGAACGCTTATTTCACGTCAGGCACTCTGCTAAGCACTTTACATAGATTATCTCATTTAATCTTTACCACATCTCTATAAGGTAAATAGTAGTATTATTTCCATTTAACAGATGAGGAAACTAAGGCACAGAGGTTGTTAAGTACCATTCCCAAGACCTCATGAATGGTAACTTGCAAAACTAAGATGTAAGCCTAGTTTTGGCTGAAGTTCAAGAATTTTGATCTTAAACAATATAACATACTTAGAGATTTGAATAAGAAATTTAAAAAAAATTATTTGCAAGTGGGGTGCCTGGGTGGCTCAGTTGCTTAAGAATCCAACTCTTGATTTTGGTTCAAGTCATGGTCTCGGGGTCATGAGATTGAGGCCCGAGTTGGGCTCACATGCTGGGTGTGGAGCCTGCTTATGATTCTCTCTCCCTTTCCCTTTGCCTTTCCCTCTCCCTCCCCGCCCTAAAAAAATTTATTTGAGGGGTGAGGTACATAGGTAGCTTAGGTCATGATCTGAGTTGTGAGATGGAGCCCCGTCCCAGAATTTGGGATTCACCTCCTTTTCCCTTTGCCCCTCCTCACCTCTCTCTCTCTCTCTCTTTTTCTAAAAAAATAAAAAATTAAAAAAAACATTAAAGCATATCTGGCTGGCTCAATCATTAAGCATCTGACTCTTGATCTCAGCTCAGATCTTGATCTCAGAGTCATGAGTTCAAGCCCCACACTGGGCTTCCATGCAGTGCGTGGTGCTTACTTTAAAAAAATTATTTGAAAATGAAGCTCTGAGAGAAAGGAAGAAAAAGAGGGGAGCCCCTCAATGAATATTAGGCCTTCCTAGCATTTTCATCATTCATTAGGTCTTACCACTTTCAATGTATTTGATTAAGTGTATTTTTGTGTCTCCTATAAAGAAGGCACTGCTGTCAAGGAGGATGTAAAAATGATTCAGACCTTCTGTGGGGTTTTTTTTTTTTAAGATTTTATTTATTTATTCATAAGAGACACACAGAGAGAGAGAGAGAGATGGAGACATAGGCAGAGGGAAATGCAGGCTCCATGCAGGAAGCCCGATGTAGGACTTGATCCCGGGACTCCAGGATCACACCCTGGGCCAAAGGCAGATAGATGCTCAACCACTGAGGTACCCAGGCGTCCTCTTGCAGTTTTCAAGGAGCTCAAAATCATCTAACAATAAGAAAGTGGTTATATAAACATAATTACATATGATACACCATCCTAGAACCTTAAAGTCTTACAGGAGATTAAGGGAAGGAGCCATCATGTTCACTTACTATATTAAAGTTACAATTTGTTGCATATGAATATTGTTAGGTGAATTGTAGAAGAGAGGCAGAAATCCCATGTTAACCAAAGTGATCAACCATTCTGTAGTGTGGTGCTTAGAAAGACTAGTATGACTCCTGGTAAATCATGTAGCTCTGTCTTTAAGTGAACCATGGAATGTGACCCCTATAAAAAAGACATGACTTGAAAAGAAGAAATGCGTCCTCGACAGGCCTGATGCTTGTTGCATATTTTCAGTAAATGCTCTCCGTGACGAAAACACCTCTAATGTGAGCTGTCGGCCAGCAAACCAAGGCAAAGACACTAGGAAGAAGTGCAGGGGAGATATTTGGAAAGAGCTCCCCACTCAATTTGATGCTTTAGGTCTCGAGAATCTTCCCAGAACGGTCCCAGAAATCCATGGATTTACCTGTTCTTTGTACTTGGAGCACAGAAACCAGTCTATCACCTGCCACCAGCCGGACCCAGTGGATCTTGGTGCCGCCTGCCATCCAAGAATCCGAGATGTGCACGGATTCCTCGCTCTGTGTTCCACTCCCACTACCAACCCTGCTTTCTGTTCAGGGATGCAAACCCAGCTCTGCTTTTCCATACCCCTGAAGTCTGCAGCAGTCTGTGAGCGGTTCGGAGAGGCTCAACCATGGCAGTGCAAAGCAGGATGCACTCCAGACTTTGGAAAAAATAGCTCTAGTGCTCCTTTTCATTTATATCCGACTTTACATTACAAAGCCCATTACAATCATCATTAATTAAACCTGCCACTCATTGCCCTCTGAGGTAGGACTGAATTAGTCTGCTCATTTTACTCCTGACAAAACAGATAGAAAGGCTTAGGGATTTGCTGAAGTGAAGTGGTTCAATCAAGGAAGCTTGGCCCAGTTCTTTTTTCTAGTTCATTCTTTTTCGCCTGGAAGAGGCCTTCACGGTGCCCAGCTCTTAACTCCAAGCAGCTTAAGCAAGTCAACTGGGAAGAGCTCCTTGGCAGGGAACCGGCAGCAATCTAGAGCAGAGCAGCAGTGTGGGGCTTGAATTCTTTGAAAACAGCCAAGTCATATTCTTCTGGTTCTCAGTGGATGTTAAACATACACACGCACACACGATTTCTCCTGTCAGGCCAGGGAGCAGGGCCAGGACATTGGGACATAGTTGGAACATTGATTATGAACAATGCTGCGTTTGACCTGGTCACAAAGCAGCCCACCCGCCACCCACATTTCAACCCTCTGTTACCAGATCCTTTGTATCAAGATTTTAAACAAACTCAAAATCAAACCTATTCCATGAGCAGGCCTAGTCACATAATTTGTGGGGCTCGAGGTGAAAAAAAAAAAGTGAAAACAACAAAAAACAAAAACAAATAGATGAATGAAAACAAGCCCACATATCTTGTATCTAAATATTTAGAAATAGTAGGAAAGATAACAAGTTTCCTACCTTGACATATATACATTTATAATGACCTAAAAAATGATACGAAATTTAGGATATTTTGGCTTCACGGAGCTCCATACCAGAATGTGATGATTCAGGGAGAGCAGTCCTGGCCTGCTTTCCCACCCTCAGGAAGGGCCCACATCGTGAAGGGCCTCATACACTGGTGATGAGGATGTCAGACCATCACCAAGCTCTGGCCACGTTAGCCCCCCTTTTGGCCATTGCTTATGCCAAGAGTGCTACACCCATGGCACAGTGTGCCCTCAGAAGGATAGATCAGGAGAAGAGGCCCATTCCATTCCTGGAAGCAGGGTCTTTGGCAGGGAATTCTGGGGTCTGGGTACCTAGAGTGTGTTCTAAAAGGAGAACATGGCTCTAAGTGAATACATCCACCTGGCCTGTGGATTCCTTGCCTAATAGGGAGTGGTGACCAGAAGAGGGCAAGGGTAGGGCTCTCTAAAGAATGGGCCCAAGGGAGGGGCCCCTCTTCCTAAGACATAAGAGCAAATGATATCTGGCTAAATTATAAGCCAGAAGTGTGAGTTAATACTGGAGTCTGCACAAATCTGGATACCATAAGTAATTGCTACCTCAGCTGTGAAACACAAAGGCACGAGCTGTTTCAAGTGTTTTGCCTGCTTGCCTCCCCCAGGGAACTGACTCTGGGCAGTGGACATGGTCTTCAGTAGGTATAAGGGCCAGATATCAAATGAATAAACTCCATAATTAAATATTTTACCGAAAGGCTGAGCTCCCACGAAAACCCCCATACCAAAGCTTTAGGGAGTGATCCTGGCATGGGTGACCTTTTTGTTGCCTCCCCAAAATGGACCAGTTAGGATGAAGACAAGTGTGGTTCCCTGGGGCCCTGAGCATGTGCTGCCCTGCTCTTTGTAGAGCAGTCCTTGGGTCAGCCAAAGTTGCAAGGAGCTATGGGACAAAACCAATCCTTCTGTCCAATGATTCCCTTCAGGATTGGAGTCATGATCTCAGTCCTGGCTTAATATACAAAAAAGTTAAAATTATGAGCTGCCTAGTTAACTCATGTCCCCATTTCATTTAATGATTTATAATATTTAATTTTTTAAAAGATTTTATTTATTTATTTGAGAGAGAATGAGAGAGAACATGAGTTGGGGGAGAAGCAGACTCTCTGCTGAGCAGGGAGCCTGATGTGGGGCTCGATCCCAGGACCCTGGGATCATGACCTGAGCTGAAGGCAGATGCTTAACTGACTGAACCCCCAGGTGCCCCTACAACATTCAATTTTAAGAAAAACTATGTCCACACATAAAAAGTATTTTTAATCATCAGGCAAAAGATGTAAATAGGGAAATGTGTAAGATGTATAGTTTGATGTTAATTTGTTGTTGTATATATCTTTTTTCATTATTTATTTATTTTTTGAAGATTTTATTTATTTATTCATAAGAAACACAGAGAGAGGGAGAGGCAGAGACACAGGCAGAGGGAGAAGCAGGCTCCCCACAGGGAGCCCCATGCAGGGTTCCATCCCAGGCCTGGGATCATGCCCTGAGCCAAAGGCAGATGCTCAACAACTGAGCCACCCAGGCACCCCTGTTTTGTATTTCAGTAATAAGAGCATTGAGTTCTGGATTCTTGACTCAGACAAAGGCTTTTTAGTCCAGCCTTCTCTAGCACCATCATTCCTAAAGACCTATTTCCTTAATGATCTTTGGATGTTGGTTATATAGATGTTCTTTAATTTTGGGTTTTTTGTTTTGTTTTGTTTTGTTTTTTGTTTTTGCTTTTAAAATGGAGATGAAAATGCAGTCCAAATCAGAACAAAAAGTCAATTCATACCATCAGGTCGTGGTCAGTTCTGGGGGTGTGTACAGACCGGTCTTCCCCCTATCTCTCCCACAACCTTCTCCCCTCACAGATCCACTCTCCGTTCAGACAGAGCCACTCCATGAGCCAGGGACAATTTGTGAGCCTATGTTGACACCATTTCTGGCTGTCCCTTGCTAGTTTGACCCATCTATTACTACGTTGCCACTCAAAGTACCCACCATCCTGTTGTGTGTCCTCAGCCTCCCCACCAGTTCAGGCTCCCATGATTCATCCTCCTCACCCACCCAGTTGAAGTGACTTGTGTGTCCAGGTAGGTGACTTGGTGCCAGCCAATCAGACCTTGCTGGGATGACCCTGTCCTATTATCCAATAAGAAGCGTGGCTCTCACGTGATGCTAATGACTGTTAATAGAATTTGACATCACAGATGCTGTTTATCCAGAATAATCAGAGAAAGGGGCATTCTTTTTTTTTTTAATTTTTTTTAAATTTATTTATGATAGTCACACACACAGAGAGAGAGAGAGAGGCAGAGATATAGGCAGAGGGAGAAGCAGGCTCCATGCACTGCGAGCCTGACGTGGGATTCGATCCCGGGTCTCCAGGATCACGCCCTGGGCCAAAGTCAGGCGCCAAACCGCTGCGCCACCCAGGGATTCCCAGAAAGGGGCATTCTAATACACTAGGGAATCTGTTTACCTATAGATGACCAATTTTGAAAGAAAAGTAAACTAATTTGGAAAGAAGTCTAAGTTAACACAACAGTGTATGACTAGCATATCATGGTTTTACTCAGCACTGTAATTACTTATGTGTATGTCCCACCTCTCCTGCAAGGGCACAGGCTTCTTGAGGGATGGTCTGGATCAGTTTCATCTTTATTCCCCTTAGTGTACCTAGTGGGTTGCTTCATATATTGTAGGTGCTAAAAAAAAAAAGTTTTTATTAAATGAATGAAAATATAGAACACAAACTATAATTTTCCAGTATTGACTTAATCTTTTTTTGATGACTCAGGCTCTCCACGGTCACACATTTCTTCAGGCTTATTATTATGTGTGTTATCTCAGAGGGTATTTAATACAGGCCAAGTGGCTGACAGGGGAATTCTATAGTGATGGAAGATAGGACTTGGTATCTACTGACTCATTCCACTTCTAAATCTATGTGCATGTATTCAAAAGTCACAGAAGTGATCCCACTTATCATTCCCTGAAAGAAATACCGCATCACATAGAAGATTACAAATAAAGAGTGTCTTTAACTAGCTTCTGCTTTTAAACTGTAACCAGGTCAAGGAGCTTATCTTTGAGATTTTTGAGAAGGTAGGATGTTATGAGTACCGTTAATATAACGATTATTTCATTAAAGTATAATCATCAGATTATAATTTACTAATGAATGCAAACATATTTATCACTATGTGCCTAATATATGCCAAGTTTTGTGTTAGTCAATAGGGATACAATATGAATATAATTCATGCCCTCAAGAAATTTAAATAATTTATCTTTAAGAGCATTTTATTATACGGATCATTTTACAGAACTTTAGATGTCACTGTAGAAAACAAGCCTGGGTGTGATTTGACCCTGTAACATGTCCTATGACTCATTCAAAATACAGATAATGCAAGAGAAAAAAACCACAAATGTTAGCTTAATTGCTCGGCATTAGTCTTTTTTTTTTTTTTCCTGAAAAACTCAGCCTCCAGAACGTTCATTTAAGAATCTAGTTTTTTGCACTTTTCAAATGCTGGGTAAATTTGCTTCTGGACATACGGTGATTTTCATTTCAGTTCAATACAATGTCTGTTCCCTAGGACTTGGGGGCAAGACAGCTGCCCCCCGGTGGGGAGGAAGCCTCCATCACAGCACCCATCCCCTCCTGGCCAGTCTTTCTGTGGGTGGGTGCAATCGTGAGAGAGACAGCATGAGGGAGCCCTGCCCGGGGATTCAGGAGAAACCTGGGGAGGCAGGGACAGGTGTTCTCGGTCCAGTTTGTCAGGAACTCTAGTAATGGATGTTGCCTCCCTTCCAGACAGCTTCCTGTAAACACGCTAATTTTCATCAGGACAGTAGGACTCTATAATTCAATCTTCATATCTAAAACTAAGGGTTTATTTATTTATTTATTTAAAAATATTTTATTTACTTATTCATGAGAGACACACAGAGAGGCAGAGGGAGAAGCAGGCTCCATGCAGGGAGCCTGACGTGGGAGTCCATCCTGGGTCTCCAGGATCAGGCCCTAGGCTGAAGGCAGCACTAAACTACTGAACCACCAGGCTGCCCTAAAACTAAGGGTTTAGATGCCATCATTTTCCCAACATCTATTGTGCTGAACACAGGTGCTCCATCAAAAGGTGCCTCAGAGCACAAGTGTGGGGAAAGCTGCACTCTGCATCCAATTGTGAAGAGTTACAAAGCACTTCAGCATATTAAGGGTTCAGAGAAGCCATATCATCAAAACACTGTAAGAGGGACATTTTTCAAAAGGGTTTGTCCTTGAAACCCATTCTTCGGGTTTCACCTACTGTTTTATTTAATGTTTTAAGGTACAAACTTTGGAAACAATAAACAATCTCTATACTCATTGGTTTTATAGCATCCTAAAGCAGAAAAGTATTTTAGGAAACAGAGGTCCATAAGGTTAGGATCTCATAGATAGTCAGTGGCCAAACTAGGTCCCTTTCATTTGTCATTTTCTTATATTCCATATGCCATTAACCCTGGTGAATGAAATTTTACTCTGGGGAGGGCTCCGAAGAGCATCAGTAATTGAAATCTACAGATTTTCTCTAAGCCCCAGGGCTTCCCCTTTGGGTTAAATTCTTGATTGAAGTTACTCCTGATTAAGCAAAACTAATGGTGCATATCCATAGGCTAGGGAGATGTTACTGAGCAGAGAATTATCCACAATTCAAGAAACTAATGAGAAGGGAGAAAGGCGAAATAAACAGCACAGAGTCCAAAGCCCAAGTAATTATCTCCTGGGTGACTAGGAGAAAATTCCTTTTTATTTTTTATTTTTATTTATTTTTTTGATACTGAGTTCAAGGAGATCCTTTGATTTTTTTTTTTTTTAAGTATTGAGTCATATATTCCTTTGGTATCAGGATTAAAAAAAAAAAAGAAAACTGATGTCTGCTATACCAATCTCAAAGTCCAGTGTCCTAGATAGTATCTCCTTAAGGCTAACTTAAAGTCTCACATATCACTTCACAGTGGACTTTGCCTTGAGTTTAAAGGATAAAGATAGTTTTAGGCTTCAATTTCTTTTTCATTCCGTTTGCGTGTAAAGAATTCTGTAAATCGGTGACTGAGTAAACAAACACTGCTCTTAGCAGTGAATTGGCTGTCCCACAGTCCCAAGTATAGTGTCGCCTAACCCCAAAGTAATTAAAAAAACCAAGCAATTTGCATTCTTTTCTACAAAACTACTCTTGAGTAGCAGATGGCAAACACAAATGTTTTGCTCTAGAGACATATGGAAACCTCTCTGTTTCATAAAAGCCTCAATGAATATTAAACGCTGAATGATGCCATTCATTGCAGAAATAAGATGTTGTGATAATCTCCCAAACAGACCTAATTAGGCCATATAGCTACTTGAGTTTCAGAGAGTAATACGTGGGAAATTACTATGTGATTGGGATTTCATTAGCAGTTTTTCTTAATCTGAATATTCATCCTGGCCCCAAAGAATCACCTATTGAGTCTTATTTTTTTCAGCATTGTTATGTTGTCACCATCACTTATAATTGTAAATCTTAAAAATGAGTAATCAAAGAGTTCTGCTTGATTTCATATTAACTGTTTCAGTTCTGTCTGAACAGTCAGAGCAAGGAATTTCAAGAGAGATAGGGTGTTTTATCATAGGTTCTGGAGCATTCAGCATGCTCCCTGATTAACTCCATTTTAATAAGACTTGCTGCTATTAAACAAGACCCCAAAAAAAGTCTGCATTTAAGGTTATTCAGGAAATGATTATCCATGTTAAGTAGGAATTGGAGGCAGGGATATGACTGGATATGGCTCAAAATACAAAGCCAAGTCTTATTTTTCTCTTAACCTTCGAGATTGGCAACCTAATAAATTGCTGTTGCCACTCCAGGGAAGACTGAAACTTTGCACTCCTTGGAAAAGAGAAGTACAGATAACTGAGTCATAAGGTGAATTGAGTGCTGTTTGGAACAAGGAACTAGGTGTCTTGGGCTCCGTTCCCAACACCACACCCTGCCTGGCCTCCAAGAGACCCACTAGGCTTTGAGGCTGTTGATAAATCCCTTCTGTTCACCAGGGGGTTTGGTTCACCTGGGAGACCAATGTCTGTAAAACCAGAACCCCCAAGACAGGTCTGTTATGGGGGTTTGGATTCAAGAGCCAAAGGATTTTTTTTAACGATTTTATTTATTTATTCATGAGAGACAGAGAGAGGCAGAGGCATAGGCAGAGGGAGGAGTAGGGTCCTTGTGGGGAGCTCGATGCAGGACTCAATCCCAGGACCCCAGGATCATGACCTGAGCCAAAGACAGATGCTCAACCACTGAGCCACCCAGGCATCCCAAGATCCAAAGGCTTCTCTAGACAGAAAGAGATGATCTAATCTGGCTCCCCTCATTTTACAGATGAGGAAACTGAGGCATAGAAAAGTTGTTCTCCTTGTTTAAGGTCACAGAGATAGTGGCAGAGCTGGGAACAGAACCCAGGTTACCTGGTGTTCTGTCCAATCCTCTTTCTATTACAAAACCCCAAAATGTAGAAAGTTCAAGGCTGGGATGCCTGGGTGGCTCAGTTGGTTGAGCATCCGATTCTTGATTTCAGCTCAGGTCATGACCTCAGGGTCCTGAGGATGAACTCCTATTGGGCTCCTTGCTTATTGGAGAGTTTGCTTGAGATTCTCTCTGCCTCCCCCCACCACACTCTCTCTCAAATAAATAAATAAATCTTTTTTAAAAAGAAGAAAAAGTTCAAGGCTGCTAAAATGTTGTTTTTGTTTTTGTTTTTTTAAATATTTTATTTATTTATTCATGAGAGACATAGAGAGAGAGGCAGAGACACAGGCAGAGGGAGAAGCAGGCCTCAGGCATGGAGCCCGACATGGGGCTCGATCCCGGGTCTCCAGGATCATGCCCTGGGACGAAGGTAGGCACCAAACCATTGAGCCACCCAGGGATCCCCTAAAATGTTTAACCTTAGCTTCTTGCTGAAGCTGAGTAGAAAGTAGCCAGGTGTGTAAGTGCCGATATTAATTCTAGCTTTGGACCACCCATCCATTCCTTGCCTCTTCTTCCCAGTTCAACATAAATTCATCTGCTTAAGAGAACAAGTCGGAGTTTTCCTGGATTCAGCTCCATGATTTCTTCAAAAATTCCAACAGAACCAACCATTTAGGGGCACCTGGATGGCTCAGTGATTGAGCGTCTGCCTTTGGCTTGGGTTGTGATCCCAGGGTCCTGGGATTGAGTCCCGCATTGGGCTCCTCATAGAGAGCCTACTTCTGCCTCTTGCCTATGTCTCTGCCTCTTTCTCTGTGTCTCACATGAATAAATAAATAAAATCTAAAAAAAAATAAAAAATAAAAACCAACCACTTAGCAGTACTCCATACAAATATCAATATGCACGTGACACCGAAACAGGTGGTAGTATTCACTTGTTGGTTCTATAGCCTGTCTCTTCTTTTCTCTGTTTCTAATGAACCCTATGGTTTAGGTTGAGCTTGACTCTCTACTCAGCTCTACCCCAGTTGGTCTAGGCCAGTCTCTTGGATCCTAGGATTGCTTCATGCAGGACAGTCAGGCCCCGTGGAACTCAACTTTAGGGTATTTACGTAAACTTTTGAGAAAGAGGATCCTCTACATTCTGCTTTGCTGAACCTGGAAGCAAGGAGTTTGGGGAGTTTCAGGAAGACATTTTGTGACCACATTGGGCTGGCCTTTTGAAATAAGTGTTGCTTTGAGGAAGCATTGCTAAGAAAATGAAAGAAAGAAAACCCAGGTCCCAGGCATGTCATTTGACCTGCTAGATTACTCACCTGTCATTAGTTTTATATCTGATTATTTTAGTACATGATTAAATAAATATTTTCATTACTTAAGCCATCTAGTGTTCTATTATTTACTGTCAGAAGCATCTCAAACCTGTTATGATGCTGATATTTTCAGGATATGTTCACTTTGTGTGTGTGTTTTTTTTTTTAAGATTTTATTTATTTATTCATGAGATACAGAGAGAGAGAGAGAGAGGCAGAGACACAGGCAGAGGGAGAAGCAGGCTCCATTCAGGGAGCCTGACGTGGGACTCAATCCTGGGTCTCCAGGATCACACCCTGGGCCGAAGGCAGGCGCTAAACTGCTGAGCCACCTGGGGATCCCCGATATGTTCACTTTGCCATTGGATCGGAATCCATTTTATAATTCCAAAAGGCTTTCTTTAATCCTTCAAGTTTATAAGAAACTCTACCCAAAATGCATAGTATTTACTACATATGCCTTATTTGAAACAAAATCCTACATAGCAATGTCTAGGTTAATGAGAGGAGTGGATTTTACTAAAATATTTTTATTATTTTTTATAAAATATTTTATTGTCAGAAATTTTATGTTAGAGAAAGAAATATGAGGTATTTGAATGGATTCCTTCCAGTCCACCCTCTAGTAGAGTAAAATATTGATCCCAACTCTCTATGCAGGCTAAGCTTGACCTCCTCTTTCTGCTGGCTAGACTCTGCCCAGAAAAGGAAACACTCAGAATTGTTGCAACTTGGGTGGCTTCCTTTGCATTCTAGATGATTAGGTATTCCCTCCTGATACCAAGAAAGAGTTTTGCTTTCATCTGGGCATTGGCCATAGTCCTTGCCCATATTCTAAGGGCCTATGCTATAGATGGCCTCCCATTCAGTCATGTTCTTTAACCCAGGCCTGAAGGATGCAGAATGTCCACATGTCCCTCTACACTTTTTTTTTTAATTTTAAGATTTTATTTATTTATTCATGAGAGACAGAGACAGAGAGAGAGAGAGAGAGAGAGAGGCAGAGACACAGGCAGAGGGAGAAGCAGGCTCCATGAAGGGAGCCCAACGTGGGACTCGATCCTGGGTCCCCAGGATCACACCCTGGGCTGAAGGCAGTATTAAACCGCTGAGCCACCCAGGCTGCCCTGATATGCAAAATATTTAGCAGTCTGTTTGGCATGAGCATTTGATCAAGCAGATTGGAAGCGTGACCAAGAAGAATGTATGTCCAAATAATTAAAATGGACACCCAACCAATCAAAAAGGACGCCTGACAAATCTGAATTAAAAGCCAACCACTCAGAATGAACACCTGACCCATCAGAATAAATGAAGTGTATGCAGCCAAATACCCGTCTCCCATTTATCACTGAACTTTTCACTTGTGGATTCTCCTCGTAATTAACTAGGAAGCAAACTGAGGGCAGGGACCTCGTGATAGATCTCTTTGTATTCTCCAAGTGGCCTTGCTGAGCTGGTTTCATAGTGTGAGCCTAATGGATGTTTGTTTGAGTGGACGTTATTCATCCCATGATTACTCAGGAAACATCAGTGGGTGGAAAGAGTACAGTTTGTCCCTCTTGGATGAAGATAATTATAGATTTATCCCACTGGAATATCACTAAACAAATAGCATGTTTTTGGATGACACACAAGTGATAAGAGAAATTGGTATTTTTGAGGGCTTATCATTCAATATGATCTTGACATGATGGAGAAATAAGATATAATCACATTGGTTTCTTAAACACAACAATGAATAGTATACTTACAGAATAAATGACTTATAAATACAAGATAGTATACAACCAGAAAGGTATTTGTGAGGCCAAAAATACCTAGGTCTTACAGCAAATAATAAACTGAAGGTCCCAGCTGATTAAAAAATAGAAAATGGTTCTCCTTCTGCCTGTGTCTCTGCCTCTCTCTCTCTCTCTCTCTCTCTGTGACTATCATAAATAAATAAAAATTAAAAAAAAATAGAAAACGGGCATGATAGTCAGATGTTCATTCACTTATTTAATAACTTAATTGAGTACCTACTTAAGGCATCATGGTAGGCGTGCTGGGGTCACAGTGAGAAATTAGCAATGTCCTTTTCCTCAAAGACCTCAAGTTTTGTTTTTGTTTTGTTTTTATTTATTTTTAAAGATTTTATTTATTTATGAGAAACACACACAGAGAGAGAGAAGCAGAGACACAGGCAGAAGGAGAAGCAGGCTCCATGCAGGGAGCCCGACGTGGGACTCGATCCCAGGTCTCCAGGATCACGCCCTGGGCTGAAGGTGGTGCTAAACTGCTGAGCCACCTGGGCTGCCCTTGTTTTCATTTTAAAGAATTTATTTATTTATTTATTTATTTATTTATTTATTTATTTATTTATTTATTTGAGACAGAGAGGCAGAGGGAGCAGCAGGCTCCGGAGGGAGCCTGATGTGGGACTAGATCCTAGGACCCTGGGATCATGACCTGAGCCTAAGGCAGACGCTCAACCACAGAGCCACCCAAGCCTCCCAAGAGCTCAAGTTTTAAGGGAGAGGACAAAGAAGTACACAAACTATTAGATAACAGAGAGAGAACTTATTCGATGGCTGAGTCATCAGTCAGTGAAAATAATCACCATGAAGGACATCTTTGTAGCCCACCGGGACAGCTGTGCTCAACAGATGGCAGAGGACCAGAACCCAAGAGTGTTTGGACAGAAGTGTCAACACTGATGGGTGCAGACTGATGATAAGAAGCTGCTTTTCCCCCTAATTTTTCAGGACCATGTAAGCTCCCGGATTCTTCTAGGGTGCAGTTAAGAGGAGGAAAAGCCCCACTGATGGTAGATACCAGTTTGCCAGCCTTTGACAAGTAGGGATCTCAACTGAATTTAATTTCATTCAAGCAGTTAAGAAAGGTGACTTTTCTTACACTCAAGTTTTATAGAGCAATTTAAAACAGTTGAAAAATGCTTGCATGAGTTTGAAGATTTGCCTAGAGAACACACAGACCCTCAAGAATATGTGTAGATTCTTGGGGGGTCTTTGAGCCCCAAATGAATAAACTGTAAGAAGTGAATATTGCACTTGACATTGTGCAACATGGCAGAGGAAAGCCAGCTTGAGGACAAAATAAACATATAGAGGAGGGCAGCAAAAGAGATTACAGGAAAATGAACTAAAGTTCTGATCCAAACCAGCCTGAAGCTCACCCAGACCTCCCACCATTCAGACCTCCTTTCAGCATCATTACCCCACCTCATTAGAAAATTAGCAGGGAAAAGCTCAGATTGACCTAGCCTGGTCATGTCCACCTCTATGGCTGGAGGAGTAAAGAACCATGACTCACAGCCATGACTGGGAGGAGAGCAGCTTCCCAAAAGCAGGCAGAAAGAGTGCCGGCCTGACAAAAACCACAGAGGTAAACTCCTTGAACATCTAGATTTCTGTAAGTCCAGCTGCTGTGTACACGTTAACCTTACCAAACGCTTCAATAAACATTTACAGAATCAGATTGAATGTGCTGGTCTTGCTAGTGCTCTACAGTGATGTAGCATTTCAAAGATGGGTCTGGGCAACTGGCAAAAAATATTGATGTGGTTTCCTCAGAGCACAGTAGCATGGATTTTTAGAAGGGGGTCCACTGATGCCACCTGGAGAAAGAAAGGAAGGTGGCAATGAGCATCCTGTTCCACATGGTACCCTCAGCTCTACAAATATACTCATTGTCCAGTCTTTTGAGCAAAGTACCTTGATTTAATAGTACTGTTACTACAATATGTTACTAAGCAACATATTGTACAAATGTAAAAATTAATAATGCATAAAGAAAACATTTGGATTCTTCCTGAAATAGTGTCCACATATCAAAATTCTTGAATAGTTCAGCAGTGATGCATAGGCTTACCTACCACCTAGAAAGTCCCAATATTATATACACGTGGTGGTAGAGAAAAACCAGGGAAGTGAAAATAAGACAATTTTTTTTTTTATTCCCATCAGTTAACAAAATTCCCCTAAGGAAATTTAGGGACTTTAAAATTCCTAACTCTGACTTCTTTTCTGAACTTAAGTTCAGTGCCACATCAGTATGTTCTTACTCATACAGAAAAATGAATGCTAACAGTAGCATGCAGACAGTGGGGCTGAAGTTTATTTTAATCAGTACACATTTGATAAAAGAAAGATTTCACTGGTTTTTGAAGTTTTTTTCTCCCTTCTTTTCCAGAATGAAGGTGAGGATATAGAATTGAGCTGTCCATGCTTGTTCAGTCCTAGTTGAGTTCTAATTCACAGATTTGCCCAAGTATTGGTGGGGGGGGGGGGGCAGGGAGGCTTAGCCTGTGCCAGAGGGCAGGGCCCTTCTCTTGAGGGGACAGAAACTGACATTGACCTCCTTAGAGCTTTGTTCCCATCAAGTGGGCTCTAGGAATTAGACGTCAGATTGGTAACAACTCTCTGGGTACTGTTATCATAAGTGTGAGTTACTCCTTTCATCTTCTTTCCACATAGAAGGTGAAGGTCAACACTAAGGCCAAGTGAATCTTTTGCCATAGCAAGACTAGGAATAGCGAATCACTGGCACTTTTTGTGAAGTCACAAGGTACTCGAGATGTGTTTTAGAAAAGCCTGCTGTCTTGTTTAACTAACTGTCCCAAGTTTTTTTCTTATTCTAATGGTTGAGTCCATTGGCTCCCTTAATAACCTCCTCCAACCTTCTGGAAGGTATTTCCTTAGATCTAAAGTAAATGCTTAGGCCCATGGTTCTCAATTATTTTGACCTCAGGACCTCTTTATCCTCTCCGAAGAGCTTTTGTTCATGAGGGTCTTATCAATCAGTACTTGACATATTAGAAATTATTTTTTTAAGATTTTATTTATTTATTCATGAGAGACAGAGAGAGAGGCAGAGACACAGGCAGAGGGAGAAGCAGGCTCCCTCCGGGGAGCCTGATGTGGGATCCATCCCAGGAACCTGGGATCACAACCTGAGCCAAAGGCAGACGCCCAACCACTGAGCCACCCAGGCGCCCCGACTATTAGAAATTAAAACTGAGAAGGGAGCAGAGATGAGAGAGGGAGCCCTGACTGGATAGAGTTTCTGATCCTAGACCTCCTTAGCCTTTCCTTGCCCTTTGGCTTTACTTGAGCCAGGAAACCTCCCTTCCAGGAGATCTGGTGGGATTCCTGCCACTAGCAAATGGAAGAGGCCTGAATAATATATCCACAAAACATTTAAAGTATAGTCTAAATCAGTAAGTAAAGGATTAAAGTGAGTATAACACAATGCTGCCCCCCCCCTTCATTTGTCATCCACTGAGAGCTTACTGAGGGCTTAAAAAGTAACCATCACCACAAACATTTCTACAACGCCTGTGGATGTCAAAGTGCTTTCACATTAAGTTGTCTCTTAATTTTTCTCTACAACCCTATGAAAAAAGTTTGTTTCATGCCCATTTTGCAGGTGAGAAAACTGGGGCGCAGAGACGGAGCAATTAAGCCGCTGAGCCAACACTCAGTAAAATCCAAATCTTATTCTCTAGATCCCAAGGGTCATAGTTCCTGCTTTGCCACTTTATAGGGCGCAGACCTGTAGCACAAGCCTTAATATTTTCAATTCCCAGATTGAGCCCATCGCCTTGTAGGGGGAGGGGGGTGGTCTGCAGAGCAGATCCTCTGAAATACCCCTGGGATCTGGCTCTGGTCTGTGCGAGGAGAACATGACTGGGGCTCAAGTTAGAAAGGCAATCATTCTCGCGGAGCTCTGCAACCGAGGGGCTGCGGGAGGGGGCACCGAGGCGGTGCGGGGCAGGAACCCGCGGAGAAGCCGAGGCGCCCCGCAGATAATCCACAGGCTGCGCCCCCGCAGCGGGCAGCAAAGAAAGCATCCCCGCTCCGGGGCCGGGCGGAAGAGATGCGCCAGTCGTGGGACTCGGGTTCCGAGGTCTGGGTTTGCAAGGCGCCCGCACACAAAGAAACCGTCAAGTTGAGTTCCGGCCGCACGACGCGCGGAGCTCGACACGGAGCCTTCTTTCCCAGCAGCGTTGGAAACGCCTCGTCCGCCCGCTCGCCCCGCACGCAGCGCATCTTCCTTTATCCCCGGGGCCGCTCCGACCGCGGGCGCCGGGCACGCCCGAGGCTCCCGCAGGCAACTACAAGTCCCAGCAAGCCCCGGGACGCGCGGGCTGTGATGACGAGGCGCCCGCGGATTGGCCGCTCGGGGCGGGGCGCGCAGGGCTTCTCCAGGGGAAGGGGCGGGCTGCGGGGCGGGGCGGGCGGCGGCGGCTCGGCGGACACGCCCCCTCGCCCGCGGCCCCCTCCCCGCCTCTCTCCGCCGCTGCTCTCGCTCCCCGGTCAGAGGGCCGGAGCGAGAAGATGGCGAAGACGTACGATTATCTGTTCAAGCTGCTGCTGATCGGCGACTCGGGGGTGGGCAAGACTTGCCTCCTGTTCCGCTTCTCCGAGGACGCCTTCAACACCACCTTCATCTCCACCATCGGTGAGGGAGGGGCCGCGGCCGGGCGCGGAGTGAGAGGGAGATGGGGGGCGGGTGCACGGGCCGAGGGGAAGGCTGCGGGAGGGCTGGGAGCCCCAGCCGGGGGACCCCGGGGGCTGCAGGGCGGCGAGGGCGGGGGGTGCAGGAGGGGGGCGAGGGGCGGGCGGGGACGTGAGGCCGGGGGGCGAACGGGGAACTTGGGGGCAAAGGAAGGGGAAGGGGGAGCAGAGCGAGAGGGACCTGGGGTGATGGGGGGCACGACAGGGTTGGGCGAGCGACAGACAAGGTCTTAGCGGGACAAAGTGTGTGTGTGTGGGGGGGGGGGGACACGGAATCTCATGGAGAAAGAGAAGGGGGTAGTGGGTGTGAGATGGATTAAAAGACAGGAAAGAGGAAGGAAATGCAAAGGGGGAAATGAAGCTTTGGGGGAATGGGAGGGACCTGAAGTAAAAGAACAGAGGACACGAGGGACAGGAGAGGTGAGAACCCAACCATCAGGAGGAAATTCGGAGGAACGAGTGACCGGGAGGCGAGGGGTGGGGGCCCCTGGCCACGGGAGGGCTGGATCTCTGGTCAGGGGAGGGTCACTCTACAAAATTGCAGGATGGGGAGAAGAAAGAGTTCAGGGGACCAGAGGGCGGAGTGAGGACAGGTGGTGGAGAGAGTAGAGGAACTCTGGGTGTGAGATGGAGAGGAAAAGGAGAAGCAGGACCTGCAGCCCTGAGGTCGCGCAGAGAAGAGGGAGAGCATGGGGAAGGGAGAACAAGTGGGGAGCATGGGGCGCAGGACTTTCTCCAGCCACTGGGAACCCTGGTTACCATTTTCTGCCTCCCTTTGCTTTTGCTGCTCAGCTGCAGGAGAAAGAGCGAAATGTGACTAATGGTGGCACAACGTACACAGTGTTGGGTTGTGCTGTGCGCGGTAACCGGTGTTGGGAGAATCGGTGGCTCTTGGGAATGGCGTGGTCAGGGAAGACGGGGTTCACCCCTTCACCACCATCTCCTGACAAACAACATTTCTCAACTTTTTGAATTCTTGGGCCTGACTGTTTAGGGACTTCTCCGCGGAGGAATTGATCTTACATCCTGCCTGCCTCGCCTCCCTGTGCATTTTGCCTTGGTTTTTAATGATCACTCGCTAAACGAATCACAACACACAAGTGTACCCCCCAATTACTTTGAATTAATTGTTTTTCCTGGTCTTGGCTGGGAGCTGTCCTTTCTACCTTTGTACTGGCGGCCTTTGTGCTCAGGTATCAAAATTTATAACTTACCATAAACCGAAGAGCAAATCAAAGCTGGTTTTAAGCTGCCTGTACAAGTGACCTTAACATCATTCCCTTTGTCAAATAAATAGCTGCAGTTAATTAAGTACCTTAAGAATCTTAGCGTTTGGTTGTCTGGGTGATGCTTGTGGTTTCTACTAGTAGCTCACTTAAGCACCTTTCACATGGTTCTTTTGGCATATTTCACCGTCAGTTTCTGGGATTATTATGGGGCTAGTGCTATGGTAACAATCGTATTTGAATATTGTATGTTTTAAGGATAATTTGCCTTTTTTTTTTTTTTTTAAAGAATGTTTGGGCATAGAGTGCTCTTAAAATTGAGAACTAGGAAAGTCTATGGTTTGTTTGTTTGTTCTGGCCTCTTTCATATGGATTGAGTGCTCTGAAACCTCCCTGGTGTTATGATGTCTGGGCTTAGGGAAGTTTGAGTTGCAAGTTCTTGGCAGTCATTATTGAGTGGGACTTTTTCTTTTCTGAGGAAGCAGATTTTAAATGTCATGTCTCAAGTATATTCCTAAGAGACTTGGTGGGAGCTGTCGCAGCAATTAAAGGACGTTAGTTTTGGATGCTGGTACCAATTTCAAAACCCCCGAATAAACCTTTTGCATTGTTGATTGTATAGTGCAATCCAGATGGTAAAGGACAGTTTCTAACAAGTTGAGTGGGTAGCCTTTTGTCCATTCTCTCTGTGTGACCCTCCCAGAAGCATTCTCCTGTGTCGAAAGTGAGTGAGTCTTGCTGATGCTGTTTCTGTTAAGCTCCTTGCATGACTTTTGCTCATTTGAAATAGCTTTGTTAGTTTCCCCTTAATTTTTGTCCCACATTTTCTGTAAGGGTATCTGCTTCCTTTTGTGATAGTCGCTTTTAAAAATTACTCTTCATGCTGATGGCTTAGAATCTTTCTTGTATGGATTTTTTTTTTTTTTAATTGAAATTGGTTCTGTGAAGGGTTGCAGCTATGAAGGCAGGAAAACCAGTGTCCCTAAACTGTGTGGAACGGAAGGTAGACGTTAAATGGGATGAGTTTCATATGTGATTTTGGTCTTTATATTTTCTGTGGGGTGGATGTGGTTAAAAGAGGCTATATCTGTGTCTTCAGTTGACTTGGAGGAGGGGAAATCCATGCCTCTTATGTAGCCCCAGAGCCCAACAGGAAGTGGTATTGCACTGCCTTCAAACAGTAGAAAAATTTATATACCTGAAACCTCATGCTTTGCATTTGAAATGAAGCTGGGAAAAGAAGGTGAATATTAACACCATTCTAGTGGAAAAAGTTCCATGCATTCTTCCCTAACCACAAACATCAGCTTGGGGTGTCCACATCTCTAGCAGCAATAGCACTCCCCCCCGCCCAGACCTCTCCCCCATCAGCTGGTGATCTGAAGATGTGGAGTTGGTGGTCCATCTCCTTCCAGTCCTAATTCTTTTTTGAGGTACCTGGGTGTGTAAGTTCTTGGGCTTTTCTGACTGGGTTTTGACAGGGTCTGCCTCAGCCTTGCTGATGAAACTCGATAAGGTCAACATCACAGGAAAAAGCTATTTCTTAATGGCTGAGGTTTGTGTGTGCACTTTGGTAGATGTGTATGTGTGCTCATTTCTTCCGTGCAGATACATACTTAATTTTAATGTTGCTTTGTCAAAGTTTTAAGTCGTTTTTTTTTTTAAGAATTTATTTATTTATTCATGAGAGACACATAGAGGCAGAGATATAGGCAGAGGAAGAAGCAGGCTCCCCTTGGGGAGCCTGATGTGGGATTCGATCCCAGGACCCCGGGGATCATGACCTGAGCCGAAGGCAGACGCTCAACCACTGAGCTACTACCCAAGTGCCCCTAAGTCATTTTTAAAAAAAGCATCTGCCATCTTTAGACCCTGTTTGATAGTGGTTTTGCTGTCATGAAAGGAAGGAAACAGTCATTTTGATTACAGGTAAGGCCGTCTCTCGAGTACTTTCTTCTCATTTCTTTATTTTTTTTTTTTTTAAGATTTTATTTATGTATTCATGAGAGACAGAGAGAGAGGCAGAGACAAAGGCAGAGGGAGCCTGACGTGGGACTCGATCCCAGGTCTCCAGGATCAGGCCCTGAACTGAAGGTGGCACTAAACCGCTGAGCCACCCGGGCTGCCCTCTTCTTATTTCTCTAAGATTCTGCTACCTTCTCTGATATTCCAGCTCCTCTCATTTCCTTTCTGCTCTTGGGAATGGTGGAGGATGCATTATCTTTCACCTGACCCATGGAGAATCTTTCAGTGTATCAGTCAGATAATATTCCTTAACTATTGAGTAGGGATGTTTTATCCATTTGAAATTACAGGCCCAGTTACTAGGACCAGCCAGCCTTTCAGTTCAAATGTTTGAGAACTGAAAAAAAGTTTTTTTCTAATTCTTCATCTTTAAAAAAAAAAGTTATTTACTTGAGAGAGAGACAACAGAGTAGAGAGAGCATGGAGGGGGCAGAGGGAGAAGCAGACTCCCTGCAGATCAGAGAGTCCGATGTGGGGCTGGATCCTAGGACCCCGGGATCATGACCCGAGCTGAAGGCAGACGCCCAACCAAGTGGGCCACCCAGGTACTCCTGAAAAAAGTTTCTCAATGAGCTCCCCCAAACCTCCCACGTAATCACAACTAATGTTTTAAATGTCTGCAATATGTGATGTTAAGACAAGTAGGAAATAGTAATACAGTCAGCTCTGCATTATATTTCCTGTGGGATGTAGATGCGGTTTACTATTGATATGAGGCTGTACCAACCCCTTGAAATGGCCTGTCCTGAGCAAGGGGCTGCTGATAGAACAGAAAGAGAAAACCCAGCCCTGTCCTTTCACCTCTAGCTGGACAATGTGAGCGTCTTCCCTTTGCTGTCTCTCCCCTCCCCACCGCATCCCCTTTCCTGTTAGGGTATTTCCTGAGTGGTTTCATTATTTAGTATAGTCATAGTTTGACAGCAGAAAGAGTTGGAGATTATCACCTTTCTGCCCCTGCCCCAATTGTGTCAGTAGGAAATCTAAGGTTAAGTTGACAGTGTCAAGATCACACAGCTGGTTGTCGTAGAACTTCTCATGAGCCCCCTGGTTCAAGTTTGTGTGACTTCTCACAGTTGAGCTGCTGCTATTTCTGATCAGTCTGATCATCGTCTCCATAAATCTAAGTTACCACCTTTTCCAGGGAGGAATTAGATTTTGCACATATGTTTTTCTGCGAGGAATTTCTCCTAGGCATAACTCAGCATATTATGGCTGTCCTTTGCCCTTTCTTTTGTGTCCCTAGTTACAAGTTGGAAGATCAAAGTGCATCCTGTCATTAAAATTCCTTCCACGTGCAAAATCGCTAATGAAATCATGTTAATAGCAGCATGCTGGTTAATTGTTGCAGCCTGGTCTCATCAGAGCACTTTTAGATGTTTTATTTTGTAATGCTGCATTTTTTTTTTCTTGGATTCACTTTTCCTAAAATCAGGGGTTGGCAGACTATGACCACGGGGCCAGATGTGGCCTGCAGGTTTTGTGTCATTGACAAGCAAAGAATGCTTGGTAACGTTTCTAAAGGGTTATTAAAATAGAAAACAAAGACCAATACGCAACAGGGACCATCTGTGTTCCACAGAGCTTAAAATATTTACTGACTGTTCCTTTATAGAAAAAGTTTGTCGACCCCAGCTTAAAATTAAAAACTGTTTTTGGTTGGTAGCAATTCAAGGCTTTTATCAAGACTTATTGACTGAAAAACAAACTTTGTCATATTTACATTTTTATCCAAGATGTTATCAACATTTGGCTGAGCATAATCCAGATATGTAGAGCAAGTTGATTTTAATTTTCATAGTTGTTTTCCTTAGTTTCAGCCTCTCAAGCAAAAATATGCAAGGAACATGCAACTTCAAATTGAACATTTTGTACATAAAGTCTTACTTTAATGTCAGTTGTCTTCTCTCGAAGCTGTCAGATTTTTCCCTCTGATAGCTTTCATAACAATACTCTTTCAGAAAGAGTAGAACTTAATGCTTGATAATAAAGGGTTGAACGTAACCTTCTCAATTCATGTTCTAGTGAATGGAAAAACCATTCAGCAAAATAAGAATGGGTGTGGGGAAACTGAGTCTTGGATACAATATGGATGTGTTTTAAGACTAAGCATACTTGAGGGGCGCCTGGGTGGCTCAGTCAGCTCAGGTCATGATCCCAGTCCTGGGATCGAGCCCTATAAAATAAATAAAATCTTAAAAAAAAAAAAAAAAAAAAAGACTAAGTGTACTTAAAAAAAAAAAAAAAAAAAGAGTTTTGCCAGCTGTTCTACATGGCAGCAAATCAGGGAGGAGGTTCTCTGGGCAACAACACCAAGATTGTTTGGACCTACTGAGAAAGCTGGAGGGAAATGGGTTCGGATATTGTCTTGGAAAAAAGTCTAGCCTTTGAAGACCAGGAAAAATTTAGCAGTTGATTTTTTAATTAAATCCGATAACTGAATCTGAAAAGAACCATGGAACCAGAAGTGGAAGACTGAAGAGCTGCTGGCATGGCCTGGAGGCTGGATCTGGTTTAGGTCTGCCTGCCTGCAAACGGGGCCGTTCTGGGGACCAGCTGTCTTGGGTGTATTAGAATTAGGGATATTTTGCAGGTAAGAGATTTCACACAGGATGCAGAGAGGGTTGGAGTGGGGATGGAGAAGTAGATTTTAGCTAGTGAGTAATATTATGGAACATAACATAATTAGGGAGCTTCAGAAATATAAGTAGCAGGTGAAGTGGACTGTGCCATGTTGGGTGTTAGAGAGCATGGCGAAGGTAGAGGAGCAGTGGGTCTGCAGTCAGGTCACATCCTAACCTCTGCCATTCCTAGTTTTCTGGCCTTGGTAAGTTACTTGTCCTTCTAGGGCCTTAGTTCCTTTATCTTGAATGGAGTCTAATAATATTAAACCAACTTCTCAGGGTTGCTGCGAATTCCCTAGAGCAGGAATCAAGCCTTATTCACCTTCTAAATCTCCGAGGCCTGTATTAAATGACTCATCAACTAGATGAATGAATGGCTGGATGGATGAATTGTGAAAGCACTGCATGAGCTATAAAGCACTGCTTGAATTTTGGTTATTATTCTCTTTCATAGTATTATAATTAGATTATGTCTGAGATAAGATCAGAAGTGCTTAATTGGAATCCTTAACACAAGAATGGTATTTTCCCCAGTAAAAAATTGTTACATATCTTTCTATTACCGGTTTTAAAGGGATGTTTTAGACTAGGTAAGATATCACATATCTTTCAGTCTCCATAATAAGCTGTTTAACACCCCGCTTCCAGTCCCCCACTGACATAAATACCAAATAGAAAATGAGTGAAATCACTGGGTTTGCTTTAGAAGAGCCATTTCAGCTTTGTCTCTGCCCATTAGCTTCAAACAATGCAACAGATGCCTGTTAACAGTTTCGTGCCCAGTTTTAATTAGCAGATGGAGCTCTGTTTGTGTCTGTACTCTGCCCAGTGCTTGTTTGAGTGACAGGGTAGTGAGTGGATTGGAACTGGGCTGGGCATGTGGGTTGAATAAAGCCAAATTCTGTTTTGAAAAAGATGAATATAAACATTTATTGTATAGAACTTCTTGTGTATCTCACTGGAATGGCATGGTGTCTAGAGTAAAACTAATGTTTACAGTTATGTTCTCTGCTCTTCTTACTGCTCTAAAATTACGTAAGGTAGAAAAAAATTACCATTTCATGGCTTAAATGAAGGGCTTTACTGTCATGAAGTGGCTTTCTTTGGAGACCCATTTCAATATTTTGGCATAGTATGTTGAGGAATATGCAAAGCTGGGATCCAGTAGACTTGAGCATGAATGCCAGCTCTGGTGGCTGGGTGGCGGCCACCCGCAGCGCTGCCTGGTGGCATCCTGAGAGACCAAGGGCTGTGATGAATTCCTGACCTCTGCCTCGATTATGGAGGGAGAAGGTGGGTGGCATCGCCCTACACATTTGCCATCTCTTTCCTGAAGTGTATAGGTTTGCTGTACATCATCTTCGGGCTAAATTTTAGTATTACAAATATTATCCAGGAATGATAATTGGATACGTATTATCCGGAAATGTGTCCTTTTCCTCTGCTTGTTTTGTGTTTAGAGATTTTTCTTATTTTGAGTCAAATTAATAAGAACCTTAAAGGAATTGGGTACCTGATTGTCTTTAGAGGAAGAAACGTCTGCCTTTTTATTTTTTTATTTTTATTTTTTTTAAGTTACTGAGTGAGTAACTCTGGACTTCTTTTGGAAAGCCACATAAAGTGGTGGAGGCAATTGGATGGAAGCTGTTCTCTGCAGCAGACCTGTTACTTGACTGTGGTAAAATACCTTTTTTCTCTGTCTTACCTGCAGCATTCTGCATCAGTTTGATTGGGCACTTTGGTATTTACTGTTGCTGGACCTTTGGACATTTTCCAGGTAGCTCTCACATTCCTCAGCCCAGAATGTTCATTCTTGGTTCCTAGGAATAGATGCTAAAGCTCTCTGTGTCCTCATGTTCATCAAATTTAGGCTTGCTGTCACTAAGAGAGAGGCTGGGACAGTGCTAGTGGCGGCCTTGTGATGGCACTGCAGAACTTCAGAGCACTTTGCAAAAGCTAGGTTAGGTATGGAATCCCACCTCATTATAAAAAACCAAACACAAGGTGGCTAAGCAATGTGTAGTGTTGCAGAGCTTTCTGCTGGCAGAGCTGGGACTGGCATGACTTCCCCACATCACATTGTAATTTTGCATATTTTGGCAAAGAACTTAGCGGTGGTTATTTTAATAACTTATAGATGAGGAATATGCAAAGCTGGGATCCAGTAGACTTGAGATCCAAGTTGAGGAAGTTGAGGGATAGTCTCTAAAATATACAGTCAAGTTTTGACATGAAACATAGGGTGATCTATTTAAAAGTTGAATTGTAAGAGTGTGTTTCTTACGGCCCTATGCAGAATTTATCTGGAATAGGTATCACAAAATATTCTAATCTCATACACACAAATACACAAGGTCCATCACAAAGAGTAAATAAATGAAAGTTTGCTTTGTGAGCAGTGACTAACCCTACTATAATTTGTTTGTTGCCTCTGAATTTGGATGGGGTAACTGTTCATGGCTTTCAACAAGGAACTTTTCATTTTTTCTTTTCTAAAGGTCTCTGAATAAAATCTTGAGATAGCATGGGAAACAATTTTTTGTTGAGAGTTAACTCATTCAGTTTTGGAATGATTCAGACCACTGTCTCGGTTCAGACTTCAGTTCACGAACACTTCACCCCTACCAGGGCTTGGGGAAAGGGGTTGTTGGATCGGGAAGAGGAAAAGAATGAGAACAACATTCTGCCCTTTGCCCCTGTCCATTTCTTTGGCTACTCTTTCAGTCTCTTTTGTTTTTGTTAGTCGCTGGAGAAACTATTAGGTAAGGAATTAGAAACTTCTGCCTCTTAAGAGTGTGAGCATTGGGGCATCTGGCTGGCTCAGCCTGAAAAGTGTGTGACTCCTAATCTTGGAGTTGTGAGTTGGAGCCCCACATTGGGTATAGAGATTACTTAAAAATAAAATCATTAAGAAAAGGAATACATAAAAGGGTGTGAGGATTAATGGTGACTTTGACTCCATTGCTGACTTATATTGTTTAGAACTTGTTGGTAAAGAATTGGTGCTTGTCTCAGTCACAGCCAACAATGAACAGTGACAGGTTAAGTTGTTGAAAAAAAATTTTGACTGGGTACATTTCCCATTTTGTCTATTTACTATTATTTTGAAAATTTCCAGTCCTACAGAAGCATGACAAATTGGTGGGACAAGCAAAATAATTCCTTTCACTTCCAGAAAATTCCATTTATTTATTTGTTTGTTTGTTTATTTTATTTATTCATGACAGACACACAGAGAGAGGGGCAGAAACACAGGCAGAGGGAGAAGCAGGCTCCATGCGGGGAGCCTGACATGGGACTTGATCCCAGGTCTCCAGGATCGCACTCCGGGCTGAAGGCGGTGCTAAACTGCTGGGCCACTGGAGCTGCCCAGAAAATTCCATTTATAATCAAATTTTAAAACATGCATACATAATATCAGATGTGTCTCTCTCTTGGCCCTTCAGCCTTCAACCTTGACAAATAACATTACATTTGAAATTTGTGTTGTGATCTCAGTATACAATTTAGCACATTTTTTGTTGCAATCATCTATTATTGCAAAATATATAATACCCTGAAAAACAATTGGTGCATGTTTGCAATCAGCCCTGCTTAAGCCCCTCCCAAGGACAGTTAGATTGGGCCTCTTTTCTCATTGTGAAAGGCAGATACAGGCTTCGATGGTTTTCATAGTCTCTTCTGGCTGCGGCATTCTGTGAGTCTATGAAATCAAGTAGTGTCTGTAAAGAAAAAAGGATTTGTCCGTTCTTCAGTTAATGGCTATGGGCGAGGGTTCTTTTTTGCAGGTGGATACTACTGTCTTGATGACATGAAGCCAGAAGGAAGAAATAGTAACGCTAGTTAATTTCAGTAAAGCCTGTGTTGATCTTATAAATTGGTTAAATTTTTTGTAGTTCTAAAGAGATTGCTTAATGAATTTGAATCCTGTCCTTAAAAAAATGCTTTGGTTCAAGGTGCCTGGGTGGCTCAGTTGGTTAAGCGTCCAACTCTTTGTTTCAACTCAGGTCATGATCTCAGGGTTGTGAGATCAAGCCCCATGTCCAGCTCTGTGCTAGGCATGGAACCTGCTTAAGATTCTGTCTCCTGGGGATCCCTGGGTGGCTCAACGATTTGGCGCCTGCCCAGGGCGTGATCCTGGGGTCCTGGGATAGAGTCCCACGTCGGGCTCCCTTCATGGAGCCTGCTTCTCCCTCTGCCTGTGTCTCTGCCTCTCTCTCTCTCTCTCTCTGTGTCCCTCATGAATAAATAAACAAAATCTTAAAAAAAAAAAAAGAAAGAAAGAAAGATTCTGTCTCTGTCTTCCTCTGCTCCTCCCCCACCTAAAAAATGCTTTGGTTTGAATAATAAAGCTAAATGTCACCAGAAAAATATCCACATGAAAGTTGGAAAAATATTTTTTTGAAAAGAAAAGCATAAAGTATTTTAAAGTTATCTTGTTTTCTTTACATAAAACGTGGTGAGTGAGGTAGGTGAAAAATAATCTTAAAAGATTAAGAAGGTTTTTTGCTGCTTAGGTTTACTAGTGCTGAACTTCCCTTTGACAGATGAGGGGCCCGAGGCATGGAGATGGCTCCAGGTCCCACAGAGCTAGGCCTTGAGCAGCAGTGTTTGGATTTTAAGTCTCTTTTCTCTTGCACCTCCTCTGCCTTCACTTCTCTTGCTATGAGAAGACACTAATGGTATAGCAAACAATCTGGGCATAGCCAACATTCTGTTGGAGAAAATTCAGGGATTGAACCAGGAGATGGAAAGTCCAAACCCATCTCTGCCCTTGATGAGCCATTACTTTTAGTCAAGGCTTTTAGCTTCTTCCGGTGATCTTTGCTTGCTTGCTTTCTTTCTTTCTTTCTTTCTTTCTTTCTTTTTTTTTAATTCTTTTTAAATTTATTTATTTATTTATTTATTTATTTATTTATTTATTTATTTATTTATTTATTTATTTATTTATTTATGATCTTTGCTTTCTTACCAGTTGAAAGGAGAGGCTGGCAGTGGGGTGAGGTTGCTTATGAAGTTTAAGTTTAGGGTGGGAACTGCAGAGATTTTCTAAATTCTTTACTAATGTCAGACACTAAGTTATTCTTCTTTTCACTAACTTTACTTATTCAGCAACATTGTTTCATTCACAAAATTTTGAGAGAGGAAAGAGTAACAGGAGGAGGATTGCCAGCAATTTAACAGGATGATCAAGAGGGCTCCAAAGGGGTAAACAGAAGAGGTTGTGAAAGCGTGGAAGAGAGGTAGAGGAAAGTTTCTAGGAGGGAATGGCATCTAAGCTAAAATCGGAACCCAAAGGAGGACTCAGTTTGACAGAATGGGAGAGCACAGGGAGGGAGGGCTCCCCGCGGCAGGTGCACCAGACAGCATAGCCCTCTGGAGGAGCTCAGGTCACCCTGCTTGGCCAAAGCCTCAGTGAGGTGGGAGGTGAAGTTGAAAGAAATCAGCGGGCAGGCTGTGATGGGCTTTTAACCTGCTCAAGGGTCTGGACTTTGTCCTGAGAACAGCGGGAGTCACTGAGGGTTTTATGCTGGGCCCGGGTAGGTTAGCAGAGAGTATCCGTGGCCTCTTCCCTCATCTGGACCCCTGTGTTTCCGAAGGGCTTTCACTTATATGTATATTTAAACTCCTCCATCATCACGTCTATGGATAGAGGTTGCTACCTCCCAGTTCTGGAAGCTACCGTTCTGGGAGAGTCATTGACTTGACCCATCAAGTACAACCCAGAGGAAACCCCGACCACACTCTGTCTACAGCAGGCCCCTCTCTCAGAGCGGGTCCCTGCCTTCTCCGGGGGACTGACTGTATTGGCCCCGAGGCTGTGGTAGCAGTTCCCCCTCAGGGGTCAGTAACAACTGTGTAAAGTGACTTGAGAAGCGTGTCACACGGAAAGATGAAATCAACCTCTCCCCAGACAGGCTCCTGTACAGCTAATGCAAACATGTGTCGCCTTGCCCATTGGCCCTGGGAGGTCAGTGAACTTGTGGTTTGGGGTTGTCTCTTGGCCTCTAACCCTGTCCCTTTGGAAGCAGTCAGATACGGGGGCAGGAAGGGACAGAGTTTAATTATGAATCCAACTCTCTGGTGAAAAGGGACCTAATTATAACGGCATCTTGGGACTGCCTTTGCCCAGGGGCTGTTGGTTGTTAGGCTTGTACTGTTGGGGCCTGAGATTGTAATGCGTTAGGAACAGCTGCTGTAATTGTAAGCTGCTTTCCTTTGACAAATTAAGTTTCAACTTTGTGCTAGCCTGTCCTATTCTTTTTTTCAGGGCGAAACTGCCTCCATTCCAGGTTTTCTTTGAAAGTCCAGTTTAACAGTTTACCTCAGAATCACACGGACATTGTAGACTAGACTCACACCTGACTTGTTTGCTAGCCCCAAGTCTCCAGAATGCTGCTGTGAGCCAGAAAAGCAGAAAGGCCCGAGCAGCTAAACTTGATAAAACAAAGTCCCATTTGCTAAAACTCAGGATGTTGCCTGCTAGGGGAGCTCCTGGGTCTCTTATTTAGCCTCTGCCTTCTGGAGTTTTGCAATGGTCATTTGTTTCTCTGAGCCCCTGGAGGATTAGGAGCAGAGCTGAGGTAGGCCACTGGCTTCTGAGAGGAAAAAGTGGCAGTGTGCCACTGCAGCAGGGGCAGTTGTCATAGGACTGTGGGCAGCTCAGTAGTAAGCTCCTAGGACTTCCATTTCTTCAGAAGCCAAAAGGGAATGTCCTGTGCAATACACTCTAAAGACCCTTCCAGGGGCAGCCCCGGTGACTCTGTGGTTTAGCGCTGCCTTCAACCCAGGGTGTGATCCTGGAGTCCCAGGATCGAGTCCCACGTTGGGTTCCCTGCATGGAGCCTGCTTCTCCCTCTGCCTGTGTCTCTGTCTCTCTCTCTGTGTGTCTCTCATGAATAAATAAATAAAATCTTAAAAAAAAAAAAAAAGACCCTTCCAAAACTCTCATCCTAAGTGATCAGCAAAGGATTCACTGACAAAATGGAAAAAAATAGATTTAGGAACACAAAATAATGTGTAGATAAAAGAACTTGGGCTGCTGAGACAAACTCAAGGTCAAGTTTTGTTCAAGAGTCTTGGGCAAATGATTTAAGCATTTTCTTTATCAATAAAGAAAGGATAGTAACTCCCTTTCAGGCTTTTTGCTTCATTTTATTTTGAGAATGAAATGCATCATCGTGTGTATATTATCTTCAACACGTGGGACACACATAAGAAAGGTCTCTGAAAAAAAAAAAAAGAAAGAAAGGTCTGTGTGTGAGCAAACTCAGTCCCAGTCCTACCAAGGCTGTGAGGGAGGACCTTCGCAATCCTCAGGCCTTCACTGTTATAAAGCACTTGCTTTTAGTAAAAGCTAGCATTTATCGAGTGCCTACTATATGCTAGGTACAGGTCTGGGCATTTTACATGATCTAACATTTCTCAGGGATCAATCCATGTAATTCTCAAAATAACCTCTTAGGTGCATTCTGCTGTTATTCCCATTTTCCAAAAGAGGTAATGGAGGCACAGAATGGTAAAATAACTTCACATAGCTGGTAAGTAGTGAAACCAACCCAGATCTGAATTCAGGCATTCTCATTCCAGAGTCTGCTTTTAACTACACTGTGCCTTTCTACACCATCAGGGACTCAGAAATATTATAAAAAAAAAAAAAAAGAAGAAGAAGAAGAAGAAGATTAGTTATCTTCATGGAGGCAGTGTGGTGCCAGGTGTCCTGACCAGACCAGCTGGGTGATGTCACCAAGTCTTTTGACCTCTTTGGTATCAGTTTTCCTTTTGTGCAGAGGATTGTTGTGAGGTGCTTTAATGACGGTGCTGTACTAAAGCATTTAGCACAGGGGCTAGTGTGCAGCCAGGCTCAGTAATTGGTGAGGAGTTTTGTTTTTTCCAGGTAATTTAAGAAGCCCTTGTTAGAATGAGTTCCATAAAAACTATGGGAACATTTTGATTACTTAATGGGGTATGTTTCAGTTTTCTAGAAAATTCGTTCTGAAAGTTAAGGCAATATGCATTTTACAAAGCCAGAATTAGAAATATTTGTCTTTAGCCTCATTCTCAGAGTGAAGTGATTGTCCCTGGCCTTGGCTGGCCTTAAGAAGGTGTCCAAGAGCAGTCCTTGACCTCAGGGCCAGCATGTCAGTATAATGTAAGGAACGAATTCTCCACAGCCTTCTGGCTGCTGCAGACGCCCGGGGCATCTTGAATTCTTCCTGTGGTTGAGAACAAAAACAAAAACAAAAAACAGTGCAAAGTACCCTGTCTAGGAGGGACAAATGTTTCAATTTAAATATTCCAGCTCAGTGTCCTCTGTTAGGGTCCTGAATTTTAAGTGCAGCGACTTTCTGAGGGAAGTCTCCTGAATTTTAATGAATTTGTTTGCATACATGAATTTGAACAATACATTAAATCTTGAAACACCGTAGCTGATTTTAATGGAGTAAATTACCCAACTTGAAAGTTAGTTGATAGGCTTTTCTTTACCAAATAATCAAGATGATGATGCTTTAGTCTCAAAAAAAAAGTCATTAATCATGATCTTACAATATCGATACATGCTATTAATTTCTTTTTAATCATTAAACTGTCTCATCAAGAGAATTAGGGGAATAAATGTGTCAGTATGAGTGTAAAGCATGATTTCCCCCTCTCATGATATTTTGTACTTAATGAGTGATTACATGAACATGGTAGACATAGAGCTGATATTGGGTTTGGTTTAGTATAGTACTTGCTCTGGACCACAAAGGTGAGGTGAGATGCAATTCCCTAGCTTTTAAAAGTATTTTTAAATATTAAAAACATATATACAAAGCTGGTATAAGAGGTTGGCGGAGGCCATGTCTTAAAGGGCCTCCCTGGGTGGTACAGCGGTTTAGCGCCTGCCTTTGGCCCGCGATCCGCCTTTGGCCCAGGGCGCGATCCTGGAGACCCGGGATCGAATCCCACGTCGGGCTCCCGGTGCATGGAGCCTGCTTCTCCCTCTGCTTATGTCTCTGCCTCTCTCTCTCTCTGTGTGACTATCATAAAAAAAAAATTTTTTTTTGAAGGGCCTCAAGGGCCATCATAAAGAGCACATATTTGGGGATCCCTGGGTGGCACAGCGGTTGAGCACCTCCCTTCGGCCCAGGGTGCGATCCTGGAGTCCCGGGATTGAGTCCTGCATCGGGCTCCCAGTGCATGGAGCCTGCTTCTCCCTCTGCCTGTGTCTCTGCCTCTCTCTCTCCGTTTCTCATGAATAAATAAAATCTTAAAAAAGAAAAAGAAAAAGAAAAATCTTTAAAAAATATAAGTTTATTTTGAGGCTTAATAGCATTGAGAAACCATACTCTGGAACTCTCTGGTCTAGTTCATTCTGTCAGGTGACGTTGTATCCAGGAGAGTATCTTATCTTACTAATACTTACTAATAGTCTTCAGATGGTCAGAGTCTTACCTTCTAATAAAGTATAAAGATTGTGATGGTGAGTTCAGTTAATGCTCTGAGCAATGAAATGTGCCAAAATGGGGGAAAGAGCAGAAGCATTCAGAATATCACTTCTGATTCTGGCCCTCTAGAGGACGGGAACCATGACTTGCCTCTTCAGAGCTTGTTTATCTGATGCTCAGGCACACAGTGTTTGTAGAAAAAGTAAACTAACACCATCCATTTCCTTCTGAGGACTGGATCTTGGGCTCCTGCAATAGTGACATCTCATCCATGAGCACATACGTTAGCTTCAAAGGATGTGTAATTATCACCTGTTACTGCTTATGGCTTTTTCTAGATGCAAGAGTGATAAAATCAACCTGTTTTCTCTTTTACCCAGAGAACAAATGCCTGCTAACTTCATTTATGCTCAGGCATACATGCACACTTTCTGGCGCATGGGAGGACCTCGGAATGTTTGTTGAGCGAGTGTACAGTTGATGGCTGATGCCATCTTCTGAAGTCCCAGCCGTAGATGGCTCACTCGTGTCTCTTCCCATAGTTTCTGGAAAAGACCCCACTGCACCCTAACAGGAGCTTCCTCGACCTTTTTCCTTGCCATCTCTAATTTCTGGGTACTTTCACCTTCCCTCGTTTACTTTTCCCTTCTCTCCAAGGAGGCAGTGGTGACCTGTTGATTTCATGAAATACCTTCCCTCTCTCTTGTGACCAGGCCCTGGCAGTTGTCATCTTCTCTCTTACATCTTCTGTTTTTTTTTTTTTCTTCCTCTTTCTCTGCTGGCCCTTTCTGCCCTGCTTTCAATCCTGTTGAAATTGTCCCCATTTTGATAGGAAGACCTGATAAATGCATTACTTCCTCAAGTTACCCATCTCCTTTTCCTTTGTTGTTTGACTCCTTAAAAGAGAAGTCTTGTCACCTACACTTTTCTGTATGTCCTCATGCATTAACCCCTTGAAATTCTGCTTCACAGGCTTCAACACTGTATCCAGGTCACCCTGTCCTCTTCATATATCCAGGCCAGTGGCCCTTTCTCTATGCTTGTCCCTCTTGGCCTCTCAGCAGCCTTTGGCACTGTTTTATTACTTGCTCCTTGAAACTCATTCTTCTACCAGCTTCCAGAATTGTCTGCTCCAATTTGCTTCCTACTCTTCTAACTGTGCCTCTGTTTCCATTGGTAGCCTCATTTCGCCCCCTCCCCCCTTTTTTTTTAAAGATCTTATTGGGCAGCCCCGGTGGCTCAGCAGTTTAGCGCCACCTTCAGCCGGGGCATGATCCTGGAGACCTGGGATCGAGTCCCACATCAGGTTCCCTGCATGGAGCCTGCTTCTCCCTTTGCCTGTCTCTCTGTCTCTCTCTCTCTCTGTTTCTGTGTCTGTTATAAATAAATAAAATCTTAAAAAAGAAAAGATTTTATATTTATTTATTTATTTACTTACTTACTTATTTTAAAGATTTTATTTATTCAGGAGAGACACAGAGACACAGGCAGAGGGAGAAGCAGGCTCCATGCTGGGAGCCTGATGCCAGACTCAATCCCGGGACTCCAGGACAACGCCCTGAGTGGAAGGCAGATGCTCAACCCCTGAGCCATCCAGGCGTCCCTCATTTTGCCTTTTAATTGAAGTCATTGTCCAAGTATCCTGTTTTTTTTTTTTTTTTCCTTTTTTTTTCCTCTTTTGGAAATTAGGCACTTTAATACAATTTGTCATCACACTCATCTGTGTGATTACTGCATGAAGGTCTGTCTTCCTGCCAGATTGACCCTCTGTGAATGCAGGTACCAGCTCTGTTCTTCATGTGTACACTAGCACCTAGTACAGTTAAATAATCTCCAAGTGATAAAGGAGGTAGGCTTGCCCCCTCCAAGTCTTCCATGTAGGACTCCCCAACTTCTTCTTCTTTTTTTTAAGATTTTATTTATTTATTCATGACAGACACACAGAGAGAGGCAGAGACACAGGCAGAGGGAGAAGCAGGCTCCCTGCAGGGAGTGTGATGCAGGACTTGGGTCCTGCAGGGAGTGTGAGGCAGGTCCCGGGATCACGACCTGAGCCAAAGGCAGAGGCTCAACCACTGAGCCACCCAGGTGCCCCCCAACAACTTCTATTTCGTTATATCCCCAGCCTTTCCCAAAGTCCTGCCCTGTATATCCCACCTCAAAATGAGTTCATTTCCTCCTCTTATCTTGTACCCTTTCATGAATTTTCATGTATCTTTTAACACTACCATCAGTTTTGTTTTGTTTTGTTTTTCATTTATCTAGGCTCAAGACCTGGAAGTCCTCTCTGGCTCTTTCCTTTTCCTCAAACCCTGCATATAATTTGTTATCAATTCCTTTCCATTCTTTCTTCTACCACCCTTGTATATGCCCTCCACACATCTCACCTGGATTTTGCAGTGTCCCCTTGGTTTCCTGGACACTTCCAGCTTTACTTGGGCAACACCCCTGATCCTCATTCTATCCTGTACACTTTAATCAGATTCATCGTAGAGCACAGCTCTAGATATTAATCATACTAATCCCTAACTCCTCTTCTTGAAGGTCTTATTTTTCACTTTGCCAGTTGAATATGTCTTTCTCAGTCCCTCCTTTCATACGGTGAGGCTTCAGTTGTATTTCCTTCTGTTTCTTACAGGAATCCTACACTTAAACCCAGGGCCTCCTGACTTGGTACCCAGCAGGTTGTGGCCAAGCTTTCACCTGACCAGTGTAAGGTTTCTAGCTACTCTTTTTTGAGAAGGAATGCCACTTTTAAGTTCCCAAAATTATGTGCTTCCTACATTTTTAGAAGTCAGATGCTCTGTTACTTATAAAATGCTGGTGATAATAGATGGTCATTATTTATCTCACTATCATTTGTAATAGAATTCTTGCTATTTTATTGCTATTTTCAACCTAAGGGAGAAAAGGCAATTTCTAGCCCAGTTTTCTCCCCAAGCAAATTTTATGGGATAACAGTTCCTAGCTTAGTATATTCCTTCTTTCAGCTTCTTCCATTCTCCCTACCACCACCATGTTTTTTCCCCCTTGAAATGTTACCAATTCACAAAGTTAAAAAGTCTAGGAATCACTCTACCCAGAATGGGATGTTTCATGAACACACTTCATATCTGCCTGTTGACATCCTGCCTTTCCTTCCTGATGCTCCTCAGGATGTTCCTTTCTTGTGGTACCATGTCAGAGCTTTTTCCCTGCCCTCATACCTCTGGAAGATACATCCTCTTTCCTCAGTGGTCCTTTGTACGCTGTAGTACTTTGGACTTTTGCATACCTCCCATGTTCTTCCTGTGTTCAGGTGGAACTGGCTTCTTTCTCTGCAGCCCCATCTCCCCACTCCCGTGATAATTTTCTTTAGGGCAGAAGCTTTCTTTGTGTTCTTTGTGTTTTTTCTTTATGTTCTTTGTGTTTTTTCTTTGTGTTCTTTGCATTGCTAGACATTGTAGTTGGTACATAATTGGTGCTCAAAAAAATTGTCATGGAACTGAACTCTGAGGATGATACTGATAAAGTAATTAGGTAAAGCTCACATCTTTGGGGTAAAGGTCTTTAAAAGTGTAAGTTCAGGATTTTTTTTTATTATTCTGAAATTAAAATTACAGTTGCTTACTAAAACATGTTGAGAATAATTGCCCATTTATCTTTACCAACATGAGGCTTGAACTCACGACCCTGAGATCAAGACCTGAGCTGAGATCAAGAGTTGGATGCTCAACTGACTGAGCCACCCAGGCACCTCTGCCCAATTATCTTTTTTTTTTTTTTTTTTAAGATTTTATTTATTTATTTATTTATGAGAGACAGAGAGAGAGAGAGAAAGAGAAACAGGCAGAAACAGGCAGAGACAGGCAGAGGGAGAAGCAGGCTCCTTGCAGGGAGCCTGATGTGGGACTAGATCCTGGGACCCCAGGATCACACCCTGGGCCGAAGGCAGGCACCAAACCGCTGAGCCACCCAGGGATCCCCCCCCCCCCCAAATTATCTTTTAAATACAAAATCATGTTAAACTGTAGCTATAGCTATCTCAGCACTGGGGTAAGGTCTGCAGTGGTTGTGGTGGTGGAGAAATTACACACCTCATTTAACATCTTTTGTGAAACCTGTGAAATCTTTGTTGGAACATTGATTTTGATTTCATTTTGACAGAGGGGCCCTGCAAATTTTTTTTCGCCCAGGTGATAGGCAAACATTTCTGTGCCTCTGGCTTTCTCTAGAGTTGTCAACACCCCGTAAACTTTGGCCTGATCTAGATAATGAGGCTTTCTCTATGTGTATGAGCAAGCCATCTATGAGCTATATAAAAGCCTGTCACTTTCATTTTTCTTTAAGAAACATTTTTATGGGCAGCCCGGGTGGCTCAGCAGTTTTGCGCTGCCTTCAGCCCAGGGTGTGATCCTGGAGACCTGGATTGAGTCCCGCATCAGGCTCCCTGCATGGAGCCTGCTTTTCCCTCTGCTTGCTTCTCCCTCTGCCTGTGTCTCTGCCTCTTTCTCTCTCCGTGTCTCTCATGAATTAATAAATAAAATTTAAAAAAAAAGAAACATTTTTATAAGTGAATTAGGTTTTTCTTTCCACTTTGTCTACTTCTGCCCTGCTTTCCACCCCCACGCCCACCCACCCAGAATCTTTGGTTACTGAGTTTGAATAGTGCAAAAGCACAGCTGGATGAGAAATAGGTAATACAACAGCTGGGTCTCCTAGTATAAGTTTGAGGCAATCTTCAGTGCAAAATAGTTTATACCTTTGGGTTCTTGACCTTCTGTAGTAGGTCATGTTTCATCATTTCCACTGAGGTACTGAGATCATTTTGGACTGGGAAAAATGACAGGGTTTCTGACATAGAAGACCTTGGCAGGAGAAGGAAGATTGTGCCACTGCCTGTTCAGTCTTGCCTCTTCTACTGAAAAGAGGATGGGGGAGGGTGGTGAGTGGTGCTGGCAGTGGTGGCAGCCACAGCTTGTGGGCATTGACCAGTGGACCAGTTTGTAGCCTTCTTTTTTTAAACTGTAGGCTGGTTTTCTCTTATGAGCGACTGGTAGGTAAATAAAAGATGAGAAATTGAATTGTCTCTTGGGGAAAATGAAAGCTTAACATTATACCACAAGCATTTTCTAGCAGCATACTAACAATACAATGTGGTATGGTTCTAATTAACTCAGAAGAGCCAGACCTTAACTCAATCTAAGGAAAGTTCTTTTGCCAAAAGATACTGCTACTCCAGGTGACCCCCCTGGAGCCCTTGCAGTATCAAAGGACAAAAGCAAGGATAGAGTTTGGGAGAGGATTCTAGGGTTTCTTTGAGATATGTGTCTTGTCTGCAAAAGCCCAAGTAAAAGTGAATGATCAACTCTGCTTTCACTGGTTTCAGTGTTTTGCATTAAAATCTCTTTTGACCTAAAAAAAAATAAATAAATAAAATAAAATAAAATAAAATAAAATCTCTTTTGGCTTCTCTGGCCCACCTTTTCTGTTTTGACAGGGGGATGAATAATAGAATATCCTTTGTATGTTAGAAATACAGCAATTGCTGAGATCTTGGGAGAAATTCAAGAACAGATGTTTCTGACACTACAGTGAAATTCTTGCTCTGTTACGTGTTGGGAGATTATTGTCTCACTTACTGGGATATTATAACTGTGCTCTGTTCCAGGCTGTATACACTCACGCCATCTCTCATTGACAGGCTTATTTCACCCTGCTGTATCTTAACTGTGTTGGCCATTTGAACAGAAAGGAATATATAAGATCTTAGGGAGAGCCTTAATTTGAGATTTTCTTTGTAAAATTTTTTGGTACTGTGTTTAGCAAATATTTCCTTTAAGTATATCTGTTTTTAAAAGATTTATTTATTTGAGAGAAAGAGGGTGCTCAGGGAGGGGCAGAGGGAGAGGGAGAGAGGATCTCAAGCAGACTCCCCGCTGAGCATGGAGTCTGGTGTGGGGCTCAATCCCAACACCCTGAGATCATGACCTGAGCCGAAACCAAGAGTCAGATGCTCAACAGACTGTGCCACCCAGGTGCCCCAAATATATCCTGTTGAAAGTAAAAGTGAGTGTGGTAGAGTTCAAAATTAACCTCCAATTAAATCCAGTTATAGTTTTGGTGGATTTTTTTTTGCTAAGAGCCACATTTTCCTTGTATTGCCTCATAGTGACTGATTATAGCCCTCATATATATCCTCTCTAAAGGTGAAATGCCCCCACTTAGCTGTTCAGCATCACTAGGAGCTCTGTCTTCCCAGGACAATGCATCGTGGTCCTGCCTGAGTTGGTGCCTTGGTGCATACCGAGTGGAGCGTGCAGAAGTAGTTCACAGCAGAAAGCAAAACAACAACGAAAACTTGATCCCCAAGGGACGCCTGGGTGGCTCAGTGGTTAAGTGTTTGCCTTCGGCCCAGGGTGTGATCTTGGAGACCCGTGATCGAGTCCCACGTCGGGCTCCTTGCCTGGAGCCTGCTTCTCCGTCTGCCTGTGTCTCTGCCTCTCTGTGTGTGTCTCTCATGAATAAATAAAATCTTTTTTTAAAAAATAAAGAAATAAACCAAAATATTAAAAAAGAACAACTTGATCCCCCCCCAGGTTAATGTTGGATGGGGCACCGTGTTTGTCATTTTTAGGCCTCCGTGTTCGGAGGAAGGGATTTCACCAGCACCTTTTCTGTTTCTGTTCATGTTCACCCGTGACTCATATTTATTCTAGTCTAACCCCACTTTGCTTGGAAAGTTTTTGTATTAGAAAATATCACTTTCAAGTAGGGGAGGGGAAATTCTGCTTGAGCCTCAGAAGAGTCAGGATATTGTGGCTATGATTTGGCCTCACTTTTGACTCAAGAAAAAAATAGGGAATCCTTACAAAGAGAAGTGTTGTCAAGTACAGAGTGATTTTCATAAATAGGGCAAAGAAATGTCATCTCTGAGCTTTTCTGTGGGAAGGAGGGGGGTGGGTGGGGATCAGGGAAATTACTACAAAATTTTCCTGCGTGGTAGGGAGATAGCCTCTGGACTTCCTCACGTTTCTCTATTCACTAACACAACTCTAGTGAATTGCCTCCCGATTGGTATATGAACAGGAAGAAAGACACTAGAACTCTTAAACTTGATCTTGAAAGGCCCATCTTCACATATAATCATCCACAGATGTCTGTATGTGATTATATATTCCCGTAGAGAGGGAATGATAAATGTAAATGAGGACCATGATATAATTTTGCCTTGCTTGCTTGCACATTTTCAGAATATAATTAAAAGCACATGCCACTGTCAGTAGTCAACTATGAGGTTTGTGTTAGGTTTTTGTAAGACTCTGACAGAAACCTAAAGCATGTTTTAGTATGAGTCTTCCCTCTTCCCACCCTCCCCACCCTGCCCGCCTCCCTTCTTTTTCTTTCCTTTCTCAACCCTTTGAAATCAAAAGGAAACTCACTATTATCTCTTCAAAATTAGAGATCATTTAACCTTTAAGACACAGATTAAAATAATTTTCATTTTTCTGCTTCCTAGCTGGTACCTGCAATTGTAACTAAGTTATACTAGATAATTGCTGACTTCTTTCTTCAAGTAAAATCCGATGAGGATAAAATGTCTTCTAGGCACTATTTTACTACCTAAAATAAGTGGATATGTAGGGAGGTAGCACGTGGGAAGGGAGGCAGAGGTTAGGTTAGGGGAGCTATCATAATATGACTTAGTTCAGTGGATTGGTATTTAGTAAATCATCATTTACTAAATAGTGCCAAATGCCCAGAAAAGCCACTGTACTGCCTAAGGACTTTCTTGTTCATTTAGTCACTCAATTTATGCTTAAAATTGTAATGTATGCCTCTTTTAAATTCCAGTGGGCTGTGAATTTATGACTTTAGATGATGCAGCTTTCATTTAAAAAATAATGAGAAAAAGCTTAAGTTGTAAATTTAAATTGTAAAATGGACACACACACACACAAAAAACTGTGAAAAAATAGAACAATCTTCCTCTGGCTAAGGGCAGTTCTTACATGACTTCTTAACGGCTTTGTTTATGAATATTAAAAGTTAAAATGAATAAATTTTGTCTTCCAAGTAACTTTCTACACTTGTCATTTATTCTTATCTCTGTGTCACATCTGCTCTTAAGAACAAAATAAAAGTGGCTTCCTTTTCTGCACCAACTTTGTAAAATGTTGTTTTAAGAAATTTCCAGTGCTTAAAAATTCAAACTGATCATTCTTTTTAAGATATTACAGCTTGGGAAATAAAGGGTTTGTCCAGTGTAACTATCCAAGAGCTTAATTTCAGTTTGAAAAAAAGAATTCTGCAGTGGTGTTGAATTCCTTAGAAATGGGTGTGCTCAGTTTCTAACTCTTTCCAAAGCTTGTGCATCTGACAATGGATGTGACCAGGGCGGGATCTCCTGCCTCCAATTTCAGTTCAGCAGTTCATTTCTCTTTTCTTGTATAACCCTTGTGATGCGAGTTTCTGCTCTTGAGAGTTCACATTTCTGGGTTTTCCCCTCCTAACTTAACAACTGCATGTTGTTAAGTGGTGGGTTGCTGTTGGGTTTTTTTTTTTCCTAACGAAAAAAAATATATTTTTTAAAGATTTTATTTATTTATTCTTGAGACACACACACACACACACACACACACACACACACACACACACACACATAGGGAGAAGCAGGCCCCGTGCAGGGAGCCTGACATGGGACTTGATCCTGGGTCTCCAGGATCACACCCTGGGCTGAAGGCGGCGCTAAACCACTGAGCCAGCGGGGCTGCCCGAAAAAATATTTTCTATAAAATACATATATGGTATTTATATTTATTTTTCTTGTTTAATAATTAAGGTCTTTCAAATTGAACAGGGCATCTAAAGCTCTTCTCTCCTCATAACTTGTGTCTCATTATCACAGAGTTAGGTGTCTGCGTTCTCTACAGGATTCCGAGCTGCTTCCCCATTCTAAACAGGGCAGATACCTACTGTTACTGTTTATGACCAAATACCATGTTTGCCACAAACCACCAGCTGGGTCCTGGGGAATCTGGAAGTTGAAGTCTGGTGTCTGCATAATTTGGTTCTAGGGTTCCATCATTGTGCGTACACAGCCCCTCCTCCATGCCTTGATTTGGACATTCACCTTCCTTCACCCAGACCTGTTTCCTCTTGTATAAAATGGGCATATTAACCCCCATATAGGCTTGTTGATGAGAGTAGTGATAAAGTATACTAAGTACCTAGCACAGTGCCTGGTGCTAAGTGGGCTCTTGAGAAGTGATAGCTATTTTTATTAATAATGCCCTATAGCTATCATTATAGCTATCAACATCATTATCTGTTGAGGAGGTGAGGGGTCTTAGAAGAGTATCTTGAGGGGTATTATTTGATTCTGTTATACAGAGTTATCTAATCTGATACTCATTTTGCTTGACTACATTTTGTTCTTTGGTACAATTCATGCTGTAGCCATTCTGTGCTGATTTAAACAGGAGTCCTTGATTTTGCAGGCGATAATTTCGTCATTCAAAAGGTATAGTCCCAGGCAGCCCTGGTGGCTCAGCGGTTTAGCGCTGCCTTCAGCCCAGGGTGTGATCCTGGAGCCCCAGGATCGAGTCCCATGTCGGGTTCCCTGCATGGAGCCTGCTTCTCCCTCTGCCTGTGTCTCTGTCTCTGTCTCTCTCTCTCTCTCATGAATAAATAAAATCTTTAAAAAAAAAAAATAAATAAAATAAAATAAAATAAAATAAAATAAAATAAAAGGTACAGTCCCATTTCATTCATTTAGAATGAGGTCAATCACCAAACCCTGTTGAACTCTTCTGCCTTTTTGTGATGGGCCTTTGTCTCTTTTGCTTCTTGGCCTTAGGCCAGTGGATCAAAGCATCTCAGGTGATGGAGGAAGCAAAACCTCTGGTAATGTTATGCTAAAAAAATTGGGCATGCTGCCCAGTCAGTATTTCCTTTATTAGAATTCTCCTTTCTCTCCTTTAAGGGTTAGCTCCTTGCTCCTTTCTATGTTTCTTTAACCACAAAAGAGAAAGAACAATGGTAACAATACACATACACTCACTTTTTAATGGCTTCTTAAATTTAACAAATATTTTAGTTTTTACTAGGTCCTGTAGTTAGTTGTCTTTGTTTTTTTTCTGTCATTAAAAAGTGAAGCTAGAGTGGCCTCTCCTTATCAGCAATAGATTTTTTTAAAAAGAAAGAAAGCATGTGACCCTTGGTTGACTTCCAGAATGTTCCTTAGGCCAACGTTTTTCAGTATGGGATGCAACCTAATATTGGGTCATGAAGTCAGTGTAGTGTGTCCAGATCAACTTTTTTTTTTTAATGTTGGGGAAGAGAATAGACCAGAATATAAGAGAACAGAAAAGAAAATACAGGAGTCCATAGCATGTACTAAAGTAACAAGGGATAAGTCGACTGCTACTTTGTGAAACATCTGTTTCAGTTATATAGTGTATAAACATGCACACAAACATATATCACATGTGCTGTGATATTAAAAAGTATTTCTTAACTGTGGGTCAAAAAAGCTAGGAATCCAGGGCGCCTGGGTGGCACAGTCAGTTGAGCATCCAACTCTGGATTTCAGCTTAGGTGGTGAGCTCATGGTTGTGACATCGAGCCCCATATCAGCTCTGGGCTCAGCATGGAATGGGCTTGAGATTCTCTCTTTGCTCTCTCCCTCTGTTCCCCCCACTCTCCAAAAAGCTAGGAAGCTCCTGCTATGGTTGCATTTGTCACTGAAGAGTTAAAAAACAATTTTTTTTTTTTGAAAAAGCAAGTATCTGGAGGCTGTATTTAATCAGATAAAACCCATTTTTTCCCATGAAAGAAAACTGGGCCTTTTAACTCTCAAGCTTTTTATTGATGGAGGGCTTGATGCTGGTTTGACTTGCTCTGTTTTTGTTAGGGTCTTTTGGGTAGTGAGCCTATTGTCTCTCTCCTTTTCTGGTTTCCTGCTTTCTTTTCTCTAAGTGGACCCTGGAAGCCATTCTGGCTGTTGGAGCAATGGCAGAAGTTTTTAGACAGCAGAGACATCTGCAACATACGGTTTTGTGATTGGTGCCAGAGTTTTTTTGTTTTTTTTTGTTTGTTTTGTTTTGTTTTGTTTTTTTTGGTGCCAGAGTTTTAAGAACATTGTGGTTTGGGGAGAAAGTAAAACTCTTTAACCAACATGAACTATCTAATTCTTTCTTTCCCCCTGGTGGTAGCACATGTATTATTATCCTTCCTGATGTGATTACAAAATTGGTTTTTATTTACTTGTGTGTGGATTTTTAAAAAGCACTTACATTCCTACGCCTGTCTAAATTAACATGTTACTTGAAGGATTAGAGTTGAGACAATGGTAACAACCTTTACTTCAATCCATATCTCTAGAAGAGACTGCATTGTTGTCTTTTTTTTCCCCCCATTCTACAATGAAAAGACATCTATTTTATGTGTGCTTAATACTGTGTTTTGTTATTTTCTCAGTAAGTTAAAAATTTTAGTGTTTGTGTGTATATGTGTATGTCTTTTTTTTAAAGATTTATTTATTTATGATAGACATAGAGAGAGAGAGAGAGGCAGAGACACAGGAGGAGGGAGAAGCAGGCTCCATGCAGGGAGCCCGACATGGGACTCGATCCCGGGACTCCAGGATCGTGCCCTGGGCCAAAGGCAGGCGCCAAACTGCTGAGCCACCCAGGGATCCCCCTATGTATGTCTTTCTTTTGATCATTTAAAATTATCCAAATGTTATATAACTTGTCAGTCATTAAGATGGCATTCCGGTAGGATCAGTTTGGAGATATGTGAATCTGATTGTATTCAGAAGTAATTAATCAATGTCAAGGAGTAATTTTTTGAGTGCCTGTGAGTGCTTAGCAAACAAGAGCAATTCTTCCTAAAGGAATTGTGGTAGGTAAAAGATGAGGCTCCTGCCTCATAAGGACTTACCTCTCATTCATCCCTGTAAACATCTACTGAGCACCTGCTCAGGTGCATCACTGTGCTCAATTGCCTGCCTAAATCTAATTGCGAAGCCAAAACTTGTTATATGAAACAAAAAGAATAATGAAGTGCCATCTCTAATGATACCGATTCTAAATCCTCCAGGATTTTGGGGTAGAGAGTGAGCAGAATCGGCTAGGGTAACTGGATGACAGAGGAAGTGGAGTTACTGAGTCTTGAGCCATTGTCAGCATTCCAATGGGAAGGATGGAGAATATTATAGACAGTGGGGGAATCTAGACAAATGTTTAGAGGCAGAGAACATTAGAGTACACCATGAAGGAGGCATTTCTGAGGGTATGTTCTGAGGAATTGTGGAAAATAAGGCTGGGTATGTTTGGTGGGTGGGGACATTTTCTTTTTTTTTTTTTTTAACGATTTTATTTATTTATTCATGAGAAACACAGAGAGAAAGAGAGGCAGAGACACAGGCAGAGGGAGAAGCAGGCTCCATGCAGGGAGCCTGATATGGGACTTGATTCCGGGACTCCAAGATCACACCCTGGGCTGAAGGCAGGCACTAAACCACTGAGCCACTCAGGGATCCCTGGGGACGTGTATTTTAAGGTGGAGGGATAATTGTGGCGTTTCATAAGCTGAAAAGGTACCCCACATCCTGTGGGTGCTTGTAATCTACTTCGGGAGTAGGAAGGGATTGTAAATAACTATGAGGCTGTCCTATAAGTACTGTGCTAGAAGCCAGTACTGTGATGGAAGTATTATAAGCCTTGGAGTCACCATGTTGGTGGCCACCCTTGAGCTATATTGGGACTGCTTGGGCTTGGGACCTGGCAACATCGCTGACTCAGTGAAAGACTTCCTTTTTGGAACAGGCCTGGCTCCTGACTTGCCAGCATATGACACTCCCAGTTCACCAGGTCATCCTGTCCCAAACTGCCCAGTTGATTGTGAAGCTGCAAGATCAAAATAGCCAGGGCTGCTTCCCATCTCCGGCTGGGGATCCTGCTGCATTCCTAGACTGGTTCCCAGGAGCTTCTCCTTTGGTACCAGGGCATGGGCAGAGATCTGCTCAGGTACTTGCCCTCTGCCCTAGGCTCACAAATTAATGGTGGAAATGTTTTCTTTAAAGCAATTGTTGAAAATAATTATTAATGTTTCATGTTAATGGAGAATCATGTTTGACTAGCGTTCAGCTTTCGCAGTTACACGTCCGATCTCTGGCTTGTGATACTAACGCACATTTCATTCTTGCTGCTAAGCGTTAACCATATGCTTGGTTAGGTTTCCCTCGGCTATATTCCTCCCTCTTGTCCTGCCGAAGCTCCTGGGTTTCCTGGCTTCGGGCTGGGTTCAGACAGAGACACTGGCAGGAGATGGGAGGAGAGGAGATAAAGGAGACACCAGGGTATTTCTCCTTTTGCCTTTGTGCCTTGGGGAGCTTCTTCAGCAGAAGCTGTTGCTGTGGGGCTCCAAGTTTTAGTGGACAGGGCCACCGCCTTATTGGGCAACACCATCTCCTCCTTTTGTCTCTAGCTTTAGGGGTGGTAGTGGCTCCGTGCTCTTGCTAAACCTTTTACCTTCTATCTGCTCTTTGGCTCCCAGCAATGTCATGGCTGATGTAATCAATTCCCTGCATTAAGAAGTTCCTTCTGTGGTAAACACTTGAAGTGGATTCTTTTTCCTAATTAGACTCTGATACACTAATCCAGAAAAAAAAAGAAGTTTTTCTTTTGTCTTTTATGCTTTTTCCCCCCCTATGGTGCAGCCTCAGAAATAGGTATAAAATAACCTATTTCATTTATCTAACTGAATGTCTCCTAATGAAACAGTGTGATGTAGTGAAAAGAGCACTGGGTTTGGAGCTTCAGTGATGGCACAAGACAGTCTACCGGCTGGTCCTCTTTAAAAATTTTTATGAGCATTTGTTGTTATTTCCAACATAGTTTCTTTCTCATTATAAACTCAGAATTGGAAGATGCAACCACCATTAGATAGAAACAAGTTATGTAAAGCATTTATCTCATGTCAGAAGACGTTAATGTGCATGTAAGTTATCCTCCAGGTGGCCAGGAAGCATATTTGACCAGTGATAATACTCTAGGCATCCCATACTTCTTCGATTCTTCCTAGCTTTCCTACAGAACCAAGAGCAGATTCCCTAGGGCAGCATATAAATGTCATAGTTCCTGTCTTATAGACTAACATGGGATGGATTTCAGTCATAAAAGCAAACAATTGCTTCTTCTCCTTCTCCTGAAATCTCCTTATTTTGGGCCTTGCCTTGGTGGAAAGATTCAAATAGACTTGCAATGATGGAGTCTTTTCCAGTTTGAAAGGTGCCAGGATGATCAGATCTATTTCAGATTAATCCAGAATAAGAATTCTTTTTTTTTTTTTTTAAGATATTTATTTATTTATTTATTTGAGAGAGAGAGAGAGAGAGAGAGAGACAACGCAAGCAAGTGGACAAGCTGGGGAAGAGGCAGAGGAGGAAGGAGAAGCAAACTCCCCACTGAGCAGGGAGCCCTGTGCGGGGCTGGATCCCAGGACCCCAGGACCTGAGCTGAAGGCAGATGCTTAACCGACTGAGACACCCAAGTGCCCCCCAGAAAAAGAATTCTTAATGCAATGACTATACTAAGCATACTAAAAGGACTCAAAGAGGGAATACCTAACATTCAAGTCCCCTAAGAGTGGACCTGTTCTTCTTCCATGATATAGAGATGACCTGGAACTAGATTCAGCTTTCAGTCCTCTGTTGGAAACTGGTTCCTCCCCAATCCTTTGTAATCTGAGTTAGTAGTACATGGCGGGGAGGGGCTCTGGAACGTCATCCCCTTGTTCATACCCCTTGAGTCACAGAATTCTCATTCTTAGCATAGTGAATGGCCCAGTAAAGGGAGCTAGGCAGACCTGGGTAAATATCCCATCTTTGCCACTCACTAGCTTGTCATCTTAGACAAGTTACTTCACCTCTTTGAGCCTCAGCTTCTTTCTTGGTGAATGTAATGGAGGGTAATGATAGCTATTTCCTAGAGTTACACTTGGCACATAGTAAGTTCATAGTAAATGGTAGCTCTTTAACATAATTTCATCGTGCTTATCAGATAAAGGACCCGGAGTCAGGAACTCAGGATTACAGCTGAGCTGCAGAGGTTTGCTGAGCCCCCGGCCTTAGCCAATATAAGTTAAAATTGACAGAGTTTTTAACATTCTCATTCCCTGTGAATGTTACGTATGCTCATATTGATTTTCAGTTAGTCATTAAAGTTCTTAGAGTTCAGAGAAAATTTCAAACTTGACCAAGACAATAGTATATATACTGGAGTGATGGCAGGGAATGTGAAAGTGATGGTATAGTGAGTGCCCTTTTTTTTTCTTTTAGAGTTTGTTCATTCATTCATTCATTCATTCATTCATTTTAATCTCTATATCCATGGTGGGGCTCAAATTCATGACCCTGAGATCAAGAGTCACATGTTCTTCTGACTGAGCCAGCCAGGTGTCCCCCCTCCTTTTTTTTTTTTTTTTTTTTAACTGTCTTAAACCTTAATTCAAATTGGTTCCTAAACAGCAGTGAAAAACTGCTCTTACCGTGTTTGCTATTTGTGATAGACAAATGCCACTTGTTTACTCTCAGCCTTTGGGGAGATAATTCTACACTTGCCTGTGGAAATGCCAGAACTAAAGCAGGCAGTTTCATATCCTAGGAAATCATGTTTCTGTTGGTTCATTCATCTGTCATTAGTTCCTTCTTCTGAGGAGCAGACCTTAGAATATTACCTTTAATAATAGACACAAGTGAGGCATAGGATTTTCACGGTAGGAGATTGTAATGACCAATCATAGCCCAGGAGCTCTTTCAGGCCCATACCTTCATCTCTGTGTTCCTCAGTGCCTAGCATAGAGTCAGGCTCATGTCAGGCTCAAGACTTCTTATCAAATTACATATTGAGGGGCACCCAGGTGGTTCAGCAGTTGAGTGCCTTCTGCTCAGGTCATGATCCTGGGGTCCTGGGGTCGAGTACCGCATCGGGCTTCCCATCGGGAGCCTGCTTCTCCCTCTGCCTATGTCTCTGCCTTTCTCTGTGTGTCTGTCATGAATAAATAAATAAAATATTTTAAAAAAAATACATTTTGGGACACCTGGGTGGCTCAGCGGTTGAGTATCTGCCTTGGGCTCAGGGTGTGATCCTGGAGTCCCAGGATCAGTTTCTACATTGGGCCCCTACATGGAGCCTGCTTCTCCCTCTGCCTGTGTCTCTACCTCTCTCTCTCTCTGTGTCTCATGAATAAATAGATAAAATCTTTTTAAAAATGCATATTGAAATTTGACCTTTCATTACTTGACTTGATTTACATCTAAGCTACACCTCACTATATCTGTTATAGGTGCTCAACTACTCCTTAGTGGATCCTTTGTGTAGCCAAGCAGTCAGTTTTCTGTTTTATAATTTGAATAATAGACTGTAGTCACACACAGACTGAGGAGTTGATTGCAGAGTTGACAGAGGCCCAAATCTGACACTTCTCTGCCTCGGGAGAGATCGTAATCTCGGGAACGTGGACTTCAACCTTGAGGCCCACAAAGACTGACTTATCTGAAGTAGACTAAATATCCATTTTTCTGAATGTACAGTTTTTTTGCTTTCTTCTGTTACGTTCAGAAATTCACGCAAATAATTGCACTCCAATGGCTAAACTCTTTTGTTTCCCCAAAATGCCCAGTGACATCTTCCTTCACGTACCTCATTCTGCTGACAGACCATTTAGGGTCAGAAATACACAGTCATTGTGGATCATGTTTCTTAAGTCCATTGTCATATGCATTTCCTGACCTAATGGCGACACTGCCCAAACTGGGAGTGCTAACGTTGTGACCACCAGATGTGGAAATCCTGCCCCAGGCTTGCCTGAGGACATCCTTAAAATGACAAGTGTGTCTATAAAGTAATCATGTGAGTGAATAATTCTGTTTTTGCTTTTCATATTAATTACTGAGGGTTACAGTTAAGGTGCTCCGGGGCACTTTTGGGTCAGTCAAAATCTGGGTAGATGAATTTAATGTTGTGAAATGCCACCTTTTCAGTGACAGAGGTACAATTTTCACCTCAGCAGCCAAGTGTGTTTTGTTTAGCTTTTTCTCAATTCTATATATATGGCAAGACTCTGGCTCAAGCCACCCGCTACACACCCAAAGGCCAGAGTTCTCTACCCTCTGTGTCCCTGAATTTACCTTAAAATAGTCTGCCTACACCTGCTGTTTCTTTCTTCCAAATCATATCATAGTATGGGGCCTTATGAGTAGAAAGATGAGTTAAAAATATACAAAGCAGATTATATACGAAGACCACTTTTGCTCGTGTTGTTTGTGTGTGTGTGTGTGTGGGGGGGGATTCCCCATGAGCCTCAGCTGAGCAGCTTTTAAAGTCCAGTGAACTCACTTTATGAAAGCTTGCTCTCTTGCCCTCTCCTGTTTTAAGCTGATTAGATTAATTGAATATGATTAATAAATTATAGTATGGCAAACTCAGAATTATCTGTGTTAATTAGGGACAGGAATAGCATGGAAAAATGAAATCTTCAGATGTTGTCTCTCCTCTTGGCTTTGTCTCTGCAGTTGCCACAAAGACGCGTCATGTGAAAGCAAGCTCACATTTCCTTATCCCTTTCTTTGTTTTTCCATACATTCTTTTTCAGGTGACAGCAAATAAACTGGAACTGAAGGAATTAGGGAAAGAGGGGCAAATTTGTTCAATCTATTTGGGAGATACTGGTTGCAGTCTTCAGTTAGGACTCTTTTAAATGGAGTGCATGAATTAGTTATTTGGTGTACTTTTTTAAAAATGCTTTTCCCCCCAACGATATGGCATTATACTCATTTTACTTTAATCTAGAATTTGAAGTATAGTTGTAGTGAGTACTACTTCAGCTATAGTATGTGTGACCTTTTTTTCCAAAATCACTTAATGTTATAGACATACGTATTTATATTTTGTTCCTGTTATAATATTATAATATAAACGCCTTCCAAGTTTCTGTATAATCTTGATAACGACCAAGGTATACTTTTAATATATTAAAATGTAATACTTTAAAAACATTCCTTCGTGGTGAAAAAGACACAAAGTCTTCAGTGGTTATTCCAGCATTGAGAAGTAAAGGGGGGGATGTGGGAGGTTTGTGTGTTATTTTCAAAGAAGTATGGGGGAAGCCCTGGGTGGCTCAGCGGTTTAGCGCCCTGCCTTTGGCCCAGGGCATGATACTGGAGTCCTGGGATCGAGTTCCACGTCAGGCTCCCTGCATGGGGCCTGCTTCTCCCTCTGCCTGTGTCTCTGCCTCTCTCTCTCTCTCTCTCTCTCTCTCTGTGTCTTTCATGAATAAATAAATAAAATCTTAAAAAAAAAAAAAAAAGTAGTGTGTCTCTACCTCCCTAAAAGAAGATGTCACTCAGGGGTACCTGGGTGGCTCAGTGGGTTGAGCCTCCATGCAACTCTTGATCTGGGCTCAGGTTTTGATCTCACAGTTGTGTTTCAGCCCCACATTGGGCTCCATGCTGGGTATGGAGCCTAATTAAAAAAAAAAAAAAAAAAGATCTCACTCACTCTGGTATTTTGTGGTAGGCAATAAAGGACATTGTCCTCCAGGACCCAAGGTCAGACTGGAGACCTTCAAATGAGTCTTCTGTATCTTACTTACATGCATGTCATTTGGGGCAACCTCCTGCTTATGACCTGTTTAAAAAACATATTTTGTGTTTGTAACTTTGAAAAACTTGCCTGAGAAGAAAGACGGGTGCTAACATTCAGTGATCCTCAATGCATTTCTCCAGGGTTTGGAAAGAATAGTCTATTTTGAAAGAAGTGGGTAAAGGGAAACATAAAGTGAATAATTTCTTTTATCCAAGATTGAGGGCCAGAGTGGAAACTGCAGTTAGTTTTCTTGCTCTGATGCCCAGGTCTTCTTCTATAGTTATTGGGTGCAGGGATGGAAAGCCTTGAGTAGTGTTCTGCTTTGAAGTGGTTTAATAAAAACAAGCTGATAAAATATAATTTGAAATGTTTTTTGTCAGGACACCTGGGTGGTTCAGCTGTTAAGCGCCTGCCTTCAGCTCAGGGTGTGATCCTGGGGTTCCAGGATCGAGTCCCACATCAGGCTCCCTGTATGGAGCCTGCTTCTTCCTGTGCCTATGTCTCTGTCTTTCTCTCTGTGTATCTCTCGTGAATAAATAAATAAAATTTTGGGGATCCCTGGGTGGCTCAGCAGTTTGGCGCCTGCCTTTGGCCCAGGGCGCGATCCTGGAGTCCCAGGATCGAGTCCCACGTCAGGCTCCCGGCATGGAGCCTGCTTCTCCCTCTTCCTGTGTCTCTGCCTCTTTCTCTCTGTGTCTATCATAAATAAAAATAAATAAATAAATCTTTTAAAAAATCTTTAAAAAAGAGAAATGTCTTTTGTCAATTTTAGAAAAATTATTTTATGTGGTACTGGATGATTCTCTGAGCCATTGATATCACATATCAGGACAGCTTTCTAGAAATGGTCTCTTATTAATATTGTTTAGATTTTCTTTCCTTCTAACCCCAAACACAGGATTTGGAAATAAGGAGCATAATGATCAAATGGAAGGTCTGAGGGTAGCATTTTTTGATAGCTCACTCATTTTATGCTTTGATAGAATTACTCATTTTTTAAAGATTATTTATTTAGTTATTTGAAAGAGATTGTGTGGACAAGAGGGAGAGGTGGAGGGAGAGAGAATCTGAAGCAGACTCTGTGCTGAGTGCAGACCCCAATGTAGGGCTCGATCCTACAGCTGTGAGATGACCTGAGTCGAAACCAAGAGTCATATGCTTAACCAACTGAGCCACCCAGTTACCTCATTCTTTGTATTTGAAGGGTTAAAGTGGCAATTAGCTGGGAATAAAGGGAAATGAAATATGATGTATTCTAGTCCTTCATTAGTCCACACTGCATCCTGTAGATCTGAAATATGAGTGAGAGAAGATCTTGGATTTACCAACCCAGTTAGTACTGGGTTTTGGTATCATTGTATTCAGTTAAAAGCCAAGCCAAAGAAATAATGGATGGCAGCAGCCTCTGTCACCCTCTAAAGTAAATAAAATGTCTTAAGTATATAGAAGTGGAGAGTTTTATATACACACACACACACATATGCACACTATATATACTGTAGAGTATATATATAATATATACTATATATAGTTTATATATATAGACAAAAGGCAAAACTATATATATATATATATATATATATATATATATATATATATATATATATGAAACTATATGTAATGGGTCCATGGAAGTGTTTACTTCATATGCATGTAAGGTTATACTGCTGTTAACTTTAAACTTTTGTATCACGAGGGAGTGCATTTAAAAATCAGGATGATATAATCATTTGTAAAAGTTTTTCATTTTTGATTGGGAAAAACTATATTCTGTTCATGCCATTTTTGTTGATCTTTGTATCATCCTTTTACTTGCATATACTCCATCTGTTTGTTTTAACCTTATTCATTAGGAATAGCTTATTATAATTACCCATCTGTCACCCTGGCTACCGTGAGCTGTAAGTGCTGCTTAATTTTACTATACTTTTGTGGCACTAATATTGGTTTTGATCAAGAACAAGCTTTTTTGCTAACTAGATTCAGAGCACTGCAAGTTTGCAGTTATGTTTGTTTATTTTATACTCTGATCACTTTCCTTTTATCTAAAGAAAAATCAGTGGGAAAAGAAGGTGGGAGGGGGTGAGGTAGGTGTTGCAGGAAAGAGATTATGACTTGATAGTTCTTCAGTCTGCCGTAATTGGGTACGGACACTACCCTTTGCCTCCCCCCTGCCATTTAAAAAAAAAATGATTTGTATTAACTTGGTGAGGAAAATTACTAAATTTTGCATTTTGTACCAATACAAGCTGAAATCTTTCTTAAACAAGTGATTTGGAAATTTTCCTGAAAAATAATAAAATTGTAGCTAAAGTTTATTTCAGCCTTGGTGCTGATATATTACATTGATAAAATCTTGTTTTTCCTCTTTTAAGAACTCATTCTTGAAGGGAAAAAATACATAATTTGTTTTTAGTTAGTTGTATCACGTAATGTTGTTACTTAGTTATTTTATATGTATTTTTTTTTCTTCTTAGCTTTCTTTTGCCTCCAAATGAATGGAAAATATGATACATAGTCAATACTTGGAAAGATCCAAAGGATCAGTTTTACTGCATTTTTGGTGCAACATCATTGGAATGTAGTTGTAATTTTTTCCAGTGATAATTCCAGTGATTTGGCAGTATGGTTTTCCCACAGCAACAGTGTGTCAAATCAGAGATTTGCTTTTCTATTTTCATTTTTTGAATAACCACAGTATTCCCTCACCCTTAAATGAAACCAACCTGACCCCGAAGTGTCAAAGACAGACAAGAAAATTCCAGGTTTAGGAAACTGATAGTGACTCATACTGGAGAGGTTTGCCTGCTACAAAGGTATACTTTCTCAGAAACAGTGGCTGGAGCAGAAGAGATGCAGCTGATTTCATTTGGAGCAGTTTGGTTCTTGAGATGGTTATGAATTAATAGTGGGGAAAGGGATAGAAATCTCAGAGACATTCTGAACTTTTATTTTTCAGGAAAGCTTAATTCATATATTAGGCTCTTTATGAAAAGAGATTTTATTGAATGTAAAACATCTGTTCATTGAAAACCTCTAACATCCACATTTTAACAACTTCAAGCATATTACTACTTCCAGATTGAGTAACACTTAAAACATATTTCCTTTTGAAAATGCAAGATTTGCAAAAGAAACTTGTCATGCATTCATGTGGTCATTCTCAAATGGTGAACTGAATGTTGGATAATCTCTGCTGGCCCCTTAATCAGATTTAAATTTTTCAATCCTTCCTAGGTGTTTCTGCATACTTTATCTGAGTTGTAGTTGTGTTATTGCACATTTGCTATTTTTGGTGTGTGTGCGTGTTTTCTCTTGACATTTGTATAGTTCTAGCATTAAAACCTTTTGTTTGTCATTCAACACATAGATTATCTTAGCATAAATTATCATTTGGTATATAGTGAGTTGTTATTTTGCCCTTTTATTTCCCAAAGACATTTTAAGGATTAATTAGATCTTCATAATTTAATCTATAAAGCCCTTTAAGACTCTCAAATATAGACCTTACTTAAAACTATTCTTATCTGTACTGTTTTTATATCTGTCATACATACATTTATGTATGTAATTCTTCCTAATTTCTAGAATTAGTTTATGAGTTTATCTTTTGTTGGTAGGATTAGATTGTATGGGTACAAATGTCTTACACCAAAAATGCCAAAAGTTGAATTTGATTCAGTAACAAGTACAAACTTTTAAAACAGTGTAAAGATGTGCAGCTATTTCAGCAGGAAGGAGTAATATGTGTCACTATTGATTTACACCATAAATTAGGTTTAATTTAATGCTTCCTATTCATAGAATAGAGGAACCAAAGAAATCTGAAAACTTCTGTCTTTTTGGTATGATGCATGTCTTTTTTAAGGGCAGACTATATTCACAGACCACTGTGATCATTATAAACTGTTGTTAAATACCTTCTAAGCTTACATTTTTTTTTCTTTTTGCTGCTAAACTTTAGACTTTCTGGTTTTCAAAAAGGAAACCATATTGTAAACTTGAATTTAAGCAAACTGAAAAATTAAGTGGTTCTAAATATATGCAACAAAATTGGTACTTGGTGAACATGCTTTTATGAACTTACAGAATGTGTATTCACAGAAGAACAATGCTTTGAACTCCTCTCTTTCAATCTAAGTAACATTCTTTTTTTTTCTTTTTTTTAGAGTGGGGAGGGGCAGAGAGAGGGAGAGAGAATCTTAAGTAAGCACTTTCCACCCTGAGCACTGAGGCCAAAGTGCAGCTTAATTAATCTCACAACCCTGAGATCATGACCTGAGCTGAAATCAAGAGTCAGACACTTAACCGGCTGAGTCATCTAGGGGCCTCAATCTAAGTAACATTCTTTATTTCTACTTTTACACATTTTCTCAAGTCCTTTATTTTGGAAAAAAAAAATATTTTAAAGCTTCAAACTGTGATTCTTATGTTTTCCATTTCAGTAATTTGTTTTTGTAATTAGAGATTTTAGCTAATTGTCCTAAAGTCAGCTACTCTAAAATCTCATTAGTCTCCATGTTGAAAAGTTCACCAAAAAAGCCTAAGCAAAATGAGGTTGTCAAAGTTGCAAAACTGGCAGTATCCACCTACCCCATATCTTCATCATTAATAATAAAAATCTCAAGAAAGGAAGTGAATGTAGCCATTTCTTTAAAGTGGATTTCAATATTTGGGACACTTTTTTCTATTTCTGGAGTATGTCTGAAATGTAAATAGACCAGCCACATAACCCATATTCTGATAGCTTGGGATCACAGATGTTTCTAAATGTACTTTTGAAACCAAGTACATTTTTCCCCTTTTAATTGTGAAAGTGCATTTTTGGACTTCTGCTTCTTAAAGTGGGTCAGAGGGGATAGATAGATACCCTGTGTTTTTTTCTTGTTGATGTATGGCACCATGAGTAAACCCAGCATTAGAATCTTTCATTGTTCTCATTCATCGAAAGGGTAAATGTCCCAGAAACTTGAGTTATTATTTTTTTTCATGGATCTCTTGACTGCAGCCAAGTGGACTTTTTATAAAAGCACTTGAGTGGGAACCAGGTATGGATCATGTCAGTTCAAGGTCCCTATTGTTTCCCCACCCCTCAATTTTCCTGGGTCAGCTTCCTTCCCCAAGTAACCCAGCATAGTTCTAAGGTAGAAGAGAGAGCTCTGTGTGTTCTAAGCTACAGTACCTACAGGGCAAAAATGCACCCAGATCACAGCGAGTCTGAAGGTCGGGACAACTGGCTTGTTCCAGAGTTGTGAAAGCCAGAAGTGGTCCTTCTTCATACTTTTTCCATACTGCAGCACAAAATCAGGGCAACCTCCCTGTGCTCTTGAAACAGAAAAGATTGTTAGTAAATAAACATCTGTTGGCTGACTAATTTGACATCAGTGTAAAATAATTTTGTCAATCTGTTCCCTCTCTGTGTTAAATTATATCTAATTTGTGGAATGACAGGTGGCCCAGTACTGCTCACTCCAAGATCTGTTAACTATAGACTTAGGTCAAGTTCAAAGATTCCTTCCCTCTGTTCTACTGGCCAGGCCCTCTCTTCAGCTGCTTCCAACCACACTGCTGGTTTCTGAGAAATAGCTGATAAGCAGTGCTTTAGGCAACTGCTCACGCCAGGTTCCTCCCAGAGCCTCACTGCCAGGTCTTTGCCTGTTCTTGTTAACTTGGGGCGCCCCAGACAATGCAGAGGCCTCAAGTACAACTTTACCTTCTCCTGAAAGGTGCAGGGCACAGTTCCCCACCCCCATCCTGAGGGGGAGGGAGGATATCCTCTTCCTTCACCCACTGGAATGGAAAATCAGAACTCCTTTGTTCCTCTCCTAGAGTGCCACTCCCAAGTGACCAAATGTGTATTCTTTCATTATTCTTAGCCCAGATAGAACCTTCTTTTTCCTCCAGGAAATGCCCCTGAACTCACTGCTTGAAATCTAAATGGCTAGCACTCCTTGCTACCCTAAGCCCTCACTTTCTGAACTTGATCTAATCTTGCTATCACCCACACCCAGTCACCAGGGGCTCACAGGCCCTCTGTATATTGAACAACGTGGGAGTGAGGTAGTGTCTGCTTTCTCCCCCCCACCCTGCCCTTGACTCACTCCCACTAAATGTTTTAAATTGCCTTTCCTCTAAATCTGGTTTCGTTTTTCTACTGTCATGAGTGTCTTCAGATGTCATTTCTTTCAAATAACTACTTATTGCTTCTTAAAAATTAGGAAAAGTTTCAGGCATACAAAAGTGTACCTAATATAAAACAGTCTCACATTCAGGTACCATCACTCAGTTTTAGAAATAATATATGATAGAATTGAAGTCCTCCTGAACCTCTCGTTAATCACCTCTTCTTCTATTTCTTTTCAGAGGTAGCAGCTATACTGATTTTGTTTTTTGTTTTTTTTTTTTGGGGGGGGGGTTGTTTGTTGTTTTTTCTTAAGATTTTATTTATTTATTCATGAGAGACACAGAGAGAAGGCAGAGACACAGGCAGAGGAAGAAGCAGGCTCCCTCGTGGGGAGCCCAATGTGGGACTCGATCCCAGAACTCCAGGATCATGCCCTGGGCCAAAGGCAGACAGATGCTCAACCATTGAGCCACCCAGGTGTCCCTGTACTGATTTCGTTAATAGTCCTTCTCCTGGATGTTTTTATACTTTAATTTCACATGGATGTATATGTAAATGATACATACCATGGTTTTTGGTATTTTTGAAATTCTATAGGAATGGTTTGAGTCTGGGAAATTTCTGCAGTTGGCTTTTTTCAGTTCATATTATGTTCTTAGATGCCCCGTGTGTTGATAAATGTGACTCCTGTTCACTGCTTCTGGAATCCCCTGTGTACCAAGGTACTCTCCGACTCAGGGATGTTCCCTTTGTTGCTAGTGATTTGCTGTGGACTCTTAAAGAGCAGGCCTCCCCCAGGGAGACATGGACATCTGTACACGCCTCTTTGGAAGGCCTGATCTTTAAATGCCAGGTTTGATTTTTGACCCCCCTTTTGAGTAAGTCTTTGTGAAACTGATTAAGTTGCTATATCAGCCTGGGCCTCAGTTTTCTTAGGCACACAAGGAGGACCGAACTAATAAACCTTCTCTGAGGTTCTTTCCAAGCCTAGAATTCTGTGATTCCTTTCCAGCTTGCTTCTCTGCCTCCTTATAGTGCATAATGTATATTGGTTATGAGCTACTGTTTAGCGTGAGAATCAGTTCGGAAAAAGAGAGAGAGAGAGAGAGAGAGAGAGTGTGTGTGTGTGTGTATTTAAATTCAAAATGAAAATGACTTGGAGCCCCTTGGGAATGTTTTCTTACAATGTAGGTTTCCTATTTTATTGACTAGATAAATATTAATGACAAAACTGGCTCTACTTTAAAGCCATTAAAATGTTAATATTGGGGCATATTCCAGTAAACATGGAAGCAGTGATGGAGTCTTCTCTCCTGAGCATAGATGTTGGGCTGTGTTGCCAGCTGGGCAGGCTGCATGAAGCCTGGTGGCTGATGGATTGCTCATGAGTTGGGATGACTCAGGGTCGTCATTTTGAACATGAGGTATCGTATTATGTGCTGCCAAGAAATGATGCTTTCTAAACGATTATTGAAATATGAAGAGCTTTTTTTTTTACCCTAAGCATAATGCCCTTCAGAAGCTGTGTTTTTGAGATTGTATAGTCCTTTTTTAAATTAAAAAAAAAAAATAAAAGTTGCTCCCTTCTTGCCAGAATGAGCTGTGGTTCTTGTTGCTGTTGATATGATAGCGCCCTCCTTCTTTGCAATCTCTGATCATCTGAGGCTAGGGCACAGGCCAGAGCTTTGGAGCTATAGTCTCAGGGACTCTTGGGCAGTGAAGTTCGTGATTTAGTGCAGAGATATTGTGGCAACTATCTGGGTTGCTCATTATTTTTATTTATTTATTTTTTTTTTTACTTCATACTTTCTGTTTGTGGCTAAACACTAGATGAAGTAGTAGAGTTATCACCAACCTAGTAACATACATGTTAGGGTAGTAGTGATAGCTGTTATGATTTGTCCATTTCATATAGCTATGAATATAAAATTTTACTAATTGATAGATTGGAGTATTTTTCCAACAGACGCTATGACTGATTCAACAGCTTTTCTACTCTCTCCTATTTTTAGCAATCCTATGGGTCAGGGAAGTGACCCAGCTCAAGGGATGGGTCTTGATTAATCTAAATTTAGGGATGAGTTTAGATTAATCCAATCTTGGTGACTACCCATGGCTGTGATTGGTTCCAAAACTCAGCATTAGGTCCTAGGACATGACATTCTTATAGTTACAATTCTAGAAATGAAACATGAAGGAAAGGTTGCTGGAGGCCCTGGGGAAACATTTCCTCACTTTGAAGTGAGAGGTGCAGGAAGATGATATCTTTTCTTCTCAGTATTGTTGTTGTGGTCAGGAACCGTTATCCGTCAGGGGATGAAATTGATAGTCCCAAAAGGGCAGAGCCAAAGGAGGTACAGAGAAATGAGCCGGAACTACTGGATTGAGCCATCCCTGAACCACTGGGCCTATTCTATGAGTCAACAAATTACCGTAAGCTAGTTTGATTTGAAGTTTCTATTATTTGCAGCAGAAAGCATCCTAATTGATATAATTACATTACTATATTATAACTGGTTATTCTAATTCTGGAGTAGTCTCAGGAAGTTATCTTTTCTTTAAATTTTAAAGTAAATGTTAATCCAAGGCGCCTGGGTGGCTCAGTCGGTTAAGCGTCTACTTCTTCTCAGGTCATGATCCCGGGGTCCTGGAATTGAGCCCCACATTGATTGGGCAGCAGGCTCCTTGCTCAGCCTGCTTCTCCCTATCCCTGGCCTGGTACTCCTCCTGCTTGCGCTCACTCGCTCTCTCTGTCAAATAAATAAATAGTTTTGTTTTTTTTTAAGTGAATGTTAATCCACCATGTGGTCTACTGATTAAACTAATTAATGTAAAGATCTTGATTTTCATTGTAGTAGATTTCTTAGCAGGCTTACTATTGTCACTATAGTATACTAAAAAAACTTTGAACTTAAAAAGGTGTTCTTAGTTCTCCCCACACCTAGTAGAATATAACCTTTACTTACTTACTTAAGAGTATTTAACCTTTTATCACCTACTGTATACGTGTTTCTCTATGCAGTCTAACTAGCAAAGAGAGGATGGACGGACCCCTTGCTTAATTTGAGAGCAATTCAGAGTAATATGTTAACAAAACCAAATAGCACAGGAAGAAACCAGGACTTGCCACATCAGGGATGGACATAGCCGAGTTGAGAGCTGAGAGAGAGGCCTGGGGAGGACCCATGGGTAGAGTGAAGTCCTCAGGGAAGCGGGCAGAGCCAGGTGAGCCAGGTGGCCATGCACATGCAGAGAGGAGGAGGTGTGGGGCCAAGCAGGGAGGTGTGTGGTGGCCCTTGGAGAGAGGCCCTGAGGGTGACTGTCAGGAGAGCAGTGCCTCTGAGAGGCTGTGTTGCCAGGCAAAGGAAGTTGGACCCATGGCTTCTTAAGTATCCCGGTGCCATTACCACAGAGATTGTGAACAGTTATTCTGGCAGTGGCGTGCAGGGAAGTTAGACCAGGGAAAGATGTTGGCACAGAGTCCTGGGAAGCTGTTACCACAATTCATGCATCAAGTGATAAGAGCTGCAGGATAATAGCATCTGAATATGTAATATCTTACCTTTATATGGAATTTCAGAGTTCCCAAACCACGTTTAAACACATTATCTAATTTATCTAATTAGGTCCCCCTCCTTTTTTTTTTCATGGATGAGGATACAAAGGTTCAGTGCAGTTAAGCAACCTCCCAAAAGTTGTCAATGACAGAACCCAATCTACAGTCTAGGTCTTTTGAGTTTCAGGTCCAGTGCTTTTCGATAATAATATAAATGGCATTTTTCATTTTTATTTTTTATTTTTTTAAGGATTTTATATATTTATTCATGAGACACACACACACACACACACACACACACACACACACACACGCAGAGGGAGAAGTAGGCTCCATGCAGGGAGCCTGATGCAGGACTCGATCCTGGGACCCCAGCCCTGAACTGAAGGCAGGCGCTAAACCGTTGGGCCACCGAGGGATCCCCCCATTTTCCATTTTTATGAAATTTAGGTTGTACTGTTTTGTCTATCAGCTGGCTCCTGACAGCAGTGTAAACAAAAGCTAAATACCACAGCTCCTAACTCTTCTAAACATTGAAAACCTCTGAATAGTGAAAAGATGGTTAAGTATCACAGATAATGGTAGAACTTCCTCAAATTACAGAAAGGTAACCCTTCTAACAAATACAAAAAACAAGAGGCTGGATCCGTAGAAAATTTCCTAAATGTTTTTAAATGAATGAAGAGTGTTTGAGACTTTAGGGAGCCTCCAAGTGGCAGCTTTTATGGGTGCTATCAATATTTATATGTAGAAACATTGTAGTAACATAGCTGTTGAAGGCTTTTCTCCCCCCACCCTAGCCCCCCAAGAACAGCATTTAGTGTTTAAGTCAGTTTAGGGGATATGTAATTGACATATTTTCTTGAAATGTCCTGGAAACCACTTTTAAGGGGCTCTGGACAGAATACAAAAGAATAGAAAAAAAATCTAAAAGCTGAATAGCCAGATGATAAGGATTTAGCAAATTGTGTCCAGTTGTATTCGTTAACTTGTGTCTTCAGAGAGTAGCAGCTTATTGCTGATAAGTGATAGAGCGTTCTGATGTTTGTCAAGGATTTTGTGGTTCTTTGTATTGAAATTGCTAAGCGAGTTTTGAACTACCATAGTCGGGGGGGAAAGCAAGTGAGGGAGGGTTGGACTTTTGACCCCCAAATGACTTTCACATGGTTCCTGGCAGGCCTGCTTGAGTGCTACTTACAAGTTAGAATCACCTATTTTAAAATTAGCAGTGCACAGGTCCCACCCTTGACCAACTAAGTTAGAATCTCCGAAATTGGGGAAAGGAGCAGACCTAGTCATAAGTAGTTTTTTAAAGTTCTCCAGATAATTTTAAGTTCAGCCATGGCTAAAAACTATTCTAGCTATTTCAGCTCCAGCCAGTAAGATGCAAGAAACGTTTATTAAAATGTACAAAAGAGGGACGCCTGGGTGGCTCAGTGGTTGAGCGTCTGCCTTAGGCCCAGGGCGTGATCCTGGAGTTCCGGGATCTAGTCCCACATCGGGCTCCTGCAAGGAGTCTGCTTCTCCCTCTGCCTTTGTCTTTGCCTCTCTCTGGGTCTCTCATGAATAAATAAATAAAATCTTAAAAAATATGTTTAAAAAAATAAATGTAGAAAAGATACTTGCTGGCTGTATAAAATAAATACGCAGATTTTCCCATTCTTGAACTGAAATAGGCAGGTTTGGGGGCTTGAGGTTTTGTTTTTTTCCTTAGCCAGTTGCAGATCCTAAAGAACACATGGAAGGAGATGGAAGAAGACATTGTAAAGAGGTCCCACGGTGATTTTTAGGGAAGGATGGGGCAGGAAAGGGGGTAGGAATCATTGTTTATATGTATTTCAGGAAGCAGAAAATATGGCATGTTCTCAGTCTATCTAAATTACGTAACTTTGAGGGATGTGATCCATTTGTATCAAAATAATGAAGCATATAATACATTGCATTTAACATGTGTGGGAATTCTTTGCAGAGTAATTAGCATTCCTTTCTTCAGCCTGTATTCAGAGGAAACATACCATTCACACCCTCTCTGTGTTCACATTTTCCAGTGCGTTGGAGAGCTTTTTTTTTTCAATAGAAATCTTTGTCCTTTTCCTAATAAGACTTGGATTATATTTGGAGAAATTTAGTATTTCTTTCTTTCTTCTTCTGGCAGGAATTGATTTTAAAATCAGGACGATAGAACTAGATGGAAAGAAAATTAAGCTTCAGATATGGTAAGTAAAAAATAAAAATAAAAAATTATACACAAAGTTTCTACCTTAATCAGGAATTGAAAGTGGGAATTAAAATGTGAATTGTGGTGAGTTAGAGGTAACTTATGATAAATAAAACATCTATTCCTTATCCGAACCAAGGGGAAGTGGGTAACTATTCAAAGGTTTCTCCACCAAGAATGGGAAGGTAAGGAATGATCTTACAGCTGAGAGAGATCTGAGACCTCATTCTTCCCAAACCCTAATTTTGTAGGGAAGGAAACCAAAATCTCAAGAGTGCATGCACTTTTTCATTGTAGTTGTTGCAGCTTTGAAAACAGGTAAGGCAAGAGTAGTCAAGTGGTAGGAACCCTGAATGCGGGATCCCTGGGTGGCGGCAGCGGTTTGGCGCCTGCCTTTGGCCCAGGGCGCGATCCTGGAGACCCAGGATCAAATCCCACGTCAGGCTCCCAGTGCATGGAGCCTGCTTCTCCCTCTGCCTATGTCTCTGCCTCTCTCTCTCTCTCTCTCTATGACTATCATAAATAAATTAAAAAAAAAAAAAAAAGGAACCCTGAATGGGTTCTTCTATGGAAGTACAGATCTAGGTTCTAGGTTCTACCCCTGAACTGAGGGCTTGGGCCAATTGCTTCCCTTCTTAGGGCCTGTTTTTCCTCATTGGTAAATTGGTTGGTTAGCCTGAAGACATCTAAGTTCCCCTCCACATCTGACACTTTATATTTTCATGTTTCTTCTCTTTAAATAAAAAAATGGGGATCCCTGAGTAGCTCAGCGGTTTAGCGCCTGCCTTCGGCCCAGGGTGTGATCCTGGGGTCCTGGGATCGAGTCCCACATCAGGCTCCCTGTATGGAGCCTGCTTCTCCCTCTGCCTGTGTCTCTTCCTCTCTCTCTCTCTGTCTCTCATGAGCAAATAAATAAAATAAAATAAAAAATGAGGACCACTGAACCGATCCAGTGTGTAATGATGACAGCAGTAGACAAAGCTTAGAAATTTAGAGCAGCATAGATTCAGAAGCAGATAGGGCAAAATAGTAAAGTAATTTATATCAGCTTTTTCCTTGGGCTCTCTTTCTTCTTTGAATCTCAGAACCAGGCTAGAACTAGAGCATGATATTGAAATCCACTAGTCCTTCTTTTACAGAGGAAGAACTTAGGACTTAGAGTGGTTAAGTCCATCAGAGAGCATCTGTCTGGGTCAATGATAAAGCTGGGATAATGACCCAAATATGGAGCATTGTGTCAGCTTCATATATTAGCCTAGTGTAGTGGTTCCCAGTATATTCGTTGGAAAACATGGTGAAGGTTACCATAGGTTTCCCTTTGCATCTATTGATATTCACTAAGAGGCCAGATACTTTAAAGATACTAAACTAAAAAAAATTTTTAAGGAGAACCAAAGAGAATTTCTGACTGTGCTTAACAGTCCTGAGCATAGCACCAAGAAGCATTTCTAGGAGCCTGTGGGCAGTCAGCTAGCAGTCAGCTAATTAGAACTTAATATAACATCATAGCACTATTTATCAATACTCTCAACAGCAATAGACTACATTCAGTTTTCACAGCCTACATTTAGTATGGCAGGGTTTTTCCTCCATCCTTACTGCAGAGCTGGTTCTAAATAAAGTAGTATGTTAGACCAAAATAGTTGGTTGGCTCAAAGTTACTTGGCTTCTGTTTTCCCCATGATGTGTTTGCCATATACCAAACTCCGGTGCCCTGGGTATCTAATCCTGACCAGTGAGAGAATGACAAGATAAGATGAATACTGTGGTGGGGAGCCTGGCCCTGTCCTAAGCAGCTGAGACCTAAGATGCTTAAGGGTGTTCAAGGTTCTGAGCTATTTAGTGGTTTAGTGGTAGGCCATAGCCCACCTGAGCCTGTTACCTCTTCTGCAGAATGAGGATGGGGGTCCTACCACTATACTGGGCTGTGATGGGCATCATGTGAGCACAGATGAAAGTATTTTGTGAGGTATAGATGAATGTTAAGGTATTTATTAATGTTTTTGATTTGTTATATTTCCCTTGGGCCTCCATCTCTTGTTTGGGTTGGTATGCATCAGAATTATAGTATATTTCCACAAATGCCTCTCTCTCCCCTGCAATTAAATTGTACAATTTAGTTTGCCATAGTAGCCCAGGGAGTGGTTGTGCGTGGCAAATTTAGAAATACTGATTTTCCCAGATACCAAAGAAATTTGACTCCCTTTAGAGGGATTGTTTCAATCAACGTAATGAGAAATTTCTGAATTTTTCCGAATGTATTTTAAGAGAATGCCATCAGCCAAAAAGCAAGAATACATGAAAGCTTATGTAATTTTGAGGTGGTATTCATATTTTAAAATCTTTGGAAACATTGTCAACCATTATGTGTGAAACTCCAGGCTCCCATTTAATCCCAGGCTCTATAACTGAAAAAGTTCTTGAGGAGATCCATTTGAGTGTGCTCTGCTGAGCAGAATTTACACAGTAGTAAGTCCAGCCCAAATGCTTGCTTTGTACAAAAATCAGACTTTCAGTCAAGAGAGCAAAATGCCTTAATCATTAGGCATTTATAAAAAGAATTATAACTACCTACAGGGATCCAAGAATTTAGAACTATTCTCTATTCTCTCCCACGTGTGTTTGACTAATAGAACATGCCAGTTCCTAGCAGGGCCATGTATTTTCCTGTTGCTGCTTTTATCATGAAGGTCCAAGTTTCCCACCAGAGTCATTGTGAGCTCCTGACAGGCCCCTGTGGCCACCTCCGCCTCCAGCTCACAGACACACAGCAGGCTCTCCTGGTGTCCCATTCCCCTTTCCCTTGAAACCACTGCTTTTGTGAGCAGACCAGAATTCTATCCACAGCTTAAGATTTCTCTTCAGTGATGCTGGTGATAACTTTTAAAACCACTCTCTCCTTTGTTTCAAATTTTAGGGACACAGCAGGTCAGGAAAGATTTCGAACCATTACAACAGCATATTATAGAGGAGCCATGGTGAGTGTGTTTAAGGGTTTTATAACTCTTCAGGTGAAAGTAAAACATGAATATTCATTTGTCAAGTTCATAGGATCCAAGCTAGAGTCTGGTACAATGGGGGAGATAGGTTTGGGGATATGGAAACAAGACATTTAAAGGCTTTTTGTTGTTTTTTTTTTTTTAATGTTCTTTGTTTAGTAACTGCATGTTTTGCCATTGGTCTTCATAATATTAATCAGGTAATTAACTTGTAGATGTTTTGGAACTCCTGCATATGTTCTGAGCGATTGTATATTTTTGCAAAAGCTGGGAGACCAGTTAAAGACAATGACAGTAATTCAGGTAAAGGCTAATAGATGAGAATATGAATAAGGCCATGCATGAGAGTTGGAGGGTCAGAATCGGGCGATATTGTGGTTGTCAGGCCTACAGGACTTAGTGACTCCCTGGCTATGAGGAGGTAACTCCCAGGGGTCTGCTTGGGCTGGCTGGCAGGGTTCTATTGCCCTTTAACAAAACGAGAATACAAAGAGGAAGACAAGACTTAGAGGGGACAAAGACAAGCTTGTGTTTTACTCAGTTGAATTTTGGTGACCACACGGGACATTTGGGGGCTGCTATCCGGTCATTGGTCTTCAAAGCACATCTGACCCTGTCTATCTCTTTCATTTCATCATGTGCCCTTCTCTGTCGGATCTGTGCAGTCTTACCAAGCTGACTTTCTTTCACTCAGTCCAGTGAGTTCTGGGCCATTCTGGTCAGCAGGATACTCACATTTCTGTTGGTGTTGGTACGGTGGCTTTCCCTTTCACCCCAGCCTCAATTCCATTGCCCAGTTCAAGTCTGCTCAGACTTCAGGTCTTGGCTTTACTGTCATTTTCTCAGGGAAGACTTCCCTGACCAACCCATCCCCTCAACCAGATTAGATCGGCATTTGTACTCAAAACTCCCCATACTTCTTTATAGTAGTTGTCAATGTTAAAACAAATTGAATAATTATTGGTTTATTGTTTTCTTTGCTAGCCGTCCATGAGAGAGGAAGGGGCCTTGTCTGTCTTCTTCACTGCGAGTAGCACAACATATAGTATAAGGCACATAGTACGTGCTCACTAAATACTTGTTGAGTGGATAGACAGGTACATCTAGCACTTAACACAGGAGTGTGGTCTAGTGATAACAGATTTTGGAATAGTTAGCATACAAGTGTCAGTTGATATATTTAGAAGATAAACCTTTTAGAAATAGAAGATATGATGGCCTTTAAAAATATGATGACAATGCCTTTCCTTAAACCTGTATAACAAATGTATTATAAAAAAATATATTATATTTTAAGTGTCTATGATTTATGTAGACAGTGACACTTTGAACAGCCCATATAAGAAATAATTTTTTTAAGTGAAAAAAGAAATAATTTTAAAGCGGTATGGATCTGATCTTAGTACAGAAGTAAGAAACAAGACATTTCTACTTCCAATAAACAAGTACACAACAGAAGTGATTATCTCTTTCTCTCATCACTATCTCTGTTTTAACTTAAACACTCCTTCAACTCTAGTTGGTGCTGATTCTTATCACATGCAGTCAGATATAAAAGGTGTATCACCTTTACCGTAATCACTAATTCATTAAAGGTTAACAGTAGAAATGTTTACAGACTATTTATTTACATGGTGTGATAGTGTAAGAATTTATTTATTTATTTTTCCTTCTTTGTACTTTAAAATTTTTATTACAAATCCCTTTTAATTAAAAAGATAAAATAAAGGACAAACAAAAGGTTTCTGGAGGGTAGGAGTACACTGACATTATATTCTATAACTTTAAGATATATGAAATACTAAATAAAGTTTTTTTTTCCTTACAGGGAATTATGCTGGTCTATGACATCACAAATGAAAAGTCCTTTGACAATATTAAAAATTGGATAAGAAACATCGAAGAGGTATGTATGGGAGGAGAATGATGATAGTAGAGAGGAGTCCTGCTGGGTGCTTGCTAAGGGCTCCTTCTGTCTCTGGAAGCGGCAGCTGAGCTGCTGAGAAGTAGGGCATGGGCAGGTCAGGCCCTCTTGTTCTGAGAGCACCACAAACAGAGTGATCTCTGGTGCTGCCAGTCCGACCACTGTCAGATGGGGAGGTACAGAGAGAGGAGCAGTTTCACAGAATTTTAAACTTGGGCCAGATCTTGAAAATACTTTAATACAAGTCCCTAGGTTACACATGAGAAAACTGAGGCCAGAAAGAAGGGACTTGTGCTCCTATAGCTTTAGCATCTGACTCCCAGAAAGATATCTCTTTATTCTAGCAACTTATCATTTTTCCTTTCTAACATTTTCTCCATCGTAGATATTTGAAATTTGTTTTAATTCCAGGTTGATTGGTATTAAGATTTTTTTTTATGTCTTTGACATTACAGAAAGAAATCTGACTTTAAAGTCATTTTGTACACATTTATATTAACTTACATGATTTAATATTTTGTGTAGTTCAGAATCCAGAATACTTTCTCCATTGGCTCACTCACTACTATTTTCTTTTCTTCTTTGTCCCAAACTAATATTTGGAAGTTTTGTTGTTGGATAACCATAGATTTTATTTCTGTTTGTTCATGTACAAAAAAAAGGCCTAAAAATGGCTGCAAGCCTTTGGGGGAAAAGTTTGCATAGGCTCTTTGCTGTAGCTTTTCCCTCCTCCCATCTTTTAAATTTTTCTCTGCATCAGCCCTTGAGCAAAAGATTATTTGTCTTATTATTAAATTTATGGATGTTTCTGACAGGTTAGGATTTGTTTATTGAATAACTGTGTTTTGCTCAGGCTGTTTTTATAACATACGATTTTCTCCTTGCAGCATGCCTCTTCAGATGTTGAAAGAATGATCCTGGGTAACAAATGTGATATGAATGACAAAAGACAAGTGTCAAAAGAAAGAGGAGAGAAGGTAAATTTGAACCGAATGCATGAAGATTGGAACCTATTCACATGAAGCATTTATTTCCTCAGTATTACTTAATTATTGATTTCAGTGTGAAAATTATCTGTATTTTAATCCTTTAAAAAAACAACAAAGAGATGTAATCCATACTTGAATGGTATGAATTAGTATTCAAGATCCAGCTCCATATACTGTGTAGTCATGACTCATTCCTGAAGAATTTGCTGTTTTCTGGGAGATACAAATTGCTCCTTTTTCAAATTCCTGCAGCTTTAGAGTTCAGGCTCTTTTCTTCCACATCTGTGTGAAAATGCCCAGTTTTAAAGATCAAGTAAATCATTCTCTTCAAATAAAAGTAATAAGATAGGAGAAATTTAAACAGTAATCATTTCCAATTCATTATTTTTTTCCTAAGAATATTTTACTCCATATTAGATTTAGGTCATTATGGATAAACTACTTTAAGTTACCAAACTGTGGGTGTCATTTATAGGCATTTCTCTATTTTGTTATCCTGAAAAATAGCAAGAGTGTATTACATGTACATATTTACTCCCATGACATTTTTCTAAATTAGCTTAGAGGCTTCAGTTTTTAAATCTTGGAATTTTGCTTTAGCCTTTTTTTAGTGATACATGCAATATATATTTTGTTTTTAAATCTGTCTGCGAAGTTTTTTTCCCTTAAGAACGTTCATTTAATCTTGTTATTTTAAATGAACTGGGAGCTTTTTGGAGTAGATAGAAATAGAAACTAAATAAAAACAAAAAGCAGTGCGTGCTCAGTATTTAAAGCTTTCATTCTTTTATGTACCAATTTATTAACAAATAATAAGTCAGTATAGTAACCATTGGAGAGTTGTACTTTGGGTCAGGTAAAAGGGATCAGTGAAATCCCCAATTAATGATAAGAGCGGGTATGTGTCTCATGGTTTTTCTTGTAAATATATTAGAGAGCTAAAGTATAATAGAAAAAAAGAATTACTTAAGTTATGTTTTGAGTTGAAGTGCTGCCATTTTATTTATGATGATTAAGTGAGATGTCTACATTTCAAACATAGAAAGCAAAGAAATTATGGACCACAAGAGTTCTCCACTAGATCCTCTACCTTTGAGACTTTGAACAACCTAGAAGATGGAAATGCTTTTTATATACTGAAGTAACTTGAATGGAATTTAAATGTCTGTTTGCCTTTCAGTTAGCAATTGACTATGGGATTAAATTCTTGGAGACAAGTGCAAAATCCAGTACAAACGTAGAGGAGGTAAGAAGGAAACTTTCCATGATTTATTATGTGGTAGCATTAGAGCTTAGGTCTCTGTGTTCAAGTGGTCCTCCAAGACTTGTCATTTTCTTAGTGAATGCCTTCTGTGAGCTCCACCTCCATTTTGTGAACTTTTATGCTTCTAACTTTTATTGTGGACCCAGGTTGTTGAATTTCTAGCACCCAGCTCCCACGTGGGCTATAGGAGATTGCTCAGTTAAGGTTCACTGAACAGAAGGTAGAAGGTCCTTCAAGTTCAGCTTTGACCTTTGTTGGGGAAGCCAGAAATCCTGTACTTGCCGACCAAGCACTGTGTTCTGCTTATTTATCATGGTTCATGTCATCCTTTAGTAGCCTATAGCAGGAGAATCTTAATTACTTTCATGTCTGTACTCTCTCAAGAGAGAATTAAACTGATTATTTAACAGATTCCCTAAGATTAAGCATGACAAATTGTAACACAACAGCCGTTAGTAGAAACAAGCATGTTTATCAGAGATTAGTTTTTTTTTTAAAGATTTTATTTATTTATTCATGAAAGACACAGAGAGAGAGAGGCAGAAACATAGGCAGAGGGAGAAGCAGGCTTCCCGCAGGGAGCCCGATGTGGGACTCGATCCCAGGACTAGGATCATGCCCTGAGCCGAAGGCAAGAGCTCAACTGCTGAGCCATTCAGGCATCCCTATCAGAGATTAGTTTTAATAAATTTTCAGTAAGTGAACTGTTAAAGACAACCAAATCATCCAGAGTCTTCTAAGAATAGATTTTCTTTACAAAGGGCAGAATTGTTGATAATATTTTCTTTCTTTAAAACATTTTATAGGGGTGCCTGTGTAGCTCAGTCAGTTAAGCGTCTGCCTTTGGCTCAGGTCATGATCCCAGGATCCTGGGATCGAGCCCTGTATCAGGCTCTCTGCTCAGGGGAGAGCCTGCTTCTCCCTCTCCCTCTGCCTGCTGCTCCCCCTGCTTGTGCACACACGTGCTCTCTTTCTCTCTGTCAAATAAAATCTTAAAAAATATATTTTAAACTGGTCGTAAAAATGATACATGTGTGTTAATACATATAATTCAATAAACTGTAATATTAATGGTTTTGTAGACATTCAATTTCTTAGGTTACTCACCATTTATCATAACATTATGGCTAAAAAATCGACATTTAAATTACTTTATTGGCTAGGGCACACTGATCTGAACTTTTTGTTTTCAATAACTAATACTAATTTTTCAGGTTGGCTAATGGATGTTAGGAAACAGGAAGCTTCTGTTGATTTATTTACACAAGCATAGATAAGCAGAAAAATACTTCCTCCTGCTTACCACAAAAGGATTTCCTTCCGTCAGAAAGAGGGGAGCCTCTTAAGTAGAAGTAGGAGAAAATTTGTTCACTGAGATGGCCTAGATTGGGTTGCTCTCACAAAGTGAACTCCATACCCTGGCTTGATGGAGCAGGCTTAGTCTCTGTGGCTGTACCCTGATCACAATCTGTAGCTTACAGAGAGCTTTGAGTTATGGAAGTACAGAGCGGGGAGGTGCCCAAGCTGCTTATTTTGACCAGGTATTCGACAGAAATTAGGACTTTTCCCCGAGCTTTATTTTAGTGTAGTTAGCTTTTCATAAAAACTGGGATCAGCTTCTTTAGAAATTTAGATTCAGAGGTGACCAGTGTGACAGTAGAACATTGATAATAAGTGATAATAGTGGTTATCATTGTTTCTGTTCGACTTGATTGGACATAATCTTTCTGCTGAACATCTTTGGGGGGCATCAGGAGTGGTTGGGGACAAAGAGACTGACAGTTATGGGTTTAGCATGGGGACAACTGAAGATTCTTTAAGAGTCTTGGCTCTGTAGAGGTCACTTGCAAGGTACACTCAGTGGAGCATGCAACTCTTGATCTTGGGGTTGTGAGTTCAAGCCCCACACTGGGTGTAGAGATTACTTAAAATCTTTTTTTAAAAAGTCTTGGCTCTGTAGAAACAAAGTAGAGATGGTAGGTTTAAAAAAATGTTTGGTCTGGGTCAAGAGGCACTAGGCACAAAATGTCACTGAGATTAATCAGATTTGTCCTATTTGAACTGATTTCCACAGTGAGGAATTTAGCTGAGCTAAGACAGAAGATGATATAATTCTCAGATACAAGAATGAAAACAATTTGAAAGAGAGGAGATTGGGGATAAAAGAGATTTTTGTGAAAATGGATTCTAAAACTAGAGTAGTACATAATTATTCATTTGATTATTGAACAGAGATATTCAGCATCTCGAAAACAAGGCACTGTGCCCTGCTTTGAGGACCTGGGGTGACTGAGAGTCTCTGCCCCCCTACCCCCAACCCTGGTGCTTTTGGTGTACTGAGGAAGCCACCTATGACTCAACAAATGTCACATTAGGAACCTGTGCTAGATATAATGTGCAGAAAATATTTGATGACTGAATGAATGTCAGTTTTTTTTTTTAATTTTTAGTTTATTTATTTTAGAGAAAGAAAGAGCATGGATGTATGAGCAGGGGGAGGAGCAGAGGGAAGAGAGGGAGAGGGAGATAATCTCCAGCAGACTCCAGAGCCTGACTCTGGGCTCAGTCCCACAATCCCAAGATCAAGGCCTGATCTGAAACCAAGAATCAGATGCTCAACTGACTGAGCCACCCAGGCGCCCCATGATTGACAGTTTTGTGATATCATTGAAAAATAAGATACAGTATTCACATGTGGACTGTGATTAAGGTTCTGTTCTTTCTTAATTAAGTATCAAATGTGGGCAGCCCAGGTGGCTCAGTGGTTTTGCACTGCCTTTGGCGTAGGGGGTGATCCTAGAGACCCTGGATTGAGTCCCGCATCGGGCTCCTTCATGGAGCCTGCTTCTCCCTCTGCCTGTGTCTCTGCCTCTCTCTCTCTCTCTCTCTCTCTGGGTCTCTCATGAATAAATAAATAAAATTAAAAAAAAAAGTATCAGATGTCTTATAATGAAATAATGAAAAAGTTCTACATTTCTACTTAAGACTATATTATAAATATTTATTAATACAATTTTTGGTTTACCTTTAGGCATTTTTTACACTTGCACGAGATATAATGACAAAACTCAACAGAAAAATGGTTTGTATCACTTATAATTTTTATTTGCATTATGCTATTTGTTAAATTTGTTCTCTTATTTTTGCTGTTTATTTATTTGATCAATAGGATAGGCCTGATGATAATATATTCACACTGACTCATTTCTTTCCTGACCCATATTCACCTGGTTGAAGCTTGATTCTTATTTCTATTTCTTCAAGTTTCTTTTAAACTGCAGCTGCTTCTGTTTTTTCATCTGACTCTTTAGGTGGTCTTTAATAGAATTTTGAGCAGAATAATTAGATTAATAATGACATGAAATGATCTAGCTTGGTTTTCATGTGACAGATATTTGTATCTATATATGAATATGATCTTAAAGTTGCTAAAGTTCACTTAAATTAGAAATGATGTCAGTGACAAATCATTAGGACCACCTTGAAAGTTTGTTTTCATCAGAATCCTGAATATAATTGTATACCTTACATTAGCAACTCTTTTTACCTATGGCAAGAGTTTTGCCTATACCTGTATCTTAACATTAGCCTTGAAACTTAACACTCCATTGGCTGTAATTTCTCTGAACTGGAAATAGGAGCTTCGCATCTAATATATTATTAATATAAAAGATGCTATCCTAAAAATATTTTTCTCATCTTAATCCACTTCCAAAGATACTGACAACATCAAAGCCTGATGAGTTCCCTTTCTAATAAAATACTCTATGGAATACACATTTGTGGTGTGGTTTGATGCTTGTATGTTTTAAATAATTGAGATCAAACCACGAAACTTTTATTTCCTTGGTAATTTTATGTTCCCTTTTTTAGAATGACAGCAATTCATCAGGTTCAGGTGGACCAGTGAAAATAACAGAGAACCGATCAAAGAAGACCAGTTTCTTCCGTTGTTCACTACTTTGATGAACTCTTTCTGAGAGACTGCAGCACACCTAAAGGACCCTTTCCTGCTTCTCTGAAAGCACAGGTCAGCCAGCCTCAGAATCACACCACCCGGCTGCTGCTGAGAGCACCACTGAACCTAGACTTCCCGACACAGAATGCCACATGGTTTCCAGCCTTCTAGAAGGTCTATCAAGATAACAGGCTCCTTTTTTCAAACATGGAAGCAATGAAGTGGAGACATGCGCAGGACTTAACTTGTTTCTTCTTTGGTTTGTCCCAGAAAGCTGCTATCTTTTCTTTTTCACTTTGCACATCAGTGTTAGTCTGTCCCTGCTACAGCACAGTCTCAGACTCGGATTTGCACACTTTTGCCTCCTGAAGTTCCAGACAAATTTGTGCACTTGGGGATGTTTGAAAAAAGCAAAACATTTAAAGCAGAGGTTAATTTACTAAAATTAAAAGATGTTTGGTGTGGTTCATGTGGCCAAATGTTATTGCATTGACAGAATTTTTTTAAGGGCTCTAATTTGTGATTTCCTTAAATAAGAATCATTGAATTCTGATCAAATTGATCTTAAAAATGTCCATCTATTCATCAGAGGCCACAATTCCTTTATTTCTTCAGGTAGTTTAGAGTTTTGCTTCATTCCTGACCTTTTTGCCAGAGAGTTTGGGTAGCTGACTAAGTCACTTTTTCATTGGCTACCTCTGTCTAATCAATAGAAGCTACATTTGGAAATTACCTTAATCTCACTTTTCCTGGGGTATTTACTATTTTTTCCTGTTTGACCAATTGTAACCACTCAGTTATCAAAAACAATGTATTTGAACATTGTTGTCCATTTCTAATTGTGAACTTCTTGAGCTGATATTTTACATAGGCAGAGAGATGTACTATTTAGGTTTTATTTTAGCATCTTATTGTGGTTCTGTTATATGGGCATCGTAATATATGCAATATATTTTTTCTTAAGTTCACTCTTTAGCTTGCCGGTTTCATTTGTAATACCCAGTTCCTACTGTGATCCCTGTCTGCAAAAGTTAAGTATTAGATTTAGACTTTTTTTGTAGAAAATTTAACCTATAGGGAGAGAGAGACTAACTTGTTGATATAAATTTAATAGAGATAACTCTTAGTAATGGTGAACAGAATTATTTTTTATTGTTTTTATTTGGGCTTTTTTTTTTTTTTAAACAAAGGTAATTAGACCTAGTGCAGCCTCTAGGAAAAGTCTTGCCTTTTCGTTAGAGAAAATATGAGCAAGGTTTCCATTTTAAAACAGCTGTTTTTGAATGCGTAGAACCCAGTTCCATCTGTTCAGGTTCATTGTTATAGAACTCGGTCCAGTCATTTGGGCCAAAGCCAACCAAAAGCTTAGCTGCCTTTCTCGCCAGACACTGGTACTGGTATACCTTTTGTAGATGAAACCTTCACATAAGGAAAAAAATGGTATTTAGCATTAACTTATGTGCCAAATTCAGATCATCTTGTCGTTGCTGTTATTCTAGCCTTTCAGCGTCATAATACAGAAGGGAGTGATGAATAGGTGATTAGGGAAATGAATCCTGTCAATAATTACTCTTCCTCTTAGGCCTTTTGTGTTTCATGAAGGTTACCATCATACCATCATGCTTGATAGTTTAGAGGGGAGATGAAAATGGAAATGGATTGTTTGTTACCACAGAGCATCGTGCTTCAGATTAAGACGTAGTGTTAGAATGCTTGGACCAGTCAAACCTTTACTACTTGTTTGAAAACTTCTGTACAGCTTAGCGGCGGCAGATAGACCAGAGCTAGTTTTGATGGATACACTAAACTTAATGTTGACAAATTTCAGCCTTCTTGATTCTTTTGTTTTGTTTTTTGTATTTACCTATAGGCTTAAAGGCACCTGTTGGTATCCCAGTATAATCAGTAGTTGCTTGGTTGGAAGTTGATTGTACATCTACCATTTTAAAATTAGATGCATTTTTGGAAAGGAAAAGTAATCTTAGAAACATCTTGTATTTACTAATTTTCTGAAAAAGATCCAAGCAGTTGAGCTTTCTGAACGGTAACGAAGTACTTTGTAAAAGGCAAGTGCTAGGACACCATGAATGAATGTAATCCTCCTAGTAATTTACCTCTGACTATTTGGTGTCTTAACACTTTGGTTTATATCTCAGGGGTTGTCTGCAAACCAAAACTGACATATTCTGTGGTTAGCTTTTTTTCTTTCTTTCTTTCTTTTTTGTTAAACACAGTGCTTTGCTTTTGTTTCATTCCTTCTCTCTTCTTTTGTCTTACGTGGGTTAATAATTAGTCTCCATGAAATTCCCTTTGAAAGAGCCTGTAAAAGTTAGAAGAGTCTAAAAGTGCTCTTTGAAGTAGCAGCAACTTGGGGGGATACGCTCTGTTATATAGAAATAAATCGTCCTTGCTATTTTCTTACATTTAGCTTTGCTAAATTGTATATAATTTGAGCTAAGACCATAGGAAATTCACTTTCTGCATGGTAAAATGACCCAATAAATATTCCACTTTGCTTAATAATGTACATAGAGTGCATTATTTTTTCTATTGGTAGATGAATTTAGTGACAGATAACTGTTCCCTGCTGAAACTGAAGAAATCTAGTTTTGTGTGAACATGTTTGTGGTCTAATGGATAAGGTACATGAAGACTTTTGCAGCAGTATTAGTGGTTCGGTGGCTGCACTTTATTATCAGTGTGCTAATTTTTGACAATGATTGGACTAGACCTTTTCAAATAGAGTCTGAGGATATCAGACACTGAAAATGTGCTGTAACTCAGTAGCATGTAAACCAGTTGACTGTAAAACGTTTCACTGGGAATTTATTTTAGCTATGTTTTATTTCATACAGATTAAGAGAAAATAATCCACCTGTGCATTGGTTAGGAGATGCCACAGGGTTTCTTACTATTTACATGAACATTTTGTGCAGTCTTTGTTATAAATGTTCAGAAGACTATACTCTTTACTTTGAAGGACTATTTTTTAATTATACCTCATTTAGCTAACTAGTATTCTAATACCTGGTAGAAAACCGGTGAGCCAGCCTTTAAGCATCCAACACCGTTTAGATTACATGTTTTGTTTTGGACTAAAGACATCATTGGAAAAGGTAGGAGATAGTTTACTCTAGAATAGAACATACATGTCATATCCACTAGTGCAAAAAAAGGTATGATCTCCCTGTCTCCATTAAGAAATTTAGTTGTGCAATATAGATGAACATTTGCAGAAATTTCTAAGTAAGAGATTATAACTCCATTTTACAGATTCTGAATGCTGAGAATCTGTATTAAGACTTATAAACTTTTTCCTGTGAACAGTAAGTGATGCATTTAAGCAGACCTTTTTTTTTTTTTCTAATTCATGACTTAGATTTCTTTATAAATTTAGTACTTAATCTTTAAAGATGAGCTTCTAAGCTTCAAATTTTAAAACAGCATTTCATTATGTTGGTTTACTTATCTCAGATTTTAAGCACTCATTTTTGCTGTCAGGGTTTTTAGAATTTTTCTTTTAACAGAAAGGACATTCCTTTTTCCCTTCTTGTTATATCCAAAGAAGGGAGGGAAATGGAATGTCTAAAAATGAAGTTCCTTGTCCTAGAGGGACCTAGAGGGATAGGATATGCTAATAAAATTTTAAATCCCGGCACAATTTTACAGAAAATCAGTCTTTTTTTTAGATTAATAAAATTAATGGGAGTCCTGTTTAGGATGAAAAAATTCTAAATGACTGAACTTTACAGAAGTGAAAATTAGCAAATTAGTTTAAACTAGTTTAAACATCCCCATTAGTTTAGGGGTGTTTTCAAATTTTACTTCATTTTTTGAAATGCTTGTGCCATATGCAGTTACATTTATTATTGCCAAGAACTAATAGAACTTCTTGTTTCATTTTCTTACCTTTTTAAAAATGTGAATTTATTATAATTCATTCCTATGGCCTTACAGATGGGTTTTATTTTGTTTGTTTGCAGCTGACACTGCAGTTTCTTTAGTGCAACATGCCATAAACTATTTGACTAAAATCATGCCCCTAATGGGAAATACCTAGTTTTTCCATAGAATTATCCTTCTGTGTACGTTTCAGCATATTTTATTTTTGCTTCAACAGCTTAATGTGAAAAGCTCCTGCAGATAAAGTGAACCTGTCATGTGGTTAATCTTGTTTAAGCCAATTCATTAACTGTATACTGATACTGATGCTGTGGTTTTGTTTTGTTTTTTTTTAATGGATTTTATTCCAGGTGAACTTTTTTTTACAATAATGTTCGTCTAAAATAAAAACTACGTAATGAAAATACTCATGACTCTGAAATGGATTACACATTTTAAAAATGTTTCTTCAAATTTGCTCTAAGTGTGTGATTCAAACCCTGGTAGGCTTGAGATATTTTAGCAAACTTACCTGAGTTGTGTGAAGACTCAGAAAAATGGCCAGATCTCCTGCAAATATACAGAGGTGATTCTGTTACAGAGCTGCATCCTTAAAGTGATCATCCTTCCCTTCTTAGTCCTTGCAAGTTTAGTTTCTGTTGCTTGGTTTTGACTTTCAAATGCCACAGACTGAGGTCCCAGCCCTGTCACTGATCTAACACTATGCACGTTCCCAATCCTAGCCTTCAGCATTCATCCCCACTGCCATTTTGAACCTTCACTGTTCTTAAGCTTCCCACTTCTCTCCCTTTACTCTTGGTAGACAGGTCTTTCACCTCCTGCCTCTCAGAGAAAAGCATCAGTCAAAACAAAGGTCCTTAGCCACCTCTTCCTCCCTCACCTACTGCCTACCATGGGTTGGCGCCCAATGCCTCATTCATCCTCACTCCTTCCTTTTGGAGCAGAAGCATCCCTTCTCTTCTGTGCCTTTCTCACCACTCCCTCTTCTCTGGACTCATCCTCCCACCTCTGCCCGTCAGAGGACTCGCAGTTTTCTCTTCCACCTTCACACTCTTACCATGTGTTATGTGTTACTCCTGTTCCCTCAGCATCTAAGGAGCAGTAACCCTCCAGCTGTTGGCCTTGTGTTTCTCTCACCCATTGCCCTTTTTCCTATTGTTGTTGTTGTAGCTAAGCTTCTCCACAAACAGTTGCCTACAGTTACCATCTTCACTTTTTCATTTTTCATTTATTCTTCAGCCTATTCCAGTTTAATTTCCACCTGGGCCACTTCACTGACATTGGCCTTACCGTGGCCTAGTGGCTAAAGTGGCAATTTTCAGTTCTTATCTCTTGGTTAACCTCTTGGCGGCATTTGACCAGGTATCTCTTCCTCCCAGAAATGTTCTCTTAGCTTCTGTGACAGTATTCTCCTGATTCTCCACTTTTCCAAAAATAATTTCATCCTTTTTAATGGCTCTGAAATGCTCTTAACTTCTGTGATCAGCTGAATAGTGGCCCCAAGGATGTTCCAGGCCCTAATCCCTGGAAGCCATGAATATTACTCTGCATAGCAAAAGGGACTTTACAGATTTGGTCTAAAGGCCCTTGAAATGGGGGATTGTCCTGGATTATCCCAGCAGAGGACATGTAATCCCAAGGGTTTATGGGAGAGAAACAGGACATATTGGAATCAGAAGGAAACTATGTGGTGACAAAGAGGGAGAAAAGGTGTGATCATGTAGGCGGGTGAGCCAAGGAATGTGGATAGCCTCTGGGATCTGGAGAAAGGAAGGTAAGAAATTCTTTCCTAAAGTCTCCAGAAGGAACCAGCCTGACTTTGACACCTTCGCTTTAGACTGTAAAACTCATTTCATAATTCTGCCCTCCAGAACTCTAAGAACTTAAATTTGTGTTGCTTTAGGCCACCAAATTTGTGATTATTTGTTACAGCAACAATAGGAAACTAATAGGGCTTTCAAGTTTGTATCTCTAGCCCCAGCCTCTGCAGACAGGCAGACTTCCAAGTTGATCTACCTATTAGACATCTCCCCTGGCATCTGCTACAGGTACATCAAACATGTCTAAACTCAAACTCCACTCTCCATCCTTCCCCTCCCCAGCACTTCCCACCAACAACCCTTAAACCCGGAGGAGAAAGTTGTTCTCTCTCCTCTTTTCTCCCTCATGATAGCATGATCATCTGCCTAGATCCACACACAGTTTACCAGCCTCCAAGTCTTAAAGATCAAACCACCTAAACCTCTTTCTTTTCTTTTTTCTTTTTTCTTTTCTCTTAACCTCTTTCAAATCCACCCACTTGTCCATTATTTCTGCCCCTGTGTTCCGGCCTCATCTTTTGCCTAGATCTCTATTGCCTCTCCTAACCAGCTGCCCAGTCTCTAATCTTATTTTCCGCCAAGCCAGTTTTCACAGTGCCAACAGGAATCTATCACTGCCAAATTTAATCCTTCAGTGGTACCTCATAACCTTGGGGTAGAAACTAACCTCTTTAGCCTGGCAAACAAAGAGCTTTGCCAGCTCCACATCTTTCTCTCCAGCCTTGGATCTTGTCATACCTTAATTCATACCTATTTTGAAATCACCAGTAATTGCAGTTTCCCCGAACACACCATGCTTTGTCATTCCTTTGCTTATGCTGCTCCTTTTACTGACATCCTACCTCTTTCTGGCTCTTTCTTGTCTTTCAAGACTCAGGAAAGGTTTCTCTGGGAAGACTTAGGGCATAACCCATCCAGGTTAGGAGTCCCCTCTTGTGTATGCCCACAGTGTCACTGCACCAGATTTGAACTGTCTCCTTATTCGCTTCCCACCAGACTCTAAGCTCCTGTAAGTGTGGGGACTGGGTCTTCAGCTTTTGTATCCATGGTCTCCAATAAGGAGCCTGGAACATAGTAGGTGTTTATTAAGGGTCAGAAGAAAATCAGTGAGCTTCAGGAATCATCAAAGTGAACATGTTGAAGAAAGATAACTTCGGAGCTGTTTTCCATTTACTTCTTAATTTAAATAAAATTTTAAATTCATCCATGCCTCAGTAAGTACAGCAGTAAAAAGAGGAGCTTCATTATCTGTTTGTTTTTGTTAAGATTTTTTTATTTATTTGAGAAAGAGGACGGACCCAGGTAGGGGGGTGGCGAGGTATGGAAGCAGGCAGAGGGAGAGGGAGAAGCAGGCTCCTGATGCTGGGGATACCCATGTTGAGGACGATCCCAGGACCAGGACCCTGGGATCATGACCTGAGTGGAAGGCAGATGCTCGACACACTGAGCCACCCAGGTGCCCCCATTATCTGTTTTTTATTCTGGCCCTTACCTTACATTATTTTAAACTTTATTAAATACAGAAGGATTTCCTTTTAATAAGATAAATCACCCAGAATGCTACTTACGTATTGATAAATGGTTAACCTTTTTTTCCCTTTTCTTCATGCATCCTACCCTCAAAATTTAGGTTTTCCCATATTAGTTGCAGGAATATATGAGGATGCCCCCATAGCAAATAAAGTTAATTTCTGTCCCTTAGAAATCCTTTGCTTTCACTTTGAGGCCTTTCCACTGTTCCTCCATTTCTTCCCTATTTTATTTTTGCCAACTCCTTTATTTTTTTTTTAAGATTTTATTTATTTATGAGAGACAAGAGAGAAGGCAGAGACCGAGGCAAAGGGAGAAGCAGGGTCCTCGCAGGGAGCCCGATGTGGGACTCGATGTAGGATTCGATGTGGGATTCAATCCTGGACCCTGGGATCAGGCCCAGATGCTCAACCGCTGAACCACTCAGGAGTCCCATTTTTGCCAACTCCTAAGCAGAGACCTGAATGAATGAGTATTCTCCTTAACAAATTCTCACATATCTGGACTGGATGCCCTTCGCCCTTGCTGTATATTCTCATGGCATCCTGTATCCGCCTGTCTGGCTTCCCGCTAGACCATAAGCTCCACGGAGACAGGAGCACATCTGTTTCTTGTGTATTCCCAGTGCCTAGCACTGTGCCTGATATTTTGTAAGCATTCAGTATGCATTTTGAATGAGTGAATAAATGGTTGAGTAAATATAAACCTAGGGGGATCCCTGGGTGGCTCAGTGGTTTAGCGCCACCTTCAGCCCAGGATGTGATCCTGGAGACCCGGGATTGAGTCCCACATTAGGCTCCCTGCTTGGAGCCTGCTTCTCCCTCTGCCTGTGTCTCTGCCTCTCTCACTCTCGCTCTCTGTGTCTCTCATGAATAAATAAATAAAATCTTTAAAAAAATAAAAAATAAAAAAAAACCTATCAGCACTACCAGAAAACAAAGCTCAAGTGAATTCATTAGTGTCTTGTGAATTACTTGTGGGTCTGTCAAAGCCTTATTTGATCAATTGCTAAAATATGATATTGCTTTTGTCTACTCACCCCGCCTCCTGACCCCCCTCCTCCCAGCTCCCCACATGCACCCAATTCTGAGGAATTCTCAGAGGTCTATATCCAGATCTATTGCATATGCCAGCCTCCTCTGCCCCTCACCTCTTGGGGATTATTTATTTATTTATTTGAGAGAGAGAGAGAGAGAGAGCGTGCACACATGAGCAGGGGGAGGGACAGAGGGAGAGGGAGAATCTTAAGCTTAGCATGGAGCCCGATGTGGGGCTTGATCTCAAGACCCTGAGATCATGACCTGAGCCAAAATCGAGTCAATGCTTAACCGACTGAGCCACCCAAGTGCCCTACCTCTTAGGGATTTAACTTCATCACTTAGTACCTTATGTTTTCAAGTCTTGGAGAGAAGCTAATAGTAAGTACATAAAAACTTGGAGTCAACAGCACTGCTACTTAGCTTCAAACCCCTCTCTTGTAAACAGAATTGTTGAAGTCCGTGTAAAAGTGCTTTTTATATTATTTTAAAGATTTTATTTATTTATTCATAGAGATGCAGAGAGAGAGGCAGAGACACAGGCAGAGGGAGAAGCAGTCTCCACGCAGAGAGCCAGACGTGGGACTCGATCCAGGGTCTCCAGGATCACGCCCTTGGCTGCAGGTGGCGCTAAACCACTGCGCCACCAGGGCTGCCCTAAAAGTGCTTTTTAAACACTGCATTGTATAAATGTAAGGAAATGCATTGTATGCAATGCATTGCATAAATGTAAGGCAATTTGAAATTAGTTTTTTGGTAAATAACCATGAATGTTGATGATTATTTTATTGGTGAATTTGTCCATTTGATCTAGCTGCTTTCTTCTTTTCTATTCCAAAAGATATCGGTTAAAGATGTCTTTACTGACATGGGAGACAAACTCATTACATTTTATAGTACCTTTCCATTTTTTAACTAGATTTGAGGACTAAGAGTGAACTGAAACATGGTCAAGATACTATGAATACAAATTCTCCCAACTTCTAGTTTTGCATGTTGAGTTGCCTACTTCCAAAATATTTGAGGCAACTCTAACCAAGACAGATAGATCTAGTTACAATTAGGGTAATCAAATCATTAAAATAGGGATCAAAGGGACACCTGCGTGGCTCAACAGTTAAGCATCGGCCTTTGGCTCAGGGCGTGATCCTGGAGACCCGGGATTGAGTCCCACATCGGGCTCCCTGCATGGAGCCTGCTTCTCCCTCTGCCTGTGTCTCTGCCTCTCTCATGAATAAATTAAAAAAAAAAAAAAACTTAAATAGGGATCAAAGAATAAGTCATTTTCTGAAGTCATGGCAGTAATTATAATAACAAAAACCTAGAAGAATAGTTGCTACAATTGACTATTAAATTTATCCCTGAGCTTCTTGGGAGTCAAGATAAAGCCTGAATACGATGATTTGGCACTCAGAGCTAAATATATGCATTTGTCAGGAGAAACAAAAATGTTTTCTAGCCCTGAACTCAAATAGTAAAGCATGGATCTGTGAAAGATATTGAACAGTGGTAATTAAAGTTTTATAAAATATGGAGGAAGAAATGTAGATGGCCATTGTTGTATAAAATCTTAGTTTATGCTAAGGACCTGAGTACATTATGCTTCTGTGAAGGCATTTCTGCTTGGAGCTGAAGCAATGGAATTGCATTTGATAACTTTGATTCAGGACAGAACCAAAAGAATCTATGCAGGGGTGAGTCACTCTATCATTTTGAACTGTTGTCTCAACCTAAGTTTCAATAGATGCTTATATAAGACGTTTCAAAATGAAGTATTTTGTGAAGTAAATAGAAAATATATATGTCTGTTTTCAATGGGTGAAGATGACATTTTACCATAAGAATTAAATGCTTTTATTTGAAGACCCATTTTCAGAGATGAGATGAAAAACCTCTTCAGTCAGGTCCCAACTTTTGTCTCCTGGTGTTTGTCTTTTCAGTGTTGACTTCCAACAGTTTCACTCATGATAGACATTAAATAATGAATAGGAATGGCTAACACTTAAATAGTACTTACTGTGCAGGCACAATCTTCAAAATAACCCATGAGATACTATCATCATTCCTGCTAAAGGTGGAGAAAAGTCTTAGATGTGAATGATCAGGGTAACCTTCTGATTTTAATTTTAATTTTTTTTATTTTTTTTTAAATTTATTTATTTATTCATGAGACACAGAGAGTGACAGAGAGGCAGAGACACAGGCAGAGGGAGAAGCAGGCTCCATGCAGGGAGCCCGATGCGGGACTCGATCCCAGGGACCCCAGGATCACGCCCTGGGCCAAAGGCAGGCGCTAAACCGCTGAGCCACCCAGGGATCTCTTGATTTTAATTTTTTTTTTTGATTTTAATTTTTAAACCTCTCAGAGATTGTTAAATTAATATAGAATAGCAAATATTTGTAAGTTCCATTTTGTTAATTAATTTTTTTAGCTGAACAGATATTTAGTGAGCAGCTTTCAGGTGCTGTGGAAACAGAGAAACAAAACAAAAAGTCCTGCCTTCCAAAAGCTTAGATTTTAACTGGCGACATAGATGAACAAGTGAAAACAAAAGGGAGATTTGATCGTTACTATAGGATGGGTGATCAGAGAATGCCTCCAAAACTAACTTTTCGGGAGGCGCCTGGGTGGTTCAGTTAAGGGGGTTTGACTCTTGATTTCAGCTCAGGATCTGAGTTGTGGGGTTCACACCAGGCCCAGGAGCCTGCTTAAGATTCACTCTCTTCCTCTACCCCTTACCCCTCCCTAAACAAAACAAAACAAAACAAAACCCCTTTTCTGAAGACTTGGGGATGTGGGGAGGACACACAAAACAACCCAGAGAAGGACAACCTCCTCCTTTACTCTTTCATACTTGCACTATTGTGAGTTGTCGCCTGGGTTACCGCTATATGGGTGCTGTATATGACAAAGCACGAAGTTCCTGCAACTGTGCAAATGGCAAAATGTGCTCTAAAAAAAGACAAGTTTATTCAGAAGAAAAAATTAAAAATACAAAATTTAGATGTGTAATCCTTCTGTCCAGAGCTGTTTTTCTTTAGTTGATCTGGACTCTTTTACCTGTTCTGATTCCAAAGAGGGCTGAGGAACCTCGCCTCTCCCAGGTCCTCTCCCTGCAGGCACCGACGGCCTGACCAAAGCGCACCAGCGAGGGGTGATGCTAGTTGCAGAGGGTCCGGGCTCCCGCAGAGCCGCCACCCAACGCGGCCTCGGCCTCTGGGCGGCCCCACGCGCCAAGTGGGGCGCAGAGCCTGGCGATGAGGCCCCGCCTCCCGCCTCCCGCCCTCCGCCGCGCCCCGTCTCCGCCCCGCCTCCAGCCTCCAGCATCCTCGGCCCCGCGGCGCCCGCCCCCGCCCCTGCCTCCTGCCTCCAGCCTCCGTCGCCCCGCCCAGCCCGCTCAGCCCCGCCTCCAGCATCCAGCCTCCCTCTGGCCCCTCCAGTCCCCCCGGCCGTGCCTCGCCCCGCCCCGCCCCGCCCCCAGCCCCCTCCGCCGCGCCCCTCCACTCCTCTTCCACACCCCGCAGGCTCCGCCCCTTCCGCTCCAGCCCCCTCCCCGCGGCCCGTCCCGCCTCAAAGCCCCGCCTTCCCCGCTGCGCTCCGCCCCGCCCCTCCCCTCCTCCAGCCCCTCCTCCTCCCTCCTCCCTCCGCCCCTCCTCCCCCTCCCGCCGTCTCCGCCGCGCCCCGCCCCGCCCCGCAGGGCCCCCACCGCCTCCCGCTCCGTCCGCCGCGCTCCGCCCGGTCCCCCCAGTCTCCGCGGCGCCCCGCCTCGCCCCCCCAGCCCTCCCCAGCCCCCTGCTCCCGCCCCTCCGCCGCTCCCCGCCGGCGGCCCCGCGCCCCGCTCGGCTCCGTGGGCGCTCGACGCAGCTCGCGTCCTGGCCAGGCCTCCGGGCCGGCTCCCGCGGTCGCCATGACGGCGGCTGTGTTCTTCGGCTGCGCCTTCATTGCCTTCGGGCCCGCGCTGGCGCTTTACATCTTCACCATCGCCACCGAGCCGTTGCGCGTCATCTTCCTCATCATCGGGTGAGGCGGTTGCTCCGGGACACCCCGGACCCGGGCCCCCCCCCCCCCCAGCGGCTCGACCCTGTCGGCTGTGGCCGGGAGGAGGGTCGGCGGGGAGAGCCGCGAGCCCGCCCCGGCGCCCGGGGTCCTCCGAGGTCGGCGGGACCCCACGGGGCGGGCTGCGGGGCGCCTGACTGCGCCGAAGCCATTAAAATCGTATCAAAAATTGTGGGTGAACTTAAATATTCGTGTTTTATTTTACGGAGGGGGTCCCTAGCTTCCGTCGGACTGTCACGGGCGTCTGTAATCGACCCCGAAGGGGTTGCGAGCACCTTAGCACCGGGGCCTCGGGGCCGTAACGACGCCCCGGCCCAGCCCTGCCGAGATCAGCCGCCTCGCCACGGCCAGGGCGCGGGCTTCGGGCTACGGATTTTTTTCTTTTAAAGCTCCCCAGGTGATCCAGGTGTACACCCAGAGGGTGGAAACCCGTGAAAACGGAAGCACCTGTCAGTGCATCTCTGCAGGAGCTTGGTAAATAGTGAACTCTGGCGGCGACTGTGGTCATAATCCCGGTTTTCACGCGTCTGGCAGCGTTTCCGGGGCTTCCCACGGCCCCCTCCATCCACCCTTGAGGCTTAGTACGAGGAGGAACAGCCGTGGTAGGCCGGTGATAACCACCTTTTCTGAGCTGCTTCAGTACTGAAAGTGCTGCATCACAGGTGTCATTTGAAAACAAATGGAGATTTGGGCAAAAGGTTTGCAAAGCGTGTCGTTACAATCATTAAAATCCACAGGTATGTTGTACAAGCCAGGCCTGGAAAGCTCGCTTAGATTTCAACAGGTTTTCAACCTCTGAATTTTATGCTAATCACTGTGTTCATAGAGATGTGGATGTTTTTTGGGGGGAAGAGATATTTATATATGGATTAAAGCATTAAATAGGGAGAGTAGCAGCAAATAACCAAGTTTCCAGCCAGACAGTCCTTGGCAGATAGTCTGCAGGTGTACTTAGAAGCAGCAGGGCCGCTGGGAAAAAAAAAAAAAAAAATGATTGTTAGGAAAAACCTCACATTGCTTTTGGACTGCATGTTCATCTCACCAGGGAAAATGAACCATTAAGAACAATTAATCCAAGGGATCACTTATGAGGACTCCCCCCTCCGCTTTATTAAAGAGTCAGGAAATCTCTTCCTTCTCAAGTAAGGTTTGTTTTTGTTTTTTTTTTTTTCACTTTTAAATCATTATTAATCCTATTCATTATGCTTTTTACCCCCCTCTAATTTTCAGAGCTTTTTTCTGGTTGGTGTCTCTGCTGTTTTCCTCCCTTTTTTGGTTCGTGGCAAGAACCATTACTGCCAACAAAGATGGACCAATACAGAAATATCTGCTGATCTTGGGAGTGTTAGTCTCAGTCCTTATCCAAGAACTGTTTCGGTTTGTGTATTATAAACTTTTAAAGTAAGTAAAATGTTTGCTTTACCTTTTTTCCATTTATACTTGAATTAGATTTAGTAGTTTGAAACATTAATATAGTGTGGCATTTGAGAGTCTGTGCCTTCATACAGAGTTGAAAGTCAAGGGATTGTGTATTTCCAGCCTGAAAATACAAGTATTTTTCTTAAGTTTATTTATTTTAGACTGTGTGCGTGATGGGGGAGGGTGGTCAGGGGGAGAGAGAGAGAGAGAACCTGAACCAGATTCCCTGCCAAGGGAATGGAACTTGATCCCACAATGCTGAGATCATAACCTGAGCTGAAATCAAGACTTGGAGGCTCAACCAACTGAACCACCCAGGTGGCTTGCAAATATTGAGTATTTTAGCTTATGGACATTTCTTCACTCATTCAAAAAATATTCTTGAAAATTTACTAAGTGCCAGGCACTATCCTAGGCACTGGGGATACATGATGATTAAAAGATAATCTGTCTTCATGGAGATTATATTAGAGTGGAAAGAGACAACACTGGATGAATAAGAAAATACATTATATGCTAGAAGATAATATGTGCCCTGTGGAAAAGTAAGCTAGAGAAATAGTCACTGAAACAAGAAAAACGATTCTAGCTTAGAATTTATATTTGCTTCTCTTTGCCATCACTCTAAATAAATAAATCTTATGGAGATTATGCCTGCCATTATTTTGACTGCATTAGGGAAAAGCAGGAGTTTATTTTGTGATATTTCATATCTACAATAGAAAAATATATTTAAAAAGAAACCATGGTTCCCTTTTCAGGCCAGGAAGTAGGTCACCTGTAGGATCCATGAGGATCTCATATGAAACCACAGATTTGAAACACAGTTTGAACTTGGAACTATTTTCTTTCAGGCAGTCATGAGGTTGGCTTTGAGTACGTAGTAAGGCTTAATAAAGTGATAAGTGTCCTTTTGTAATTCTGCAAATGAGATAATTAAGGCATACCACAAATTTCATACATTTTGCCAAGAGAAAACCTCAATAACATCTCTTGTAATAGGCTTCTGATAATTTGTTCTTGCCAGTATGCAGGGCCTTCTATATTTTTTACTTGATGTTTTTAAAGATTTTATTTACTTATTTCACAAAGAGGGGAGGGGCAGAAAGCAGGATTCTTAAGCAGGCTCCCAGTTAGCGGATCCCACCTTAGGGCTCTGTCTCAGGACCCTGAGGTCATGACCTGAGCCAAAATCAAGAGTCACAGGCTTAATCGACTGAGCCACCCAGATGCCCCTACTTAGCCCTTTTTTCTTTTTTAAAAGATTTGTTTTAGAGACAGGGGGTAAGGGGCAGAGGGGGAGAGAATCACAAGCAGACTCCATGCTGAGTGTAGATCTCTTGACCTTGAGATCATGACCTGAGCCAAAACCAAGAGTTGGATGTTTGACTGAGCCACCCAGGCACCCCCTTACTTGTTGCTTTTAATAACAGGTATTGAAATTTAATAATGAAGTAATTTTAATTACAAATAGCAAATCAGGAAGCCAGTGCTTAGAAGCAAAAGTCTTAGGAAAGGTTTAAAAATGAAATTCCCATCAATTTCTGGAAACGTTAAAGAGCAACAACTAAATATGAACAGTTAATTTAAGTTTCCACAGGAATACAATCCTTAACAGATGGACCATCTAGTCAGCTGTGGTTGAATGTTTCTGGTATGCAGCAGTTACTTTCATTCCAAAATTTTAACTGTAGAAGATATTAAGGTAATCAAAATCTTCCCCTTTCTGTCCTGTGCTCCACATAGCCAAAATAAATCTTTTACGTGGTTGTCATCTTGTGTCTTTCAAGGTTACACATACCTCATTTCTTCACCTGGCCCTCAGAAGACATAGATGAGGCTTCTAAACTTTTTCCCTCTCTGTTCTTTTGTCAGTCAACGTGCCACTTTTTGTTATTAACTGGAGTTTCCCTGGGCTTAGGATGCCCCACAGTAACCTGCTGTGGTCGAAGCAGTACAGAGAGCAGTCGCCTTTCCCACCCTTGCTTGAGCACTGTACTTTTTTTTTTTTTAAGATTTTATTTATTAAAAAAAAAAAGATTTTATTTATTCATGAGAGACAGAGGCGGAGGGAGAAGCAGGCTCCCTGTGGGGAGCCCAATGCAGGACCTGATCCCAGGACCCCAGGATCACTACCTGAGTTGAAGGCAGATGCTCAACCACTGAGCCACTCAGGTGCCCCTGGGCATTGTACACTTATTTGGGCTCAGGTTGCACTGGTTTTTTTTCCTGTCGGCAATATCACTGGCTCATGTTGGTTTTGCATTTTCACATATGTTGGTTCTAATTTTGAGAGACCCAATTTTGAATAGATTTTCACAGTTAAAAAAAAAAAAAAAAAAAAAGATTTTCACAGTTTAGGGACATGGGTTTAATAACCCCTTAGGGGGCACCTGGGTGGCTCAGCCGGCTAAGCATCTGCCTTCTGCTCAGATCATGATTTCAGGGTCCTGGGATTGAGCACGGTGTCAGGCTCCTTGCTCAGCTGGGGGTCTGCTTCTCCCCCTCCTCCCCGCTCATGTTTTCTCTCGCCTTCTCTGTCACTATCTCTGTCCCTCAAATAAATAAAATCTTAAAAATAACCCCTTAGGACTTTAGGTTCTAAAATCCAACTTACGTGGAACGACTAAATCTGCTGTTCTTTACCATCTGTTTACCATCTGTTTTTTTTGTGTGTGTATTCTATCTAGAATTTGAATAGATCCTTTTATTGGTACTGTCCTACAGTTCTAAAGGACTACAAGCTGAACATAGGTTGCCATTTTTAATGAAGGTAGTGGGGAATTGGGGACATATGGGGAGGTCAATCAAGGCCCAGTAAGTTCAAAGAAGCCAGTAAGTTCAGTAAGTTCAAAGTAAGTTCAAAGAAGCCTCTTTAGCCTTCTAGGGAAACCATGTTTATTCCTCTGAACAGGCCTTTGGAAATTAGCAATCAGATAATAGGACAAACCTTTGTTAACAGGTGTCTGTCTACTTGCCATTGCAAAATGTATCTTCACCAGGCCTTTGGATTATTGTACAGTATTTTTCTAGCAGATTTCAGACATGTTGGCTGTCATGTAGTTGTATGTTAAAATAAGTCTGTGAATTATTAAGATACCTTATTCATGACATAAATACGTTTAAGTTGCTCTCATATGCTGCACTACATTCAAATATAGAAACTTTGGTTTAATTAATATTTTAACTCTCTACTTCCAAAGTAGGTTTTCTTTAAAGTACTGCTGCAGTCATATTTTTTGCTATCTGAATTTGGTGCCAAGATTAAATGTGGACAATTTGTAGCACTTTTTTTACACACATGGAATTTAATCAAAATATCACTGCAGTCTAATATAGATTTATTTCATGGGTCAGGCCTTGGGAACAGTACTTCATCTTGAAGAATGAATAAACAAATTGTAACTTTCTGCCTAGCAAAGAGTTGTACTGTAAGAAACTGGCGTGTAGCCATAAGTGATAGACGTTCCTATAGTAATTTCTTTAAAAATCCAAATTATGGTTGCATACATTGCCTAAAACATACATTAAACATTTTTTGCCTTGGGGCACTTGGGTGGCTCAGTTGGTTAAGCATCTGCTTTCAGCTCAGGTCATGATCCCAGAGTCCTAAGATCAAGCCCCATATCAGGCTCCCTGCTTAGCAGGGAGTCTGCTTCTCTCTCTGTCCCTCACCCTGCTTGTGCTTACACTCTCTCTGTCTCAAATAAATAAAATCTTCTAAAAAAATCTTTTTTGGGGCAGCCTGGGTGGCTCAACGGTTTAGCGCCGCCTTCAGTCCAGGGCGTGATTCCGGAGACCTGAGATCCAGTCCCACATCAGGCTCCTTGCGTGGAGCTTGCTTCTCCCTCTGCCTGTGTCTCTGCCTTTCTTTCTCTGTGTCTCTCATAAATAAATACATAAAAAATCTTAAAAAAAATTTTTTTTTTGCTTGAATTGAAGCTTTTGTAATTTAATCCAGTTTTGTCTTATAATGCTGATACCATGTTTCCTTATTTTAGAAAATCTTCCATTTATAGAAAAACGTTAAGGTAATCATTACTACAATTTTTTTTTTAGATTTTATTTATTTATTAGAGAGCATGAGCAAGGGTGGGGTGCAGAGGTGGTGGGAGAAGCAGACTCCCTGCTGAGCAGGGAGCCTGACACAGGGCTCCATCCCAGGACCCTGAGATCACAAACTGAGCCAAAGGCAGATGCTTAACCTACTAAGTCACCCAGGTGCCCCACAAAATTTATATTTTAAAAATTGGACTTTTTCTTCTTTGTTCTTGGAAAGAGGAACAAATGCAAACAGAGAATTTTCCACTTCAGTAAAATGGTCAAATTAAAAACACTGTCATCATCAATCATGTGTTCTATCCATCAGGAACATGGAAACTAATGGTGTTTTCTACTTTTTCATCCTAACGTTAGCATTGAGAACTGTTAATGTTGTAGACCTTCCCTCTCACAAACTTGCAACACAGAATGAAGAAGTTTATTAAACTTTTGAATTTATGTATTTCATACATTTGTGATAGCAGTACTTTGCTTTTAATCATTATTGAGCAGCTTATATAAAACAAATCCCCCCAATTTGATTTTGTTGTACCATTATGTCCATTTGTTGATAGAGATTATTACTGCCATATATGCCTCTAAGCTTTAGTCTTTAACAATATTCCTATGACAGGTTATTTTATTTTATTTAGGAAAATGAAACATTTTAGTTGGTTACTGCTAGATGATATAAGATGATATAGCCACTTAAGTTTTGATTAATGTCCTTCCTACCAAATAATACTTCTAAATGGAGAGCTCTGAAGTGGCAAATTGTTTCTTTCAAGTCTAGAAAAGCAAAAGGCCTTTTTCATTATATTTATTATTTTGACTGAATTCTGCATTGCTTTAATTTAAAGTAATCAATGATATTTATATATTTATGTAATTAATAGACCAACTATATTGAATATTCATACCTTGAAATTTAAATTAACACAATACTCAGAATGTAAATATGTTCTGGTTAATTTCCTACTGTTAGAGTTAACCTAGCTCATTTTGTTTCAGCACTTAGTGAAAACTCAATCTAAAGTATTTGGTTTCTTTATTGCTTTAACAAATATACCCTCTTGTAAATATAATGTAAATATCCTTTGAGTCAGGATCACTGTTGCAGAGTTTCTAGCCAACAAATAGTGACAGTAGTAGAACTGACAGCCACACTTTGCATTCCTACTTAACACATCTGCATGGGAGCATGGACTCAAGTTTATGAATTGTTCACAACAGAAGTACAAATATGATCACTCTGAAGATCATTTCTTACTGAGCAGTATTCTAACGTTTAATATAGATACTCATTTATCTCCTTTTCTGAAGGTAGCATTTTATTCTCCTCTGATTAATTCTCCCCTGAAGCCTGATTGGAATATGAAACAAATCTGTAGAATATTTTATCATCTGAAGACCATATGATTACCCATATGAGGGCTCAGACGATGAGCATTCTAGGATTTAAGAGTAAGGAGAGATTAGCGATTACCAATCATTGGTAGAGGTGAATTCTTTGAGAAGCTGCTGACTCAATGAGACTTTGGAGAATGAGTATAACTTAAGTTCTATGCAGTGAAAGGTAAAAGAGAGAGTAGCAAAATAGCTATAGCCTATGTGGAAGATAATACAAAGTACCAACAAACTGGGATTGAAGATATAGTACTCTGGAGAGAAAAATGTGAAGTGATAAGAGGCCATAGGATATTGAATTAAATATTTACCGAGCTCAGAAAGTAGTCAGAACCATTGCTTTTTTTCTTACTAATTCAATCCCTGGTGGCTTGTTTACTTATGTTTTTCTTATTTTTTCTCTTCTATGTCAAAAGTCAGATAAAAGGCAAGAGTTGTGTGAAAATTTTAGTTGATTTTAGTTAATTGAAAAATTGCTGAGTTTTGTTTAAATGGATTCAATTTGATTTATTTTTTTAGGTTTTACTTTTATTCCAGTTATCATATAGGGTAATACTAGTTTCATTTCTATAATACAGTGATTCAACACTTCCATACATCGCCCAGTTCTCATCACAAGTGTACCCCATCACCTATTTAACCCATCTCCCCAGCCAGCTCTCCTGGGGTAACCATCCACTCTCTATAGTTAAAGTTATTTAAATATATTTTAGATGTAAAGTATAACCTGATCAGGAGCCTTAGTAAGTGTCTAGATTTTGAAATATCTTGCATATTTTCCTGATATACTGCTTTCTCTCTAAAAAAAACTCTATGTTTTATTTTAGAAAAGCCAGTGAGGGTTTGAAGAGTATAAACCCAGATGAGACAACACCTTCTATGCGGTTGCTAGCCTATGGTAAGTTGGAACTGCATGGTGTCATTAAGTGAAAAAACCAGACTTGACATAAAAACCATTTTTATTTTTTATATCTTTGTAGATTATTTTAAAAAATAAATTTACCCATTAGAGAGACAGTATACAGGTGCACACATGCATCTGTGGGCAGGAGTGGAGGTTGAGGGGAGGAGCAGAGGGACAGGAAGAGAAAGAGAAGCTCCAGCAGACTCCTTGGCAGAGCACTGAGCTCAACATGGGGCTTGATCCCATGGACCCTGAGATTATGACCTGAGCTGAAATCAAGAGTTAGAGACTAAACAGACTGAGGCACCTAGGTGCCTCATCTTTGTAGATTTTAAATAGTATTTTATTTTTGCCTTTGCCTTTTGGTGTGCGTTGTTTATTTCTAGCTTTCCAGGACCATTATGTAAAGGGAAGTAATTATAGGTGATCTGTATGTCCATTAAATATTAACCAGGTTTGAAAGTTGAGTTTTTAATACGCATATACTTTAGTTAATAGTTTTTGAGTGATGTTACTGTTATATTCTCTGGGTGGTTACCATGACTTTGGCTGTAGTAGGACAACTTTTCATATTAATGCAGTTAATACCTCTGCAGGTTTTTCTTTCAAAATTATGTTTTAAATATTAGATCTAGATCCCTAAATTGAATCACCCTAGTTTGACCCAGGGATTACTTTCTATGATACACAGTCATCCCTTTCAGTTCTACTTTTAAGCCCTCAAACTTAATTCTACAGACTGTTATCATAAACCAAAGCCAAAACTTCAGCACTGTGTCCTCGGTCTCACATATTGTTTCTGTGCCTTTCTAATAATTTTCTTTTTTCATTTCTTTGCTATATTCCACTGTTCATTTCCCTTACTTTTGCACTATCCCCTGTTTATCATTTAGCCAAGCACTTAACTTCCCTGAGCCAGCCTTCCACTACTTCTCCAACAGTCTCTGTGCCTTTTCCCCTTCAAAATAGTATTCTCTAGTCCTTGGAAACTTGATTTGAAGAGAAATCATAGCATGAAAAGGGTCTAACAATGTGTTTCTTCCTTTTTAGTTTCTGGCTTGGGCTTTGGAATCATGAGTGGAGTATTTGCTTTTGTAAATACCCTTTCCGACTCCTTGGGACCAGGCACAGTGGGCATTCATGGAGACTCTCCCCAGTTCTTCCTAAATTCAGGTATGTGCCTACTAGTTGTGAAGGTTCAGTCTTCTGGTCTCGATGATCATTTGTATAGGAGGTCTCTGGCTTAGGAATTTGAGTGAATATAAATTTATATGATACCTTCTAAAGGCAAAATACTATTAGACATCAGAAGTAAAGGACATAGGAAAATAAAAATTTTGGTGAGAGTATTTTATAATTTTAGGGTGGAATTTAGCATATATAATTTTTTTATTTTACTATATTAATAGTGTTGTGTAGTTGTGTTATATGTGAATTTTTATAGGCTGTATGCTTTTTGATTTGTATTGGTTTGTATTTATCTTCAGTATGAGCCCTAGTGTTTAATTAGTCATCTTGGCCCCTTTTCAGGATAGGCAGTATAACTGAATTTTGAAATTGAGAGGAGAAAAAAAATGCTTTCTAGTTTAATATAATGTTATGCATCTAAAATGTATATTTAAATATATAATTTAAATAATAACAACCCATCTTCTCTTTTTCTTAAGAACTAGAACATTAACAGAGTCCCTTGTTTCTTTGTTTTTCCTCCACAGGTAACTAATTCTCTGATCTTGTGTTATTAATTCCCTAGGTTTGAAAATTGGGTTTTTAACATGTATACATGTTTTGTTTTGAAGGTAAAACATGAAACTTTTATTCTCATGAATGTATCTGAAAAAAATTAATGGTTTCCTGCTTTGAATATTTAAAACTGAATCATGCTATATTCTTCAAAAAAAGAAGTTAAGGGGAAAAAATAATAAAATAGATGAGTTGCCCTTTTTATACAAAGATGCAGTATAAAAGGACCAACTCATTTCAAACTGCTTTTTCATTCACCAAGTAAAAATTGTCATCATGATGCAGTGATCATCCATTTGAGAGTTGGTAGTGTACATAATTAATGTAAAATTTCTCTTAAATTTTCAAGAGGAATCTTTAAAAATAGTATTAAGAAAATGCCACTGTATTTTTTATCTCCACAAGCTATATTATTAAATTAATTCACCCCATGTGCATATTCTATTAATTAAATATTATTTATTTAATAATATTGAAGAAATTTCTGTCCTCAAGGAGCTTACCCTACTAGAATACTATTTCTCTAGTAGAGAAAATAAGACCCCAAAAAAGTGAGTATTTTATTACAGTTTAAGGTAATAGTAGAACCAGATATAGGAAGGTAAGTCAGATTTTAAAAACTGCTACAATAGTTTAGTCATCCTTCTTGTTATAGTGATCCTTAAACCCAGTAGACTCTTGCTCCTTATTTTAGTCCAGGCCTTGGAATCTCCTGTCTAGATGACTTCCACCAACCCTCAACTGGTTAGTCTTTCCTCAACACACTTTTCGTATGAATCTATCCTGTATGGAGTCTCCAAAATGATCTTCCCTGTACAAAAATGTGTAATGACTTTCAAAGGTTTCTCCTTTCTAAGAACTAAGTCAGGGCTCATTACATCTGGCTACAAGTTCATAGGTTGGAATTATTTAGTGGTTCCTCCAACAAAGCAAATTTTTTTCATTTTAAGCATTCCATAATTAGTACATTTCTGACCGTTTTTTGATGGATTATAGTAAGTATTAGTGTTTTTTTTTTTTAAAGATTATATTTATTCATGAGAGAGACACAGAGAGGCAGAGACATAGGCAGAGGGAGAAGCAGGCTCCCCGCAGTGGGCCTTCTGCGGAACTCGATCCCTGGACCCCAGGATTACACCCTGAGCAGAAGGCAGATGCTCAACTGCTAAACCACCCAGGCATCCTGAATACTGAATATTAGGTTTTTATAATAAATGTAATGTTAATAGTTAACTCTCTATGAGAGTCCAATATAAATGAACGAAACATAATCAGAAGGGTACAGGGTACTACTGCTACAGTTTTCTATATTTTCTGGAAGTGGTCTATTATACTGCTACATGAGCAATTTTCCTTTGGTTCAAGTAGCATTCCCCTAATGGAATTTATTTTTTGGCTAGCTTCTTTCACTAGATGGTGCTAATTCCCTTTCATAAGACTAGCTTAAAATGATTCTTTTGGAAGAAAGTGAAAGAACAGTGTGCTAGCAGTTTGAGGGTTGTGTTTGCAGTTTCTTTAAATTCAAGGGAAAATTCATTATTCAAAAGAAAATAAAGTATTTTAATGTCTTTAGCTGTTAGGATGGTAGGCTGACCATGCTGTGAATATATATGTATACAGTTACTTTATAGTTAAAAAAAATAGTTTACCATATGCAAGAGTTTCTTATTTGTTGTAGCATCATTCTTTGGAGCATAAACTTTGAATTCTAAGTTTAAGAAATTACTTTTCATTGCATTTTAAAATAACCCCAAATTTATATATATATATATATATATATATATATATATATATATATATATATATATATATATTTGTGTTTGTTATATGTATTATTTATAACTGCTGTTGTTACCACTTATTTAGGCATGAGCTCATTTTTAATTTGTCAGTTAAATCTGTAAGTTTATATGTTAGTTTAACATATTTCATTACAAATGCCTAAGTAGTACAGAATAAATAGGCCTATGGGGTCACTAATTAGTATATTTATGTTAGTATCAGAGATATACTGTGATACCTGTGTGTACATAGGTTTTTTTTGTTACAGGTAGGCATAGTTTATAAATATGTATGTTTAAGTTAATTATTATTTGTAGTTGCATACCAGGCTGGCATTACCTTTTCTTAGAATCATTACCATTTATTATTAATGCTATATAAAGGCAAAATATGGAAATTGGAGTCCTAAGTTCAAGTCTTATTCCTGTTCATTAATTTAGTATTTTGGGCAAGTCCATTTGATCGTTTAAGCACTCATTCTACACATGAGTATTAGTGTTTTTAGTAAACAGAAGTTATACCAAGTTATAACAATACAATTTAGTTAATGCCTGTATTTTCCACTCATAGTGGGGAATAAAGACAAAGCTAATTATTATACAGTGTGATAAATGCTATGATGAGGAAGAGCCATGAGCTCACAAAAGTCAAGCTCTAACTCACACTCAGGTGATATGGTGCTTCTCTTTTTGTAGTACTTTCTGCACTTGTAATTAATTGGTCAACTGTGTAGTTATTTATGTCTGTCTCTCCAAGCTGGATGCTAAGCCTTTTAAATGCAAGAACTGTGTTTTGTTCACTCCAGCACCTTTTGGAGTCCTTTAACACTACATGGTCTCAAATATCGATTGAAAAAATGAAAACTCTGCACAGCTTGTGGAGGAAGTGCTATTTGAGTAGAAACTGAAAGGATGAATAATAGTAAGGCAGGCAAAAGAAGGAGGTTGTCAGGGAGGAAAGTTCCAGATGGAGGGAAGAGGTGTTTCCCTTCTGGCCTAGAGGTAAGAAAAACATTGTTCCCTGAACAAAGGAAGTACTGGACTTCTGTCTACCCCTCAATTTCCTTATCTTTCAGGAAGAACAAAAGTAATACCTAGCTCAGAGTTGTAATGAATTAAATGAAATTAATTTAGAGAGTATATATTTAAGTGATCTAATAAACTGTAAAATGGCCTAAAGAGAATTTGTTCTTATCAGGGTAGAGAATTCGGTTCTTGAAATTAAAAAACAGAATTTAGAGGATAATTTCTTTATGTGGAATCTGGATTTATCACTCTGAATTGCCTCTCTTATGCTTTAGAAGAAAAATATCTTTAACTAGTACTCAATAAGAAAGTAGTTAATATTTTATTTTTAAAACTTCCCTAAATCAGGGGCACCTGGGTGGCTCAATGGATTGACTGACCCTTGATTTCAACTCAGGTCATGATCTTAGGGTCCTGAGCTCAAGCATCATGTTGTTGCCATTATAGTAGTAGTTGTTGGACTCCCTGCTGAGCAGGGAGTCTGCTTGAGACTCTCTCGCTCTCCTTTTGCCCCTCCCCCTGCTCATGTATGCGTGTGTGTGCGCGTGCTCTCTCTTTCTCAAATCTTAAAAAAACTTCCCCAAATCATTTCATTTACATTTTCTAGGCAGTGTTCCTGTCTAGGTAAGGTAAGCTTTTTAGCCACTCGCTAGGAGAAATCAGTACCGGTCAGACCCCATGTGGAGTATCATGTTCAGTTCGGAGCATTGTGGTTTAACAGGAATACTGTAGAACTAAAATTGGTACAAAAGAACTTGTGAGTATGATGAAAGATCTAGAAACCATGTCTTAAGAGGACTGATTGAAGGAAAAGGAATGTTGAACTTGAAGGAAAATAGGAGTAAGAGGAATATAGGATATTACATTTTTGTCCCAATTTGTCATTCCCTTTTATAGAATTATACATCCACATTCTTATATGGCTTCATGGTGGCCTGGATGTACTTCTCTGCCCCAAGATTAAACTCAGTTATGTGGCTTCAGTTGGTTAATTGGTGAATGTAAGGTAAATCAGAAGCTAAAAAACCACTTGCATGGTTGGGTCTGTGCTTTTGAACTCTGGTCATGTGCCATGAGAACATGTCCTACATAGTTAATGCCCACTTGACCTCGACCTCAGAATGAACATGTATAGAGCAGACCTGTGTTGCAGCTGCAGTGAGGAGTCAAACCCACCTGTACCAGTAGCCTACAGCAGTGCTGCCCAGGCTGAGCCCAGCCTTAATCAGCCAAAGCACAGTCAACCTTTTAGACCAATGAGCATGAGAATAAATCCTTGATATTGTAACCCAGTGAGGTTTTATTTCATTCATTCATTTTTTTGCCACGATACTTTAAGTATAATCTTTATGTCAAGTCTGTTACATGCTTAGACTTCTAAATGAAAGCTCTTTGTAGGCCAGATTATCTTGATTAACTACATTACTAATTCCAAAGTGGTAGAAAAAATATAACATCGGGATTCCTGGGTGGGTCAGTGGTTGAGCATTTGCCTTTGGCTCAAGGTGTGATCCCGATCCGGGGATCGAGTCCCACATCAGGCTCCCTGTGAGGAGCCTGCTTCTTTCTCTGCCTATGTCTCTGCCTCTCTCTGTGTCTCTCATGAATAAATAAATAAAATTTTTTTTTTTTTAAAGAAAAAATATAACATCTATTAATGATACAAAAAAAACTTTTAACAGTAGAGCTTAATATGCAACTCTTATTCTTTACTGAATGAATTAGAATCTTAATTTCTTATAATAAATTATCATAACTGCCACTGCTTATGACACAGGGGTATTCCATATGCTGTAGTATGTCATCAGTGTTGTCATCAAATATTTTTTCCATTTTGTATTTTCATTATATCAGTAGTGTAATGGTCTTTCCTTCAAGCTGCTCAAGTAACTGAGAATGGAAAATTATGTTGGATTGTCCTTTCATTAAATCTTGGCCAGTTAGAGACTAAGTAGCCTGGGATATGTTACCACTTATGCAAAGCACAGGTAGCCATCACATAGCCTGCAAACAGGCAGCTCAGTGGATTGCTTCACTGAGTTTGGCTGAAAGAATGATTCAGTTTGTGGCTCTAGGACTTAGTGGCTCCTTCAAATATGTTCCAGGCCGCATTCTGAGACCCTGCTATCTCCTTTGCCACACAGCCAAATGGCCAGTGCCTGCTGACCCCTGCATGGCTCAGGCAGGCTGATGCCTTCTGCTTCTCATTTCTCTTCAGGCCTTGTTTCTTCTTCACGTATGAGTCAGTCCTTATTTTCTTTATCCACTGCTGCCTTTAATTTTTGGTATTTTTGGGGATGCCTGGGTGGCTCAGTGATTGAGCGTCTGCCTTTGGCTCAGAGCGTGATTCCAGAGACCCGGGATTGAGTCTCACATCGGGCTTCCTGAATGGAGCCTGCTTCTCCCTCTTCCTGTGTCTCTGCCTCTCTCTGTGTGTGTCTCTCTCTCTCGTGAATAAATAAATAAAATCTTAAAAAAAAAAACTACTTTTGGTGTTTTTTGTGTTTAGTTTCTTTTTTTTTTCCTAGAAAAACTCCCAGAGATATTTTTCGTAATGATGAGCAGGGGCAGCCCAGGTGGCTCAGCGGTTTAGCATCGCCTTCGGCCCAGGGCCTGATCCTGGGGTCCCAGGATCGAGCCCTGCATCGGGCTCCCTGCATGGAACCTGCTTCTCCCTCTGATGTCTCTGCCTCTCTCTCTCTCTGTCTCTCATGAATAAATAAAATCTTAAAAAAAAACAACAACAAACTTTTGGTGTCATTTGTTACACACCATTTTTGTGGCAATATCTGAGTAATACAGAAAATTACATTTTTAAAAAATGTGCCACATATGGGGACAAAATAGTTGACTTGTGCTTCTTCAAAAGCCTTCCTAGGATCAACAAGCAGGAGTTGGAATAGGGTCTCTCAATGGCACTGTTGACATTTGGGATCAGATAATTCTTTGTTGGCAGGCGATAGAAGGATGTCTTGTATGTATTGTAGGGTGTTAGAAAGCATCTCTGGCTTCTACCAGAGCCAGAAGTACCCTACCCCCAGTTATGGCAACCAAAAATGTTTACAGATATTGACAAATGCTCCCTGGGGGCAAAATTGCCTCACTTGTGAATCACTGAGTTAGAAGGCAGATTTTGGTTGAGTTTGAGAAGGAACTTTCCCACAGTGACTGTTTTTTTTTTTTTTTTTTTATTCATGAGAGACACAGAGAGAGAGGCAGAGACACAGGCAGAGGGAGAAGCAGGCTCCATGCAGGGAGCCTGATGTGGGACTCAATCCCGGGACTCCAGGATCATGCTCAGGGCCAAAGGCAGGCACTAAACCACTGAGCCACCCAGGGACCCCCCCCCCCCCCACAGTGACCGTTTTAATGAAGCAAGCTTCTAATCTGAATTTGAAGTGGAACCTGTGGGATATACTTTTTCATTGCATAAGGATTAGATTAAAAAACATCTAAGAGGCCTCCCAATGCTGACTCTCCAGAATGATGAATTAATCTGAAGAGGGAATTTCATCACTCTTTAACATTTGCTAGGGAGACTAAACAAAATCATATTTTCGGCAGTCTGTTCAACTCACGAACATACTTCTTTTTAATGTTAATGTTAATTTTTCTTTAAGTTCAATTTGCCAGCATATAGTATAACACCCAGTACTCATCACATCATGCCCCCTCCTTAATGCCTGTCACCCAGTTACCCTATCCCCCCAGCCACCTCCCCTTCTGTAATCCCTTTGTTTCCCAGAGTCAGAAGTCTCTCATGGTTTGTCTTCCTCTCTAAATTTTCCTCACTCAGTTTTGCCCCTTCCCTTATGGTCCCTTTTGCTATTTATTATATTCCACATATGAGTGAAACCCTATGATCATGGTCTTTCTCCTATTTATGACTTATTTCACTCAGCATAATATCCTCTAGTTCCATCCACATTGACGTAATTGATAGATATTCCTCCTTTCTGATGGCTGAGTAATATTCCATTGTGTATTTTTTCTTTATCCATTCATTTGTCAAAGGACATCTCCACTCTTACAGTTTGGGTATCATGGACATTGCTGCTATAACATTGGGGTACAGGTGTTCCATCACTTCACTACATCTATATCTTTGGGACAGATACCCAGTAGTTCAATTGCTGAGTCAGAGGGTAGCTCTATTTTTAACTTCTTGAGGAACCTCCTCACTGTTTTCCAGAGTGGCTGCACCAGTTTGCATTCCTACCAACAGTGTAAGAGGTTCCCCTTTCTCCACATCCTTGCCAATATTTGTTATTTTCTATCTTGTTAATAGCCATTCTAACCAGTGTAAAATGGTATCTCATTGTGGTTTTGATTTGTATTTCCCCTATGACAAGTGACGTGGAACATTTTTTCATGTGCTTGTTGACCATGTGTAGGTTGTGTTTGGAGAAATGTCTGTTTATGTCTTCTGCCCATGTCTTGACTGGATTGTTTTTGGGTGTTGAGTTTGATAAATTATTTACATATCTTGGATACTGGCTCTTGAACATACTTTAGGAGCATTTCCATAAATATGAAGTGATAAATGCTATTTAAACACCAGTAGTCATTCAGATTACTTTCAGAACACTTCCTTTATGATCTGGCTGGTATTAAAGGACAGTACTACATCTTTCTTATTGCTATGTACGTATGTATGTATATGAGATGGTTTTCAAAATGCCTCTTTTAAATCTTGGAGAATGTTATTTGATTAGGAATATATATACTTCTGTATTATAATAACTAGGTCACAGAATTGTCATGTTTTTTAAAGCAAGATTTTTTTTTTTAAGATTTTATTTATTAGGATGCCTGGGTGTCTCAGTAGTTGAGCATCTGCCTTTGGTTCAGGGCATTGATCCCGGGCTCCCTACATGGAGCCTGCTTCTCCCTCTGCCTGTCTCTTAAAAAAAAAAAATTGTATTAATTTATTCATGAGAGATACACCGAGGCAGAGACATAGGCAGAGGGAGAAGCAGGCTCCCTATAGGGAGCCTGATACAGGACTTGATCCCAGGACCTCAGCATCACGACCTGAACCAAAGGCAGACGGCTCAACCACTGAGCCACCCAGGCATCCCTAAAGCAAGATTTTTAAGTTAAATCCCTATTATAGGAAAGGAATTTTCAAAAATATTTAGTTCTGTTGCTTGACTTCTACTTGAACTAGGTCATTGGAGATCTCTTAAGAATCCAGAGAATTTCTGCAGCAAAGAGGGACGGAGAAGAGTCCCTTACTTCACAGAACCTTGATACCCCAGACTATCTTCTTACTTGGAAAAAGGCGAGAAGCTCATTAGTAATCACATCTGTCTCTAGGCAGTTGAGGCTAACCCTTGGCTTTGCAAAGTCCTCCTCTGCCTGTTGCTACTACCACCCAGCAGCAGCCACTGGCGCTCTCTGGTATAGTTAAAGATTCTTTGAAGTTGTCAGAGAAAGCCAGATGTTAGCAGTTTCTGTACTGGTAGAATCCAGTGTTAGAATCAGTTGCTATTTTAGGCCATTGACAGAAAAGTAAATATCAGGAATAAGGGAGAGAGGGACGAGCGTGAAAATGAGGATGTTTATGAATCTGTGTACTAGAACATTTGGAGTATATTCAAGAAGGAGAAAAGAACCAAATAGTAAATATAGCCTCTTCTTTTTCTTTTTTTTAAGACTTATTTATTGATTTGAGGGAGAGAGCATAGCAAGAGAGGCAGGAGAGAGAGAGAAAGAGAGAATCCCAACTGCAGACTCCCTGCTGAGTGTGGAGCTCAATGTGGGGCTCCATCCCAGGACTCGGGGATCATGAACTGAGCCAAAATCAAGAGTTGGATGCTTGCTCAACTGACTGAGCCACCCAGGTGCCTCTAAATGTAACCTCTTAAAGATAACTCTGAAACATTTTGCTTAGAAATAGGTTGAAACAAACGTTCTTTACCAAGAGAATTTGACTTAAAAGATTGTTGGACATCCATTATCAAACTGGCAGCTGCAAATTCATAAACATATACATACATAAACATACATATACAATACTTGTTAGAATTATTTTTCCCTTTCCCTCCCTCCCTCCCTGAGAGAGAGAGAGAGAGAAAAGTGCGCACACATGGGGGCTGGGGGCAGAAGGAGAGAGAATCATGAGCAGGCTCCATAAGCCTGTTGTGGGGCTCGATCCCATGACCCTGAGATCATGACCTGAGCTGAAATCAAGAGTCAAACGTTTGAGCCACCCAGGTCCCCAATCTGAATTGTTCAGATTTCTGATAAGTGTTCCAAATCACTAAAAATTATGGAAGCTCCTTTAAAAATCTGGATTATAAATGAATCATGATATTTTTATTAGTTCGGAGAGATTTTTCTACTTTTATAAATATTAGAACAAAGCAAATTTCAGAGTTAGATTTACTGAAGGACTTTTAGAATTTTATAGTTAGGAACACGAAATGAGAAAGTTTTAGTCATTAAAAGATAGTATCCTAGAGGTACTATTAGCGAATCTTCATTTCTAGTGGAAATTAATTCTATTTACTAGAGAAAAGTATCAAAATAGTATGCATGTATCTCTAGCTACCTGTATGTGGCCCAATAGATATTCTGGTCTCAGTTTCTCTTGGACCTCTGATCAGTTACAGACGGAATAAACAATGAATTCCAGTATCCTAAATAGCACATTGTAATAATAAAGGCTTATGATGACATGGAAGGCAGCCAGAAACTAATGCCAGCTGAATAAATAAGCAGTCAAGTAAGCACAGAGAGTGTTTTAACAAATGTCTGAGAGATCCCCTTTGGATGCTGTTAATAAAACAGTAAACTGAAAGGATGAGGCAAAGTTCCTTGAGATTGTATTTTATGCACTGTGGTAGCCCCAGTGCCAGGAACAGTACCTGCCCGTGATGGACATCGAATAAGTACTTGTATGGATTAAGGAAAGGGGAGGAAGAAAATAAATGTAAAAGGTAATACAGGTCAGAGGAAGAAATAATCTGTAAGAGTGAAGAAGAGTGCATTTTAAAAAGCATACTACCCAGGAAGCTGGGATAAATGTGATATTGCTTGCTGCTTTGCCTTGCTTTCCTGCCTGACCGTATAAGTCACTGAAGGCCTTGCTGTAGTCATCTTTGAATCAGGAGACTATAGCACATAATAATATCATTTATTGAAAAGCTGTGGTTTACAAAACACTGTTCTTCACTGCAACAGCCCTATGAGATATTATTGTCCCTATTTTAGAAATAAAGGAAACAGAGGCAAAGGAGTTAAATAGTTTGCCCACGGACACATCGTGGAGCTGGCATTCCATCTCGGGACTGTGTGACTCCTGAGCTCCTGTACAGAGTCTTCAGGCCAGTCTATCCAGGTGCTCAGTAAATGTGTGCTGAGTGTTTTTAAAAAATGAAGAGTAGGTGTCAGAATTCACCAAGGAGATGGCATTAAGCTAGATATTAAAGTAAGATTTGGATGTGGTGAAACGGCAGGGAAGTGCTGTGTATTCAGGAAAAAGGGACAATCAGTTAAAAAAGTAAAAACAGAGACATAGGATATAAGAGTTCTGGTTTTCTGCTGTATAGGCTATATTTGAAGATTAGTAAAGGATGATAATATGGGTCTAGGATGTAGAGGGCCTTGCGTGGTAATCAGATATTTAGACTTTACTTTGGATACAATATCAGTCCTTCAAAGATTTTTTTTTTTTTTTTTTTTTAGTACCTTACGTCATTTGAGTTTTAGTCTACTGTCATCCCAAATATATATTTTTAAATTCCTCCTCTATTTAAGGTATTTACCATCATTTACTGAAATGATGGCACGCTGTCACTAGATAGAAAAACTTGGTTTGCTCCAACCACAGTAGTTATGTCCTTTTAATATTGTTTTTGGATGTTTTAGATTTTGTATAAATAGGGATTTTCCCACAGTATGCTTTCTTACCTACTCAGCATTATATTCGTGAGATCATTTATATTAAAGATCATATAGTGTACCATTGTATGAATACACCACAAGTTGGCCATTCTGGTAATGATGGAAATTATTTGTTTCAGCAGTGGTTCTCAAATTTGACTGTACATCAGAATGCCCTGCAGGGCTATTTTTTTTTAAGATTTTATTTATTCATGAGAATACACAGAGAGGAGAGAGAGAGAGAGGCAGAGACACAGGCAGAGGGAGAAGCAGGCTCCATGCAGGGAGCCTGACGTGGGGACTCCATCCCGGGTCTCCAGGATCACACCCTGGGCTGCAGGCGGCGCTAAACCGCTGAGCCATCAGGGCTGTCCATCCTGCAGGGCTATTTAAACACAGGTTGCTAGGCTCATTTTCTGATTCAGGAGGTCTAGGGAGGGTCCCAAGAATTTGCATTCCTAACAAGTTCTCAAGTACTAGTGATCTATTAATCCAGGAACTAAATGCTTCAAAATATAGATCTAGCTGTGGAATTGTTGGAGTGAAATACATATTTTCAACTTTACTAGGTAATGCTGAATTGATTTTCTATCTGCAACGTGAAAGAGAATTATCAGACTTGAATTTTTGTCAGATTGGTGGGTGTTAATTGTATTTTATTTTGTGGCTGAAAAGGAAAAGTGATTTGCCTTTTTTTTCATCTTAAAACTTTCAGAATATATGGAACTTGCCCTTTTTAAATGTTTCCAGGGCATAGGAGACAGACAGACACACACACACACACACACACACACACACACACAGACTATTCCACAGAAAAACCTGAGTGTGCTGATCAAATTCAGTTTCAGTTGCTTAAGAAGAATCTAAGAGAATTATTGCAATTTTTAATATTTTTATTCTTCCATTGGCTTTTTTTTTTTTTTTTAAGAAAAGGAGAGAATACAGGAGAAATTCCACTTTAGTGAGCAGACTGGTTTAAATTGAAGGTAGTCCATTTAATTGAGGAAAGTGCAGAAGGCTAATTTGGAAAGATCTGATTAGATACCACACTAGTTGTATTTCCTTCCTCAAACTTTTTGAAAGCCAGGTCCAAACTGACTTTAGATTTAACAAGTTCACATTTAGATGAGAAGGTGCTGCAGAGCTGACCCCTTGTTAAGAAGTATTGCTTCCCAAGGTACCATTTGACCAAATGTATGTCCTAGTTCTGACAGGTGGTGTTTACTCTCAGTGGTGTGGTGTATCCCAAGAGCTTGTGTCATGAGCAGGTGGTCAGTGGGTTTTGGCATCTGTTGTCTATATGACTGGACACTAATGGATGACTGTCTTTCAGCTTTCATGACGCTGGTTATCATATTACTGCATGTGTTCTGGGGCATCATATTTTTTGATGGCTGTGAGAAGAAAAAGTGGTCTGCCCTTCTTATAGTTCTTTTGACCCATCTGCTGGTGTCTGCCCTGGTGAGTATTGCCACCATGCTCACATTGTTTTTTGGAACTCAGGTCCCCATATCTAAAATGGTAGATTCCACTATAAATGAAATACATGCTCATAGTCAAATGAAGAAATTCAGAAAAGTTATTGAGTGAATGGTAGATAAATAAATCATCTAAATCTTCTTATAGAAAATAACTATTTGTTGGTTGATTTCGTTAAAGATTTTTCTCCATCTTTCTTTTAGAGGTAGAGTCAAATCTGAAGTAGTTTTGTATTATGTTTATGTTATGTAATATATTTTAAACAATTTCCATATTACAAATCCTTTTAATATAGAAATTTTAATAATCTTATTACATAAAAATTATATTACCGTTTGCTTAACTGATTGATCACATCTTTTTCTACTTTTGCGTCTTACAATGCTGTCTTGAACATCTTTGTACGTGAAAGCTTTTCAATATATTTAGATTCCAAGGAATGAAAATATGAAGTTAAAATGTATAAATATTTTTAATACTCTCCACAAAAGTTGTATCATTTTTGCTCATTCTGATCAATAACAAGAGTGCCCAGTTTACTCTTTTCCACACTGAAATGATAAGTATGCCAGTTTTCAAAATAAATAAAATTTAAAAATAAAATTTGACTAGATATATTTTTAAAGAACTATTTAATGCTTTGGGTCTGACTTTCATTTTAATTTGTCATATATTTACATTGGAATTATCCCCACCACTACCTTCTCCAGACCCTTGTAATTTTTCACTTCAAAGTATTGAAAAGTTTCCTCATGCTTCTCTCTTCTCCATCATTTAAAATTTATTTTTTTTTAATTTTTTTATTTATTTATGATAGTCACACACAGAGAGAGAGGCAGAGACACAGGCAGAGGGAGAAGCAGGCTCCGTGCACCGGGAGCCCGATGTGGGATTCAATCCCGGGTCTCCAGGATCGCGCTCTGAGCCAAAGGCAGGCGCTAAACCACTGCGCCACCCAGGGATCCCCATCATTTAAAATTTATATCAAGTTCTCATACTGGACTCCTTGACCTTTGATCCATCTAAAATGCAGTTTTACAAGGGTGCCTGGCTGGCTTAGTTGGTAGACCTTGTGGCTCTTGATCTCAAGATCATGAGTTCGAGTCTCAGGCTGGGCATAGAGATTACTTAAAAGATAGATAGATAGATAGATAGATAGATAGATAGATAGATAAAAATACAATCTTACTGTTTCCCCTACCTTAAACCTTTCAGTGGTGCAGGATACTAAAGTTACCTTTAATATGATGGCAACTATGTGAAGCCAAATCTTCATGGAAAAAAGACTGGAAAGAGACTACATTAAAATATTAACAGCATTTATTCTGAGTGGCTTCTTTTTTTCTTCATAGTTTTTGGCGTGTTCCAGATTTTCTGCAATGCACACTTTTATTTTTATTTTTTTTTTAAAGATTTTATTTATTTATTCATGAGAGACAGAGAGAGGCAGAGACACAGGCAGAGGGAGAAGCATGTTCCATGCAGGGAGCCTGATGTGGGACTGCATCCCAGGACTCTGGAATCACGCCCTGAGCCAAAGGCAGATGCTCAACCGCTAAGCCACTTAGCCACCCGCTAAGTCTCTACAATGTACACTTTTATAATCAGAAAGGAAATTACATGAAAAAGCAAATGTCCTTTTTATGGATCCAATTGGCTATTAATTTATTCAAATATTTACTAAATGCCTTCTGTGTTCCAGACACTGCTCTGGGTAAACAAAATAGTTTAGTGAACAAAATAAAGATCTGTTTTTACAGTTCAGTATTAAACAGTAGATATAATAAATAATAAATTTTATAGTGATAGGTGCTGTGGATAGTAAATCAGGGTAAAAGGAATCCAGAATATAGGGAGGCAGGAGATGTCAAATTTTTGAATTAGGTGGTCAGTGTAGGCTTCATTGTGAAGGTGATATTTGAGCAAAGAAGTGAATTAGATTGATCATGTGGCTGTCTGGAGAAAGAGCACTGGACTGCACAGCCAGTGGCAAAGTCCTAAGATCAAAGAACTTGTTTGGCATGTTTTTGGAAGTGAGGGTGGCTAAAACAGAATGAGCTAGGGGGAAAGTTAGTAGGAGAAACTGTTATAGAGTTGAAGGTGGGAGGGAAGTAGAGGTTGGAAATGAGAACCACATCTGGATAATGCAGAACTTTGACATTTACTCTCGGTGAAAGGGGAGTCATTGTAGGGTGTTAAAGAGAGGGACATGATCTAACATTTTAAAAGGATCACTTTGCTGTTTTAAGGGTAATCTGTATCAGGGAAAGAGATTATAGTCATCAAGAGGAGGATGGTGATAATTTGAATGAAATAGCAATGGATAAAATGAGAAATGAGATTGAGAACATATTTTTGAAAGTAGAGCAAACAGTATTTCCTGACAGACTAAGGCATTGGAGAGAGAGAAGAAGAGCCAAAGGATGTTTCCAGGATTTTGGCCTGGACAATTAGAAAGATGGAGTTGCCATCAGCTGGGATAGGGAAGCTGGTGAAGGGAGATCAAGAGTTTATCTGGGCACATTATAAATGTAAATAGCGGTACCTATTGGATGTCCAAGTGAAAATGTCTGTTAGGCAGTTGGATGAAGAAGTCTGGAGTTTGGGAGAGAAATCCAGGCCAGAAAATGGTGATTACAAGGAATAAGTTTAAGCAGACAAGAGAAGAGGCCCAGGGACTGAGCCCTGGGATACTCCCACATTGAGGCTGGGGAAAGAGGAGACTGCAAAGGAGATTGAGAAGGAGCCACTACTGAGGTTGGAGAAAAACCAAGAGGCAGGTATTCTGGAAGCCAAGTATTTGAGAAAATGATCAGCTGTAGCAGATACCCAGACTTCTTTGTTTGACCTAAGCCTTTTATCAATCTTACTGGGTGTAAAATTTACCTTCTTGCTGCTTCCCACAGTTTACATCATGTACTCCATCTAAATTGATCCATTATGGCTACTCAACAGGCATGCCTTGTCCATGCTGTTTTATTTGCAGTGACTCCATTCTCTCTAACCTAAGTCAATTTGGAAAAGTACTGATTCAGTGTGAAACATCCCTGGAAAAGGTGTATATTCCAGACTCAGCACAATGGCTAGCTCTTAATTCATAGCTGTTATAACACTTATCCTCAGAAAGCATTATTTTATTTAATATAGTTCTTATATCTTATATCTATCTAGAGTTTGGTCATCAAGATGAGACCAAAGATTTTATCAATCTTTGTATCCTCAATCCAATAAATGTTGTTAATTATTGAATAGTTGATATTCTCTTTAATGATTAAAAAGAACCCAGGAAAATAAATTTAAAAGAACCCAGAAATTTGAAAGATTATATGCCAAAATGTTAACAGTAGTTATCTCTGAATAGAGATTTCAGAAATGTTTAAGTGATTGTCATGTTAAAATACACATACAGAAAAGCATACTGATCAGAAGTGTACATCTGGATGAATATAACCTATGTAACTTGAACCCAAATGTAAACTAAAACATTATCAGCTTCCATGAGCCTTCTACCTTAGTCCTGACTTCTAACACTGTAGCTTGCCTGCCTTTTGGTATTTTATGTAAACAGAACCACATAGTATTTGCTCTTGTGTCTGACTCCAATTTCACTCAACAGCATATTTGTGAGATTCATTTGTATAGTTATTAGTTCATTTTTTGCAGTGTAATATTCTACTTTGTGACTATACCTTGTTTTATCTATCCATTATCCAGCAGAAATGGTATCTCCAGCTTCTGTTGTGAACAGTAATGCTTTGAGCATTCTAGTATATGCCTCTTTTGAAATATGTACACATTTCTTTTGGATATATGCCTAGGAGTGGAATTGCTGGTCATGTGGTGTACAAATGTCAACTATGTATACTACTCAGTTTTTAGAGTAGTTGTATCAGCTTACATCCCCATCATTAATTTGTGAGTGGCAGTTCCTCCATTTCTTCCCCAACAGGTAGTATGTCACACTCTTGTTACTCATCCCACTAAGTATATTGTAGTATCACATTATGGTTTTTGTTTGCATTTCCCTAATGATTAATGAGATGAAGCATGTCTTCATATATTTATTGGCCATTTGGATAATTCTTTTGTGAAGTGCCTGTTTAAATCTTTTTCCTATAATCCTGTTAGGTTGTCTTTTTTATTTTTAGGAATTCTTTCTGTATGCTCTAAAAAGCCTTTGTCAGATGTACATACAGTAAATAGCTTCTCCTATATTGTGGTTTATCTTGACATCCTCTTTATGTTGTCTTTTATATGATCAAAAGTTCTTCATTTAAGTGTAGTTTAATCAATTTTGCTTTATCACTTGCAGTTTTTGTTTTCTGTTCAACAAATATTAATTTATCTGAATTTCAGATGGTAAAATGTTTATTTTACTCATTTGTACATTTTAATTTTCTACAACAATCACATATTGATTCTGTAATTGTTTAAAGGAGAAGAAAATTTAAAGAGATATACAAAAGAGCTTAGCACTCTGTGAAGTATATTAAAATTAAGTGGATTTCTGGAGAATCCAGAATATGCTCAATACCTCCCATGCCCACAGATGCCTCTTGAGAAAAGCATTTTTCTGCAGAAGGTGCCACTGTACTACAGAATCAGCCCATTTTCCTGGCCAGAGCGAATAGTCAGGATTGGTGTCTTAACCAGGGGCATGTGCAGGTAAGGTGAGAGTAAGGACAGTGAGGAGCCATGGAGGTGAATGGTGGATAGGTTGCCCCAATTGAATGCTCCTCTTTGTTAAGTATAAGGGCTGGGCTAGTTGGGAACCCATCTCCCCACCTTACTCTAGGTAAAGGATGTATATCCCTCCTTCTCTCAAAGGCCAATCCCTCCACCTGGGCTCTAGATCCAGTTCTCTCCAACGAGGACTTCACTCCTCTGATTGTGCCCTCCATCCCACATCACCAGCTTTCCCTCTCTTCGTCAGCATATAGACATATCTTAAATAAAACTTTCCACTCTTGCCTTTTTCCCCTTCTAGCCATCACTCCTTTTTTTTTTTTTTTTTTTCTGTTCCTCATCATGGCAGAATTTTTCAGTTATTTCCACTAATTTTGTTTGCACTTATTCACCTCTCATAGTTGTAGTTCCAATCTGGTTTCTACTCAACTACCCTTCTAAAGTTGCACTTGTCAAGATAAAAAAAAAAAAAAAAAAAAAAAAAAAAAGACCTTCATTTCTCCAAATCGAATGGACATTGGTGTTTTTGTTTTCATCTCAGCACCTTTAAAAGAATTGACTACCACTCTCTGTGAAACATTTTCATCTTTTGACTTCAATGTCACACTGTCCTGATTTTCCTCTTACTTCACTGTTTGCTCTTCTCAGACCCCTTTGCTGACTCTTTTTCAACAAGAGTCAAGCTGATAGAATGGTGTTGACACTTTTAATTTGCTTCTGTGATACTAAACAGCACAAAAAATTTAGGGGCTTAGTCTTGGCTTCTCCTTTACCTTCGCTCTACAATAGCTCCCTGGGTAACTGCATTCAGAGCCATGGCTTTAAATACTGTCTATAACGGTGCTTCTGTATTCCTTTTTCTAGTCCAAGCCTTTGTTCTGAGCCCCATAGCCATATACCTAATGCCAAAGGATATCTGTCCTTTGAAATCTCACAGGCACGCTACTCTTACTTAGCTTGTCTTCATTGAACTTGATTCTCACCCATCACTCTGAGCGTAATCTTTCTCCAAGTCTTTGTCATCTAGCTAAATAAAAAGCACCACCATTTACCAAAACCAGAAACATGGAAGTCATTTTAGCCTCCAATTTTCCCTCATATTCCATCCATCAGCAAGTCCTCTCCATTCATATTCCCCACTCACTCACTCATCTCTACTGCTGCCACCCTGGTCTAAGTCAACATCCTGTACTCCTCAGCCAGTGCTTGTAACGGGTCTCCTTGCTTTCATCATTGCCTCCTTTCATCCGTTCTGTGCAGTTTTAAATATCGAAATCAAGTTATTCAGCTCCCTTACCTTGACCCCTTCTGTGGCCTTCCATTACACTGGGGATGAGGTCCATTCTCCGTATCAACTTGCTGCATTAACTGTTTCCTACCTTTCTCTCTGACCTTATCTCATGCACCCCCCCCCCCGCCATCCCTACACACATATTAATATCACTCTTCTCAGGTTCTCAGCTGCACCAAGTTCTCTGCTGTCCTATGGTTCCCTCCCTCAGTCTGCACAAAGCTCGTTTTCTCCTCCAACTATATGTGTCATTTTAAATGCCACTTCCTCAGGACTTCCCCTGAGCAACCTAAATAGACCACCTTGTTCTTACTTAGCTAGCATCATCACAATTACAATTATTCTACCTAGCATTCATCATAATATGTAATTATTTGATTCCTTTATTTGTTTCTTCATTCATTACTTGTCTCTCTTACTAGCATATAAGCTTCATTAGGAGAGATCCTAATGAAGTGTTCAGTGTTGTGTAACACCATACCTCTTGGCATTTCATCAGTATTTTTTAAATGAACTTTTCAAACCCTCAACAATTTTTCCACTGAAAAAGAGATGCTGTTCCCTCATGTTCCCTTGAATACTAAGGATTCATCCTAATGTAACTTGGACTTGTCTTACTTTTTGGCACATTATAAGAGCCGATTAACACAAATTATTTTAAACGGTTGTATAGCATGTATCTCCTATTGGGTATTCTGACTTGTAATTACCCTCTAGGTTTGCCATTTGAATATAGTAAAGCACACATCTATGTGCTAGTGTCTGTTGACTTGGTTAGCTCTGTGTGTCTTTGTGGTACTCAGTATGTGACATACATCATATGTTTGGTAAAGCACCCCAGCTGTTGAAAGTGTCTCATGCAGAACATGAAAGACTCCTAACTCTGGGAAACGAACTAGGGGTGGTGGAAGGGGAGGTGGGCGGGGGGTGGGGGTGACTGAGTGACGGGCACTGAGGTGGGCACTTGACAGGATGAGCACTGGGTGTTATTCTATATGTTGGCAAATTGAACACCAATAAAAATAAATTTATATATTAAAAAAAGAAAGTGTCTTATGTTTTCCTTTATCTTTAGTGACTCTACATGTTTAATAAGCCTGCTGTCATTATGCAAGCTGATTTATTTTTCTTTTGCAGACCTTCATAAGTCCTCATTATGGAATAAATCTGGTGTCAACATATATGATCATGCTACTCATGGGCATCTGGGCGTTCTTTGTTGCTGGAGGCAGCTGCCGAAATCTGAAGCTCTGCCTACTGTGTCAAGACAAGGACTTCCTCCTTTTCAACCAGCGCTCCAGATAACCCCCAAGAACCAGCACCTGCCAAACAGTAAGCTGCATCTTTAGAGGAAGCACAACTGTGCCTTTTTCTAAAAATTCCTTTTCCTGGTGGAATCTAGAAAAAAACAAAACCATCTAGGTAAAATATGACTTTCATGCAACAGCTCTCTGAAAGGGATACATTAGTGGATGTATATGTCCTGGCTGCACATTAGAATGTCACCTGAGGAAGCAGAAAGGAGATTGTTCCCTGGGCTCCACCCTCCACATTTAATTGGCCCGGGCATTTGGTAAATTTTAGGATTTTACTTATTTATGTGAGTTGGGAGGAGCCAAGGAAGAGGGACAAGCAGACTGTGCTGAGCCTGGAGCCTGATTTGAGGCTCAGTCTCAGTACCCTGAGATCATGACCTGAGCCAAAACCAAGCATCAAGATGCCCAGCCAACTGAGCCACCCAGGTGCCTCTGGGCATTTGGTAATTTTTAAAAGCTTCCCAGATGACTCTGATATGCAGCCAGGTTGAGACTCATTGGTGTCCAAATGGGAACTTCCTGAGAACACCATAAATGAATAAATGTCAGATGTTTAGCTGTCTCTCAACTCAGCTTGTGCTGAGCAGGTAAATCTGTGAATGTCCAATCCTGCTCGGCCTTTGTCTTTTAAAGTTAGGTCACAAAAGGCTAAAGGGCTCTCATCCCTAAGAACTGTTTTCATGCTCCTTACTCATACCCTATTTTATGAGGACATGGTAGGTTGTGCTTCTACACGCAATAGTAAATTGCACGACTTACTATGATACTTTAGCCAAAGTAAGCTATTGATTAACAAGCTGTATTTTTTCCTGTAGTTTTTACATTCTTTTTGCTTTTTGAGGCATTACATGGTTTGTGAGCATAGATTCAGTTTCTTTAACTAAAACTAATTATTTTCTGATTTCTGGGAAGGTATTAATAAACCAAGAATTTTTGTGCAACTTCTGTCTTTTCTGGGCTTAAGGCTTTTTATGAGTTCTACCCCCAAGGCAGTGTTTACCAGCTGAGTGCTGGTACCTGGGCTGGCTGGGGTAAAACCCATTTTTCTAGCTCTGAGCATTCTGCTGGTTGCTGAGTGATGTACCTTGGACAGGCTTCACTAGAGCTGGTGAAAGTTAATAAAAGCCAATAGTGTGATGTTGACACTTTAAATTTGCTCCTGTGATACTAACCAGCACCTCCCCACCAAGTGATATAGTGTAAAATTGGAAATGTCTTAAACTGCCAAATTCATGCTTTTACAAAATCCATATAATCTTTGGATCTAGCGAATGTCTCTGGGTTTTAGTAGCAGACATAACCTTGCCTTTGTAGGAATACCCAAGGTATTTGTTCAGCTTCTAGCAACCCTTTTGATTTCCTTTATAAAGAGGAAATGCCAGTGAATTGTGCCTTTAACTAAAAATTGTTCCCAGTTGATGGCTTTTAGAGAGTGGATGGTGTGCAATGAAAATTCCCTATACATTAAAGTGATAAGCTCAGTGGATCCCACATATACAGTAAAACATCCAAAAGAAATGGGAGAAGCAATGAGAGTGTTCCATGACAGATGGAAGAATTTGACAGTACTGTCGGGGGGAAGAATAATGGACATGTTTTAAATGAAAATGTGGCCAGTATTTTGGGCTAGCCACACATCATTTCTGGGGCCAGAACTTCTCACATGAACTAGACCTTTATCAGTGAAATCCCCTCTCATGGTTAAATAACTAGAATTTGTCAGTCTAGGGATTCAGAAGAAATAGGATTTCCAGCAAGGCTGTAAACAGTCCCATAGCAGTTACAGTTATTCCCCTAAAGTGTACTTTGCAACACTAATTAATACCAATACTTCCATTAGAGTTTGCAGTTTTCCACCATTATACAAGATTTTCCTTAGACTAGAAGAGTCATAGGAAGAGTCATGGACATAGAGACAGAACAGTGAAATTTACTGTGCAGAGTTGAAGGAAATGAAATACTCATTGAACTGGGCTTTATTCCTACTGGAACGTGGCATTCTTTGATGAACAGAATAAGAAACATACATAGTTGGTTATCACTGTTGACTTACAAATCTCCTAAATGGGTAGTCTGATAAAATGTTTGATCTGTAAAGTATTGAAAAATATGAGAATATTAATATTACTCATTGCACCCTGAGGATGTCCTCTGTGCATTAATAGTTTAATATTAAGTAAAGAAGTTGGCTATTGTAAAATCTCATTTATAAAAACTTGTCAGGCAAGAGGAAAATCTTTGATGGTGAGACTCTTGTCTGAGGAAATTATTTAATAATATTTGATTTGCTGTGAATAAAGGAACTTTGTAATCCTGATTAGTCTTAAAATGTGAGCATTGCCATAGTCAGCTTAGGCACTATTTTTACAAAACTCTGCTTTGCCTAATGCCAAGGGCGCCCAGAGGGAGAGTACAGTTTTCCTCTGTGGCTGTGTATATATTGAGATGCCTTTTTTTTTCCTCCCTGCATTTGTTATTAATGATGAGCCTTCTGATCCCTGACAGTATTTGGAGAGGAGGAGGTGGTGTTGATATTTTATGTTCTCCTCCCCACAAAGTTTTCTCAGTTTGGAAGGAAATGTGGATATAGTTAAAGTTGAACTTGGAATGTGAATATTGTTGCAGTGCTTGACTATTTTGCCATGTGATTAATACAGTTTGATTTTGTTGCTCTCTAATGAGTTTATATATATGTTTTATTTGTCTAAGTTAGTAGTTATAACTGGAGAAGTTTTGTTACCTCAATCCTGGCCAGCCTGGCTGGTAATATTGTAGTAGCAGCCTCTTTAGAGCATCTAATGAAAAAGTGGCTGAAAAGAAGAAATGATGATAACTGCAGATTGCATAGAAAATAGCTTTTGTTCTCATTGTTAATTTTTTTTTCTTAAAGCACATTTCAGTGTTTGCTGAGAGTGGCAGATCCACATAAAACATACTGGGTGTTCTTATCCATAGAGTAGGGTCAGGACAAGCAGTTGTGACAGAAGCTTCCTACTACCTGTGCTCCTTCCACTTTGCAGTCACCTCAGACTAACCCCAAGGCAGGGATTGGCAGTCATTGTGGGCCTGAGGGCCTCAGGGAGGCCAGGGTGGCCACCTGTCTTGGCCAGCAGCAGCTTGCTCCCTGAGAAGAGCTCCTTGAAAGTGCTAGCTTTCATTAGTTTTTCTTGGGTCCTACTGTTCCTAACTCCAGGTGGGCAAAGTAGGTATCACAACAAAACAATTTTAAAGTGCATTGCTTAGAGCTTTTTGTTTATGATTGCATTGTTTACAGTTGTGATTTAATAAAAGGTGTTACTTCTATTAAATTCTAGCATTTAGAGAGGTAGCTGCTGTATCATTTTATATAAGTATACAATGTGTATCATTTTATATCAGTTATGCTGTTATGTGTATATACTTGTAATATCAGGCCTTGCATTCAATACACAATGCAATAGACTCTTTCCAGACCTGTATTTTTCTGTGAACAATAAAAATATTGTTTGGCACTACTCATTTCCTGTGTCCTCTTCTTTGGAGCAGTATATTCTTCAGTATCTGTGTTACAGTTTTTGTCTTTTATAAAACTTGGCTGTATATTCTGTTTGTGACTGGTCAGCTCTGACACTTTTTTTTTTTTTTTTTTTTTTTATAGAATGAATTTGGAAGTTTTCTTTTCTTTTTTTTTTTTTATTTATGATAGTCATACAGAGAGAGAGAGGCAGAGACATAGGCAGACGGAGAAGCACCGGTAGCCTGACGTGGGATTCGATCCCGAGTCTCCAGGATCGCGCCGTGGGCCAAAGGCAGGCGCCAAACCGCTGCGCCACCCAGGAATCCCAGCTCTGACACTTTTTAAAGAAAAATCTTTGTTATCTTAAAATTCATAAGGCCTATTTCATTTCTGTATGTTTAGAAACAGTTTGGTGCAGAGGCATTCTTTGAGGTGTGTCAAACCAAGTGAAAGATTGTTTTCAAAGATCTTGGAAATCACCTTGAAAACTCTGTTCTAAGTAATTGTTAAATAGTGAATTTATAAAACATCATATAATATTGGCTAAAGATGGCAGTTGGTTGACAAGGAGAGTAGTATTTGCTTTTTATCCAGTAACCCTGAGCAGCCCATAGAGTCCTTTTGTTTTTTTCTCCCCTTGGTATGGAGACAGTGCAGCTAAGGGGAGGAGCTTGGCTTTCACACATCAGGCAGACTATATAGAAAATCATTATGGCCTGAAACTCAAACCATGTGATGCTTGTTCACTCTGATTGGAAATGAGGCTCCTCCAGGTTTATGTTGTGTCATTAGATGAAATATCCTCAGAGACCAAGAGCTTTTTAGTCCTCACTTGTAAAGCCAGTGGAAGAGGTGTGCGTTTCTTAGGTAATAGCCCAGATTTGTATACAATTTTTTTGGCCCTTCCCCACTGAAATTGTGGCTCTAGTTTAATTGTTGTTTGTTTGGTATTTAGCTGAAATAAGGACTTCCCTGTGACCAGCCTCAACACATGAGAAATCTCCAATGGAAAGAAGTATCTATTTTATCTTCACCTCATTGAAAATACTGAATAGATGGAACCACTCAACTGGCTTATGGATTCAGTCTCAGTAAAAGAATTTTTAAGGATTTAACACATTCTAAGGTGACCGTAATAGATGATGATCCCTGAGCAGGTCTTGGCTTTAAGACTCAATAATAGGAAGTACTTGTATACATGTAGATCACTGTAAATCCTTCTACCTAGTAGTAAAACCATTCATTTTTCAGTGCTTGAGCAAAATCAGAGGTGGGGTTTGTAGTGTTTAATCAGGGCCTTCCATGTACAAAACACTGTATTAAATACTTTAAAAGGATGGAAAAGAACAAAATGGTGCAGATTTTTGTCCTCTGGGAACATATAACCTAACTGCCTAGATTAAAACACATAAATATTACTTTACAGCAACTAAAAAATGTGTACTACCAATTATGAAATAACATAGAATAGGATGAGTGCATGATACTTGAAATTTTAGTAGTAGATAAAAGGCAATGGATGGATAGCAGTAGATGAAGGGCAATGGGTAATGTATGTAGATCCAGAGGAAAAGGTAGGACTGAGGACTGAACCCTGGGCACTCCAGTTGAGAGGTTGGAAAGAGGAAATGGAGTTGTCCACTGAGGAAAGAAGGAAAATCAGGAGAATGTGGTGACCTGAGAGGGGAAGGTATGTCAATGCTGTTGAATAATGAGTAAAATGAGGAATAAGAATTAATCATTATATATGGAGAGATGGAATTTCAAGGTAGGGATGAATACCTAAGTGGGGTGGATTATAGATATTGGGTGTTAAGGACATTGACACAGCACATCAAGTACAGATAACCATTATAATTACAGTAGGGAAATGGGATGATAACCCGAGGAAGATGAGGGAGAAACAAGAGTTTTTTCTCCACACTGCCCCCCAATAATCAATCATAACAGCATGTTTGTATGAAGATGGGAATCATTCAGTGGCAAGGGAAAAATTGATGATGCAGGAGATGGGGAGATAGTTGCCAAAGCAAAGTACCTGAAGAAGGAGTAGAATGAAATTTTTAGCATTAAATGCTTATATAAGTCAAAATGTTTAAAATCAATGACTTCTAAGCTTCTACTTAAGAAATTAGAAAAAGAACAAACTGAAGCTAAAATAAGTAGAAGAAAGGAAGTAAGGAAGAGAATAGCAAAAATCAAAAAGCAGAAGAACAATTGGAGAATTTTAGTAAAACAAAAATCTGGGTTTTTTTTAGAAAAAATCAATAAAATTGATAAAGCTCTGGCCAGATAAGGAAAAAAATGCATAAATTATGAATAGTATTATAGATCCTATACTTATTAAATAAAAATGGAATATTATAAACAATGCCAATAAATTTAAAACTTAGATGAAATGGACAAATCCCTTTAAAAAACAAAGCTCACTCAAGAAGAAATTGAAAACCTGACTATCACTTCAGACTGTGTTTTTTCTTGTTAACATGCTTTATAATTACTTATTAGAAACTGGGCATCATATATTGAGTAATAGGATCTAGTGTTTTATGTTGATCTGGGCAAGAGTTGGACTGTAATTGGGGTTTGTTGCAGAGGCTTCAAATTTCCTTGTGTTCTTGTTTTTGTCTGTCCCCTTGACATTGAGCTTCCCTGTATGCTCTTCATTGAAGAAAGTCTATGTCTTACAGCTCTCTCAGCTATAATCCACTGCTATTATATTGGAAACCTTTTGGTGTGGCAGTAAGATGGAAGAGAAAGAATGTGACCTATAATCTCAAGATTAAATTTTAATTTTTTAGGGATGCCTAGATGGCTCATTACTTTGGGAGTCCAAATCTTGATTTTAGCTCAGGTCATGATCTTAGGGTCATGAGATTGAGCCCCATGTTGGGCTCTGTGCTGAGCGTGAAGCCTGCTTGGGATTCTCCCTCTCCCTCTCCCTCTGTGTCACATTCCCCTCTCTGGTCCCTGAACTCTGATGCTTGCTCTCTCTAAAACAATTTTTTTCATTTTTTTTTTAGTGGGCCTGCATCCTTAGACTAAGTGTCTCTTAGCTTTTTTGCCCCCATAGGTAAGACATGAAAAACAAAGTGAGTTAGAGTAGGAGAAATGCCCTTTTCCCTAAGTAGGATAAGTCTGTTTTAAGGTCTTTTTAGGTCTTTGTTATGGAGAATACTGGACATATTTTACAATGATTGCTCTTACCCTTTCCCTGCCAGAGCCATGGAAGACTGACCATGAGATTCTGGTAGTGTTCCTGGAGATAAAACCTACAAATCATGAGCCTCCTAAGATTGTGTGTTAGTCTTAGGAATTTCTCACTGTTCTACGATTCCATACTCAGACTCCAGCAATCTTTGGATTCACCTCTGTCTTCAGATTTCAGGGTGATGGCTCATCCTGAGACATCAGTTCTTTAACAGGTACAAAGACATTATTGATTTTTAGTTTGTTTAGCGTTTTCTTGTAAGGATGGGAGTGACAGCTTCCAAGCTCTTTACATGTCGGAGCTAACCCGAAATCACCTATATCTATTAAAGAAACTGAATTTGTAGTCATGAAGGAAACTCCTAGAAGTCTTCATTGGAGAATTCTACCAAAGAGAAAGAAACGATACCAATTCTACACAAACTGTTCTAGAAAACAGAAGAGATGGCACACTTTCCAATTCATTCTATGAGCATTACCAAGCAATACTTTAATAGCAAAACCAGACAAAGGTATTAAAAAGAAAACAAAAATAAAAATAAAGCTACAGACCAGTATCGCTCATGTTGTATATATATATGTAAAAACCCTCAACAATATTTTGGAAAATTGAATTCGATAATACATGTGACCAAACTGAGTTTTCCCAATAATACAAGATTAGTTTAACATATAAATATCATTCAGTTTAGTATGTTAACAGACTAAAACAAACAAACATATCATATCAATAGATACAAAAAAAGCTCCTGACAGAATCTAACCTCCATTTTTTTGAATTAACAACTCTTGGCAAACTAGGACTAGAAGGGAATTTCTCTAACATGAAAAGAAGACAATCTACATAAAACCTATATCTAAGGCCATACCTAATGATAAAGAACTAAATGCTTTCTCCACTAAGATTAAAAACAATACAAGGATGTCCACTCTCAGCACTTTGATTCAACATTGTACTGGAGATCCTAGTCTGTACCAAAAGACAAGAAAAGGAAATAAATCATGAGATTGGAAAAGAAGAAATAAAATTCTCTATTTTCAGATAATATGAATTAGTAGTGTAGAAAGTCCTAAGGAAGCTACCAAAAGGTGACTGGAAGTGCTTAGTGAATTTAGCAGGTTATGAGATTCAAAACTGACATACAAAAATCAATCATATTTCTCTATACAAATGGCAGACAACTGGAAATTGAAATTGGTTGGCTTTCTAGAACTAGTTTGCCTCTCAAACTCTGTAGTGAAGGGCTATTTATTTATTGATTTTTAAGTTTAAATTCAATTTGCCAGCATATAGTATAATACCCAGTGCTCATCACATCACATACTTTCTTTGATTGAAGGGCCATTAAAAAAAAAAAAAAAAAAAAAAAAAAAAAAACCTTCCTAGTCCATTACAGATCAATACTTTTGTAAAATACAAAAAAATTAATTATAAAAATATGATAAAGCATTCAAATTACAAACCCAAAATTGTTACTAGAGTCAACAGTTACAAAATTATATTCAATAAATAAACAGGAAAAAAAAGAGTTGCAGATGTATGTTTATTGACAATATGCTTAATAGGAATTGATGTAGAATCAGTATAACTGAACAAAATCTCATGAATGAAAAGACAACTCTCCATATTAAATGCCTATTTAACACACTATGAAAGATTACCCAGTATATCAATATTTGAAACTTTTTAGTGTGATAAATAAACTTATATCTTGTTAATTTACCTAGTCTAGAATGGGTTGATAACAATGCCACTTTTAGAGAATAAAACCTTTCTGTGTTTATTCTACTAGATACCAAAATATACCATAAATTTACAGTAATGGATATGGATAGAAATTCCAGAGCAGGCCTATGTATATATGAAAATCTAGTATATAATATAATTGGCATTTTAAATTAACAGAGGAAGAATTAGCTATTCAATAAATGGGCTGTTTGATTATTTATTTGATTATATTTGGGGGGAAAAGGAAAGCCAGGTCCTTATTTCACTTCAAAAAAAAATATTTTATTTATTTATTCATGAGAGAGAGAGAGAGAGGCAGAGACACAGGCAGAGGGAGAAACAGGTTCCATGCAGGGAGCCCGATGTGGGACTCAATTCCGGGTCTCCAGGATCACGCCCTGGGCTGAAGGCGGCACTAAACCGCTGAGCCACCGAGGCTGCCCCCTTATTTCACTTTTACTATAAAACAAAATGTAAAGATTAAAATTGAAATGCAGGGGCACCTGGGTGGCTCAGTGGTTGAGCATCTGCCTTTGGCTTAGGTTGTGATCCTGAGGTCCTGAGATCGAGTCCCGCATCAGGCTCCCTGTAGGCAACCTGCTTCTCCCTTTATGTCTCTGCCTCACTCATGAATAAATAGAAATCTTTAAAAAAAATTGAAATGCAAGAAGTAAAACTATAAAAGAACTAGAAGAAAATCAGAATACAATTGATCCTTGAACAACACAGGAGTTAGTGGTGTTGACCCTCCCATCCACTCCGCAGGTAGTTGAAAATCTATGCATAACTTTTGACTCTCTAAAAACTCAACTACCATTATTAGCCTCCCGTTGACTGGAAGCCTTAGTGATATAAATAGATGATTATCACATATTTTATGTTATATGTATTATATAATGCTTTCTTAAAGTAAGCTAGAGAAAATGTTATTTAAAAAAACCATAAGAGGGGTGCCTGGGTGGCTCAGTTGGTTAAGTATCTGCCTTCAGCTCAGGTCATGATCTCAGGGTCCTGGAATCAAGCCTCTCATCAGGCTCCCTGCTTAGCGGGGAGTCTGCTTCTCCCTCTCCCTCTGCCTCTCCTCCTCCCTTATGCTCTCTCTCTCAAATTAAAAAAAAAAAAAAAAATCTTGAGATGCCTGGGTGGCTCAGTGGTTTGGCACCTGCCTTCCACCTGGGGCGTGATCCTGGAGACCTGGGATCGAGTCCCACATCGGGCTCCCTGCGTGGAGCCTGCTTCTCCCTCTGCCTGTGTCTCTGCCTCTCTCTCGGTGTCTCTCATGAATAAATAAATAAATAAATCTTTTAAAAAAATAAAAAATCTTTTAAAAACTCATAAGGGAAAATACATTTACAGTACTGTACTCTATTTATTAACACTGTAGTTTATGATGTGTGTTTGCAAGATGAATAGTCTTCCAGTACCTGTATCAATATTTTCTTATACAAAACACTGTAGACATTATATGTATTACTAACACTAGACATTAAAAATGAAAAGATAAAAAATTTGTATTTACATGTATAACAACTCATGCATTGATAATGAGGAAGCAACACTGTGATTGCTTTATGGTAATCATATTTTTATGTAATCAATAAAATTGCTTCATAGTAGCCTAGCCTACATACTAATGAATGGTCATAAAATTTTTATGGCATAGGGTATTATAATCATATTCATAATATGCTATTAGAAACATTGTTAATTTTGTATTTTTTAATTTATTTTTATTTTTAAAAAAATATTTTATTTATTTATTCATGAGAGACACAGAGAGAGAGAGAGGCAGAGACACAGGCAGAGGGAGAAGCAGGCTCCATGCAGGGAGCCCGACGTGGGACTTGATCCCAGATCTCCAGGATCAGGCCCTGGGCTGAAGGCGACACTAAACTGCTGAGCCACCCGGGCTGCCCAACATTGTTACATTTTTTTAAAAAACACTTGTGATGATAGGCTGATAGGCAGTTTCTCCAATCATGAGAGGCATACTGTAATTCTTGAAAGCAAAGTTCTAAAACAGAAAACAAGGGCAGCCCTGGTGGCTCAGTGGTTTAGTGCCTGCCTTTGGCCCAGGGCCTGATCCTGGAGACCCGAGATCGAGTCCCATGTCGAGCTCTGCATGGAGCCTGCTTCTCCCTCTGCCTGTGTCTCTGCCTCTCTCTCTCTGTCTCTCATAAATAAATAAAATATTAAAAAATTAAAACAAAACGAATACATTGTTAATTTTATATTAACTCTCACTCACCTTATGCCTATGTGAGGGTGGGCTGTCCACCTCCATACCAGTCTCCTATGCAGTGTTCTCCATGGTGAGCACTTGAGTGATGCTGGTAATGGTGACACAGAAAGACCTCTCACAGTTCTTGTCCTGCAGTTCTTGGGATTTCATATGAAGACATGTACATAATTTATTGACTGTACAGCATGATGGTTATTACTATTCATTAAGTGAAAGTGACATCATAAAGGTCTTCATCCTTATCATCTTCACAATGAGTAGGCTGCTGAGCTCAGAGGAGGAAGAAGAAGGGTTGGTCTTGCTGTCTCAGGAGTGGCAGAGGTGGAAGAGGAGAGGAGATAGGAGGGGAGGCAGAGGAGAGGCAGGCACACTTGATGTGACTTTATGGAATTACATCATAATTTCTGTGTGACTTTTTTTTCATTTCTTTAAAACTGTTTCTCTATGGTACCAATACTTTTTCGAACATTTGCTTTAGTTTCAGTGCCTGTTTCACAAAAGGATCCATGTTGTAGAAAACCAAAGCAGTCTTAAACAATCAGAACCCTTCTGCCAGATAGTCTAACGTCAACTTGTTTTCTGGCATTGCTTATTCTCGGTCTCCTTCCCCATTATCTGGCACTGGTTCCGAGGCACTCATCTCCATCAAATCATCTTCTCTTCACTCTTCTGAGGTGATGTGTATTAGCTCTTGAATTTCTTAAGATCCATGTCTTGGAATTCTCACCTTTATTGCCATATCCACAATCTCCTTTATGATTTCCTTGATTGACTCTGTCATAAATCATGTGAAGTCATGCACAACATCTGGGCAGTTTTCTCCAGCAGGAATTTATTGTTCCTGTCTTGATACTTTCATGGCTTTTCCTGTAACAATGGTGGCATATTGGATGGTGTGATCCTTCCAGACTTTCATGATATTTTCCCTATCAGGGTTCTTTTCCATAGTGTTAACAATACTTCCCATAGGATACCATATGTCATGACCTTAAAGGTTTTATGACCCCCTAATCTAGAGACTGAATTAGAGATGTTGTTTGTGTTTGGGGGTAAGTAAACCACTTTGACGCCTTCTATGTTGAACTCATGGGGTTCTGGGTGGCCAGGAAAGTTGTCCACTATCAAAAGAACTTTAGGAATGCCTGGATGGCTCAGCTGGTTAAGCATCCAACTCTTGATTTTGGCTAAGGTCATGATATCAGGGTCTTCAGATTGAGCCCCACATCAGGTTCTGTCCTGGGCATGGATCCTGCTTAAGATTCTCTCTTAAGATTCTCTCTCTCTCTCTCTGCTCCTCCCCACCTCAAAACAACAACTTTAAAAGGCAGTCACTTACTGGGGCACATGGCTGGCTCAGTCAGAAGGGCATGCAGATCTTGATCATGGGGTCAGGAGTTCAAGCCCCAAGTTGGGTGAAGAGAATCCAAAAAAATAAACTTAAAGGCAATCACTTACTTGGGAAGGTACTTCTTGACCTTAGGGACATTGATTCAACCAATCCAGAAAGAGTTCTCTTCATCTAGGCCTTCTTACAAACCAAAAGACTGGCAGCTGGTATTTATCTTTTTCTTTTCAAGGCTGAGGCTTAGTAGCATTATAGATAAGGACAGTCCTCATCATAAATCTGACTGCATTTGCTCAACAGTAGAGTTACCCTATTCCTTCTTGCCTTAAAAAAATGTCCTTTGGGGCATTTTTTTTTTCTACAATGGGGCACTTTTGTCTGCATTAGAAACCTTTTCAGGCAGATATTCTTTCTCAACAATGATTTTCTTAATAAGTGACTAGGAGCTTGCCTGTTGCCTCGTGGTTGGCAGAAGCTGCTTCTCTTGTTATCTTGACACTTTTTAAGCCAAACGTCTTTCTAAAATTATCAAACCACTCTTTGCTGGTGTTAAATTCTCTAGCTTTAGATCCTTCACTTTCCTTTTGCTTTAAGTTATCATATAATGACTGCTTTTTCTCAAATCATATTAGAGTCTATAAGAAAGCCTTTCTTATAGCAGTGCTGCACTCAAAAGCTGCATTTTCAATACAAGATAAAGGTATTTTGCAAAAAAGTACAAGGTTTTTGTGCCTGCTGGCATAGCCGCAGTGACAGCTTCATGAATTTCCTTCCCCCCACCCTCACAATGGTCCTTGCGCTGGATTAATTTACCTTGAAATGGCAGACGGTCACAGCTGCAGACCTCAAACTATGGTACATATCAAGCAATTCAACTTTTCTTTTAATGTCATGATTTTTTTCTGTTTCTTGGGAGCACTTCTAGAAGGGTCTCATAATGTTATCCAAGGTTTACAGTATTGCACTGAACATTATGAAAAATATGTGAGAATGGGAGAGATCACTTTTTATTGTGATATGCAGTTTTACTGGGGAGGTGAATTGGTCATGCAGAGATGATTACCATCACACAGCATTTTAAGCAGATACTTGCAACACTTGAGTTCACCTCAATAGCTATAGGAGGTGGCTATGAAATTATTACAGTAGTGCAGTATATACTGTAGTTAATTTTATGCATTTAAGTTTTTTTAAAAAGATTTTATTTATTTATTCATGAGAGATACAGAGAGAGAGAGGCAGAGACACAGGCAGAGGGAGAAGCAGGCTCCAAGCCGGGAGCCCGACATGGGACTTGATCCCAGGTCTCCAGGATCACACCCCAGGCTGCAGGCAGCACTAAACCACTGCACCACCAGGGATGCCCTTAAGATTGAATACTGCATTTTTGTGTTTGTTTGCATTTCTTTTGGCTGAATGGTGCCATGTACAATCTCTATGTACATAAATTTTGATAAATTTTAACTTTTTATAATAGATGTGTGTATATTTTATGGAAGTAAATGATAAAGTAGACTGGTATCTGCATCTATTTTCTGCATGAGATATCTAACACTTTCTTAATTTTTTTGATATTTTTCGACTATATAGTTTGTCTACAGCATTTTTCAAATTGTTGCAAGTCTCCGAAAATTTTTTAATATACTTATTGAAAAAAGTCTGCCTATTAGTGGACCAGTTCAGTTCAAATTCGTTCAGGGGTCACTGTAGTTTCATAATCCTAAGGTGAATAGAGTTTTTCTTAGCACTGTACTATAAATCACAAAGGGAAAAAAATGGACAGATTTGACTGCATAAAATTTAAAACAGCAAAAGATACTCTAAACAAAAAAGACTGGAAATATCTTTGGCTTATATTACAAAGAGTTGCCTCCTATTATAGAGAAGGAGCTTCTGTGAATAAAAAAAGATGATTGATTTAGTGAAGTAATCAAAGGACATAAACATATAATTCACAGATAAAATATAATAACCAGTAAAGATAAGATAGAATGCTAGACTATTAATTAATGAAATATAAAACAAGCAATTTTTAGATTATCAGATTGTCAAAGATGAAAAAGATTGATAATATCAAGGATTGTTGAACATATGGTGGAAGCAGCATGTTGTGAGAAAGCAAATTAGTACAATCCTTTGGTGATTTAGCAAAATTCATTATAAAATTTTGAGATGTAAATATTTTGAACCAGCATTTCCTTTTCTAGGAATTTATCCTATTGAAATATACTCAAGTGCAAAAGGATCTTGTGGTAGTATTGTAAAGGTAAGGAATTTGCAGCACTATCTGTCCGTAGAGCTTTGCCTCAAAGAGCTAAATACTTAACAGCCATTAAAAAAAAAAAATGAGGATGTGGGGCACCTGGGTGGCTCAGGTCGTGATCCCAGGATCCTGGGATCGAGTCCCACATCAGGCTCCCTGTGGGGAACCTGCTTCTCCATCTGCCTATGTCTCTGCCTCTCTCTCTCTGTCTCTCATGAATAAATAAATAATGAGGATATCTGGAACGTGTTAGAAAACAAAAGCAAGGTATAGATATTCTTTCATTCACCAAATATTTCTTAGCCCAGACATTGTGCTAGATACTGGGAATGTGAAAGTGAAAGTAAACAGGCATGGTCCTAGCTCTTATAGAGCATACAATATATATCTTATCCGTCCATTTTATTAAAAATGAGCACTAAAATATGCACACATGTACATAAAGGCTAGAAAGATGAAACAATTCTTAGCAATGCCTATTTGGGGATTTGGGATTATGGGGGACCTTTGGCTTTATACATATATTATTTGTATTTTTTTAATGAGCATACATTGTTTATGTAATCAGCTAAAACTATACTCTAAGCACTTCCATGATTTCTTGTTGTCCTTGTTAGAAAGTACGTATCATTCAAGGGCTTTCACAGTCTGATCCCAACCACTTTTTCCTGCCCCCCACCATTCCCCCCTCTTTTCTTCACAGACATTATTATCAAGCTCACCCATAAGATCTCTATTACGACACACTGGACTTTCATATCTCCACATACTTGCTCTTGTTTTCAATTCCAACCAGAAAGAAAGCATCTTATCTTATTCCTCCTTTTAGGTCCTGCTCAAATGTTACCTTTTGGGGATCCCTGGGTGGCGCAGCGGTTTGGCGCCTGCCTTTGGCCCAGGGCGCGATCCTGGAGACCCGGGATCGAATCCCACATCGGGCTCCCTGCATGGAGCCTGCTTCTCCCTCTGCCTGTGTCTCTGCCTCTCTCTCTCTCTGTGAGACTATCATAAATAAATAAAAATTTTAAAAAAATGTTACCTTTTGTGAAATCATTCCTGATGAGACTCAAAGCAAGTGTCATTGTCCAGTTACCCCTTAGCAGATTTTTTTTTAAATCAAGGAATAATTTCCAAACAATAAAATGGACAGATTTAAAGTATACAATTGGATGAGTTTTGACAAATATTTACATCTATGTAACCACTGCTCCTTCCAAGATAGAGAACACTGCCTTTCTCCAGCTGGTTTCCTTGCACTCTTTTCTAGTCAATGGACCCCGCCTAACACAGGTAATCGCCACTTCCAACTTCTGTCACCATAGATTAATTTCATTTGTCTTGAACTTTATATGAATGGAACAACACTAAATTACTCTTTTATGTCTGAATTCTTTCATCCAACATAATTTTCTGAGATTCATCCATATTTTTTGCCTATTGGTAATTTATAACTTTTTGCTGAATAGCATTCCATCTTTTAGATATTCAATTTGTTTAGCTGTTCTTTTGTTAATAGGTACATAGTATTCTTTTCGGACTATTCTTCTATATACTATGGTTAGTGGTTTCTGCTTGCTTTCCCAAATGCGATTGTTATACCAATTATCATTGAATATAGGAACTCTCTCTGAATCATGTTTGAATCCCCATCACTTAATATGTGCTTAACAGATAGTAGTTATTCATTAAATTTTTGCTTTTGAATAAGGAGGTATGAGAAAGTAAGTCAGTTGAAAATTACTTTGAATAACAGAAGAGAGATAAAGGAAAATGCTGTTCTGACACCAGATGTGTGAGTTTTTCCACACTAAACAATTCAGTTCTCTGTGGACACCCAAGTAGGTGTTCTACAATTTAACTCATTTCTGACACCAACTGCCCAGTGTTAGTACAAACCCCACAGATTAAGGGCTCAATCCCACAAGACTGCCCCCCACTTTGGATACTAATTGCCAGTTGCAGGTTGTCACCTGTAATTCTGACCAACTGGGTATAAACTGTGGGTTCCTATGAATCACTCTGCATGTCTGATAATTTGCTAGAACAGCTCACAAAACCTTTACTTATATTTACTTATTTGTTATAAAGGATATTATAAAGAATACAGATGAGCAGTCAGATGGGAGATATAGAGGTCAAAGTATGGGAAAGGGGCACAAAGCTTCCATGCCCTCTCTGGGTACCTCCAGGTATTGGAAGCTCTCTGAACTCCATTGTTTAGGGTTTCTGTGGAGGTCCTACTATGTAGGCATGATTGATTACATCAATGGCTATTGGTGTTTGAACTCAATTCCCAGTCTTCCCCTGGAGGTCAGAGGAGGTAGGGCTGAAAGTTCCAGCCTCTGGTTCCTCTGGCAACCAATCCCCTATCCTCCAAGCATCACTTCTTTAGCATAAACTTAGGTATGGCTTAAAGGAGCTTATTATGGATAACATTTGGGAGCTCTGAGCCAGGAACTGGGGACAAGTACCAAATACATATTTCTTATTATATTCAGTATCACAGGAGATAAATTTAGGTTTTACCCAGTGGCTAAGGGGAAGTGATAAGCTCCTGACCATGCTTGTTCTCCATGGGAAGATTGTACTTCATTTAGGAAAACTTTTCAAATGGTTGTTTGTTGGGGGATTGGGAAGGAAAGAATAAGATGCTTGAGGTCTGCTGTTGGATGTCTAGGTAGCTTGGGAAACCAGTTTCAGCAGATGAATTGAGTGGTTATGTTACCTGCCTCACCAGAAGAGTCTTTTTTTCTTGCAGAGAAGCCAGTAGACTCTGTCATCATTGACACAGAGTTCTTACAGAGGTCTGAGTTTGTCCTTGAACCCATAGTCCTGTGTTTGTTGTCTTCATTGCAGGTAATTAAAAGTTAATATTTGAAACCAGTGAGCTCAAGCAGAAATAATGACTTTGACTTACAGTATCAAGAGGTCAGAGCTGGATGTGGGAATAGAGGTCACACTCCTTCCTAGGCTACCACCCACAGGGTGGGTCTCAAGGAAGGTGCCAGTTCTGGCCAGCCTTCTCCTTCTAGATGGATGAGGATAAGCTCTCAATGGAAATGCCAGGACAGGGCAGGGTGTCATTTGGCTGTGTTTTCTTTTTCTTCTTCTTCTTCTTTTTTTTTTTAAGTTTTATTGAAGGATAATTGGTGTAAGACAAATGACACATATTTAAAGTGTAAAATTTGAACAGTCTTGACCTATGTGGAGAAACCATCACCACAATTAAGATAAAGGACATATCCAACACTTCACCAATTTCTGGTGCCCTTTGGGAATCCCTTCATCCCCCACCCTCCACCGTCACCTCATCCCTGGGTGACCATCAATCTGCTTTCTATCACTGTAGTTTATTTTGTACTTTTTGGAATTTTATACAAATGCGATAATAGAGTATGTGTGTGTGTTATTTATTCCTTCTCTCCAGTTCAGCCTTAGGAATAGAGAAAGTTCAATGAATACATCCTTGGGACATATCAGGTTTGCTGAAGAGGTGAGGGTAACATTGCCGGAGCTTGAGCTGACTCCTTTGTCTGCTAGCAGCTGGCAGTCTTGGTCAGACTTTTGCTGAACAGAGGCCAGGGTTTAATATTACCAAGCAGATTGGAGCAGGAGGTTGTTGACTTTCCAGAAATATTGGCACAAATGCCTTTAGTGCCTTTAGCCTTTGGGGCTTCATGAGGTTGTGGCATGATTGAAAGAAGCATGGTAAATTCTATTACAAGATGTTTCCATGTCCCTGGAGCTGCAAAGGGCAGACCCCATACTGTCACTGAAGATCAGAGAGCTGCAGGAGCTGTGTGACTTTAACTTAGCCCAGAGCCAGAGCCCTGTTTTGGCTCTCCACTTTTGAGGGCAATGTTTCCTCTTTCCTCTCTGCCTGGGCTGTGGGATAATGGAGTGAAGGTGCAGTCTAGAATACACAAATGAGAGGCTTACTGAATCCCTGATTGACCTGCAGTCATAATGATATACTGACTTTGTTGTAATAATTTTTTATGGTGAATAATTCTGTATCATAAAGCACTTTGGCCCTTACTCCTGCCAATGAAAGGGCACAGGTGGAGCATGGGGCCCCTCCTCTCCAGCTCTGTCTGGGCCTCCCTCCTTCCCCCCTACCCTGTCATAATGGAGCCTGAGCCAGAGGACCACAGAGGGTCATGCACCCTGCTGGGGTGTGCACAGTGTGGGCATAGAGGCAACTCCAAAATGCCCACTGCACAGATGGCACCTCTGCTTCCCAGCAGGCAGCTGCAGAGGTCTCCTTTCCTCTTGTTTCATAACTTCTCCCCACACCTTGGAAGAAGGCAACTTGCAACTCCTTCCCAATTGAGGAACTGGGCCAGCTGACAGTTCAAGTGACTCAGGTTTCGGGTGTTTGCTCCCTTCAGGCTGGCCAGCTCTGGAATAGCAGAGACAAAACAGGAATGGTCAGACTCTGAGGAGATCAGGAGGGGGGTGTTTGGGGGACAGTTAGTTCCTGGCACTGGGCCAGGGTCCTGCAGTGAGTTCCCCCAACAAGTTGACTAGGCGCCTTCATGCCTGTAGCTCAAGCTCCTCCTGCAAAGGCACCAGAGTGCTCTAGGTTGAGCCACTACTGAGCACCTGGACCCCAGGTCCTGGCCAAAGGACATTGCCAGGGCAGGAAAGACTGGAGATTCCCTGTGGAGCTACAAGAAGAGGTACAAAGAGGAGAGAGTTGTGCCTAAGGTCTGCTGGTCTGTTCCCCTTAGCCTGATTTTCCATCTGCTTTCTTTTCTTCCATCCTCCATATCTACCTACCTGGATCCCCCCATTCCCTCACGCTCACAAAACTTTCTTCTCAGTTTGATTTTGCATGAAAGTTCTCTAGGTTTAACCTTGCCAAAGGGTATGCCAAAGAAGAAGGTTCGTCCATATCTGCACAGCGGCTGGGCTGGCCTCTGGCCACATGTGGCTACTTAGCACTTAGGATGTGTCTAATGAGAGTAAGAAAAACTTATTTTACTTTAATCAATTTATAAGCTGATAATTAGTTCAGTTTTTGGAAATCTTCTAAGTGTGTTTGGAGCAACTCGGGCATGTGAATCTGCTTCTTCAACTGTAATTTTGTGAACTCTAAATACAGATCAAATATTTTCAATGAAAATCTAGCGTCTGAATCATGATGTGCTGTAAATGTAAAATACACACTAGATTTCAGAGACTTACTATGGAAAGGAAGAATGAAAATATCTCATCAAAATGTTGATTACATATTGAAATTATAGTATTTTAGATCCATTGGGTTTTTATAAAATATATTACTAAAATTGATGTCACTACTTCCTTTTTGGGGTGTGTGGCTACTATAACTTTAAATTTTCATGTGTCTCACATCATATTGTTTTATAGTCTATTGGACTGTGTGCTCTAGATTGTCCATATACCTGGATTTACACAAGGAGGTAATGGCCAACCTGAAGAAAGACTGGAGTCTCCTCAGCCAACCCATGGCTCTTGCCACCACATGCCCCTGATCATCAACCCCAATGAATCTTGAGTTCAGGGAAAGGGGAGAAAAGCTATGGAGGGAGGAGGGAGGGAGATGACTTCTGTTGCTCATGTTAGTCTCCCCCCTCCCCTGCAGTCCCAGCCCTATTAGCATGGGAGCAAGTGCAAAGGAATGAGAGTTGCACGGGTACTTTGTGAGTGCCTTGTTCCACCTGTCCTCACCTCAGAAGGATTTAGCATCTGAGAGGGTGAACTGAAGAACACCTGTGTTCTGACTGAAGAGACCATCAAAACCTGGAGGTTTATAATGTTTCTATTTCAAAGCTGAGCCTGCTGCTTTATCACCTACTGGAGCAAGATTACCCTTGGACAGTTCATCTCTTTCCATCCTTGGGCAACTGAAGTGAAAATTTGTTTGGATTTGGAAGCTTTTCTAAATAAACAAACAATGATGGTGCCTGTTTATAACCTTGACAGGATGCCTCTTTCAGCAAACCAGAGGTGAAATCTGCATTTAGATAAAAAATTACATGAAAGATGACAGCATGCTTGGAAAAAAAATCCAAAATAGGTACCAGGCAACCAAGAGAGGCTACCAATCTACTCAGTGCAATGCCTAGTGAAGTAAAGAGGCATAAGACCCATTCTCTATATTCATGTCATTTTGATTGGGAATGCCTCCCTCTTTCCATCCTTCTGTTCAAATTTGACTTATTTTTTAAGGCCCAGCTTAGATAACATCTTCTCTCTGAGCCTTTGCCTGATTATTCTGGACTTCTCAGCTCCACTGTGTGATCCCAGGGCCATACACATCACAGGCCTCCATCCTCAGTAAAATGATTAAGTACACCAGTGCGTTTTCCTTTGGAGCCAGGTTATTTTTTTAAAAATTTTATTTATTTATTCATGAGAGACAGAGAGAAGGAGGCAGAGAGACAGGCAGAGGGAGAAGCAGGCTCCATGCAGGGAGCCCAGTGTGGGACTTGATCCCCGGTCTCCAGGATCACACCCTGGGCTGAAGGGAGGCACTAAACCACTGAGCCACCCAGGGATCCCCTTGAGCCAGGTGTAAAACACTATAGCCAAGTGACATTTGTTCTGATCAGTTACCTGTCACCATAGACTGGGAACTACAAAGTGCTTTGCCAACAGTAAAGTTTTAACCTTTCCAAAAATTCAGTCTGATGTGAAAAACATTTTATTTATAATTTCTCATATTTATAGTTTATGTCTTCATTACAATCATTCTTATAATAAATACAGAAGTGCTAAGCAGACCATCGTCACAGTGGCCTATGGTCCCTCCGAGGCACAGGGACAGAGGGGTGCTGCAGATCCCGGTGCTTCCCAGTGGTGCTCAGGAGGCCTCCAGAGAGTTTAGTGAAGGGGAGAAGAATTTAAAATCTGAACTTGAAATGGGATTAATAGCCAATGCAACGAAATTCTAGAGTGTCTATTAAGGAAACAGGTATAAGTTTTTACTATTTGTACCAGATGATACTAAAGAAACAGAAGAAAGACACTCAAGCTCTCTCCCATTAGTGAGAAGCAAAGAAGCCAGGGCCTTTCCTGTGTCCTTTCCACACCTGGGCCTTGTTTTTGTGATCTCTACTTGTGCACCCAGCACAGCACCCAGGCCCTCCGGGGGGTACACACGTGCCACAGTGCTGATTTCCTTTAGTGGCAGCTGTGTCAGTGGAATGAATGAGAACCTGACCAGAGGCTTCCTATTCCAAAGCAGGGTCCTCAGGAGTCCAATACCGATTAGCAAGGAAGTTGACTGTTGATTGTTGGTCTTCTGCTTGCCTCCCTAGCTTTGCGTTATCTCAGCCACAGGGTAGGAGAAATGCCACTGTTTTCATGGCCCAGTAAATCTCACTTTTTATGAACGGCTGCTGTGCCAGGTACAATGATCTCATTGTTCTCTTGCAAAATTTGTCCATAAAAGGTGGACAGTCCCAGGGCTCTGGAGTGATTTAGGTTGGCTTCTGATGGGAAACTTTGGGCCAAGGCCAAGGAAGCATCACCTTATTCACGTTGCTCTGTCATGAGGGTTGTCCCTGTTGTCGTTTGATCAGCATCAGGCATGCTAATGGCTAGGCTAGGAATGTCACCCCAGGCTCCAGGGCTGTCAGAGATTTTGTGTACACACATCTGAGTGTTCATTAGGTCTTTTGTAACTCTGTTGAGCAAACTATAGCCACAAAGCCATGGGGCTTGCCATCTCTACAAAAAGTCTTGATGGTAGAGAAGGGGGAAGACTTCTCAGAGTCAAAGGGAGGAGTAGAAGGAAAAATATGCTATAAAGAAACCATGCTTTGATGGTTTCCGAATGAGAATGAGAAACCATCTCATGTCCGAATGAGATGAGGAATCAGGAAGTTCTCCGTGAACTGCAAGGTACGGGATGAGGTCAGTGGTGGAGGCCCCTTCCCAATCATGGAACTAACTGGCCTCCATGGGGCTTTTACACCCATGAAAGGGTTAAGTCTTCTCAGAAACTGTGACTTGGGTGGAAAACCATGAAAAATTTTTGTTAACATTCCATTATTATTGCTCCCTAAATACCAGGATGCCCTCACCCTGCACAGATAGCTTCCTGCTTCCATAGCTTGAAAATAGATTATAACCAAGCCATGCCTGAACATCCTCAAGGTCAGGGAAGTAGGTAATCCCAATTCCAGATTGGCAGGAGGGATCCCACAGAAGTGTCAGACATGAGCTTTGGGCAAGAGACCAAGCTCTTCGGTCATTTTGCTTCTGCCTATTTCCTCTAGGTTCAAACGCAGTTTGGGTCATCTCAGAAGCCATGTCTACTCTAGGAGAGAGAAAACAACAATGCTTTTCTAGGAATAGCCTAATTATAAAGTCTGTGAAGTACAAAGCATAACTGCCCCATGACAGGAGGTTGGCTTTGGGTTTAATATTCTGTCCTCACACTTCTGACTCCAGTTCTGACTTCAGAGTGATTTCCTCCAGCCCTTCTGTGTCTTCTTCTCTCCCTCTCAGGTCCATTCAGTGCATTTGATCTAAAGGACAGGACTTGGGAGACGCCTCTACTGTGTTTCAAAGACTGTCTTTTGTTTTCTTTAGGTCTCTTACACCTTGACCCTTTCTGAATCATTCTTCCTCCCAGTTGTAAGATCAGACCAAAAGTTTTGTCATAGCAGAATGAACTCAGAGGAAGACAACAACCCCTTCCCTGAGGAAAGAAACTGAGCCTCAAAGGTAAAACCTAAACAGAGAGTGCACGTTCTGGTCTGAAAGCTTGTTGGACAAGAAGCAGAATTTCCAGGATCCTTGAACCACACTAAAGCGAATCCCTGGATGAAAATGTTTTCTGACCTGTAACAGCCCCCAGTGGATGACTTGAATTTGTGCCCCTAGAATCCAGACAACTTAATGGTCTCACACAGATGAAGCAGACAGCTTAGAGTTCCTGCCTCATTGGTGAGTTCTTCCCATCCACACATTATCCTGGCAGTGACTGTGGCATCAGGATGGCAGGGTATCCACCTAGAGGTCCTGCATGGGTCTGGAGCATTTGTGGGTTGACCTTCAGGCAACCCTCAGGTATTTCAAATGTCTAGGGAGCCACAGTGTGTAGTGTGCAAAGCAAAGTTCTTGCTTGGATGTGCCTGGGAGTTCTGAGGCCTCAGGCATGGGCTTCAGTCTCCTTCTTGATGGCTGGCTTGTAAATGACTCCTTTGTTGTCACCTTTTTTGCTACTGGAACAAGAAGAACACATGAGTCTCAGTTAAAAAGAAGAGGCAAACAGAGAGCAGCCTAATTCAACTATGGAATGGGATGAATTTTAGCGGTCAGATTCCTCTCATGGGGACTTTTCCCCTGTTCTGTTGGTCTTAGGAGGAATGCCCCCCAAATAAAGCACTAACCAAGAAGGAACTTCGTCATTTTCCAACTGTTTTCTTATAACAGCTGATAGTACTAGACTTCCATTTTAAACAAGATCTCCTTACAACCCCAACTTCCAACCTTTGATTCCACAATATTCCTGGAAAATTGTTTTTTTATATACCAGAAAAAAATAAATTTGGTTTTAGAAAAATCAAACATGACAATAAAAACATTAGCAAAGGGCATTAATAGCTAATGTGAGTTATTGGTCAAGTTTTCCTTCATTCCTCTTTTTGGATTCAGAAACAAACAAAGCAAAAAACCCAGATGTAAATATGTTAGAAAGAAGACAGCCTTACTGCTTGTGTTTAGGCAAATGCCCGTCCCCCCAAATCAAGAGACTTGTCTTAAGGTGTAAGCCACGGCAGTAGGGCCGGCAGACACACTTCCACCTCTGAGTATAATGATCCAGTGTCTCATGCAGAGGAGACTGGGGGCAACGGTGTTTGAGAAACAGCACTCCTAGGATAAGTGTCGGTACAGATGACGGCGGCTCTTCATTCTGCAGACCACCTTCCCAGACAGATCAAGCCTCATGGACAAATAAGCTACTTAACTCTCATTCTGAACTAAAACCAGCTTACCTCTTCTTTCTTCTGAAAAGCCAAATGGACACTGCCAGGACAACACAGATGCCAAGAACGCCAGCCAGGACCACGGAGAGGATGATGCCTGGTCAAGAGGCAGTGAACATGCATTACATTCCCTCCTTCCCCTGCATCTCATCCCATGGCACATGGATGTGAAGTCAAGTGACAGCAGTGTAATCTGCCATAGAAAGCTATAATTTCCCCATTTCTGTTCTCAGGTTCTGGTCTTTGGCTTAGTAGAACTGGCCAGATTACTTAGAGGGGGCCATTTGCAAACTGTAGTGATTCTCCAGCCAAGGTTTGCAGAGTTGCACCAGGATCATCTGAAGAACTTGTTTAGGATATAGACTGTTTTTGAGCCCGAGCATCAGAGAGAGATTCAGTATAGAGTGGGGCCCAGGAATCTGCATTTTTACAAATAGCTCTAGCTGAGGTTAATGTACATGGTTCATGAACCATACTTGGAGCAGCTCTGGGCTACAGAATAAGAATGTGCTCTATCTTGGCTTGCTGGATTTAAGGCCCACTGGGAAGCCTCTATTGACTTAGCTCCCATGCTCCATTGCACAGTCCTAAACATTCCAAAACAACCAGGAGCCCTTTGCTTAGATCACTGAGCTAATCACCCAGCCCCCGCACTGGACTGAGGTCTGTTCTTAGGCAACAGCTTCCCAGCATGGCCAACAGAAGGTCTTGGTCAGGCTCACTGAATGTACGCATGCTGTAGAGTGATTAGGTCTTTCATTACAGAAGCATTTGATTGGCATTTCACTTTGAATCATAGAGTGACCTGAAGGTAGGACCCACAGCAAGGAGAGGACCAGGAGCTAGAGCGACAGCACAGAGAAGCAGGGGAAAATGGGCTTGGAAGTAATCACGGGCCCAGATCGCACCAAGAATCACAGCAATCACCCAGCTGCAGCATGCAAGGCCAGCAGGCCACATACCCAGACTCAGTCCTGCGTACGTTAGGTCTTGCACTTCAAAGGGGAGAGGAAAAGGTTGAAAATTAACCACGTCAAACTATGGCAGATTTGACTAGTGTGTTGGGCCAAGCCCTACCTTTTGTTTGGCTGCAAGTACAGGGCTAATGCAGACTTTCTGGGAGTATTCACTCTTGACTCAGGTGCCTGATGGTTTAGAGGCAATTGTGCACCTCGGGAATTCACACTGTCTCCCTCTCCAGTTCTCCTTTATCACAGCAGTCTCTTAGCTAGGGCAAGACTTCAGTTTTTAGTACAACATGGCTAAAGTGGAAGATGAGGAAGGGTAAGGATCAGAGTCCACTTGGGCAGGCTATTATCTGCTTCTCAGATACCTACCCTTCTTCATTGGTAAGGAATCTGTCAGGTTCTAGCTGTTTGGGGCTGGCAGGGCTTAGTCTGAAGCCTGTCATTAGACTTCTGCTCCATCCCCATCCAGTCTCGTTGTCATGATTTGGTTGTTTTTGCTTTGGTCCCACTGGGCAAACTGGGGAAACCTCTCCTGATACTAGCCTCCTTTCTTTGCTATGGGAGATTGTGGCTTCTCTCAGGAAGTTACTATTGGGGTGAGTTAGGAGTCCTCAGTGGGGCTGACATAGTGCCCACTATCTGAGGTAAAACTCTCATAGCCCCCTAGGGACCTCCTTGGGGTAGGGTCATGGGTGAACCCATCTTTCTTGAGTAAGACAGAAGAGCCCAGTCATGAAATCCCCCTGGGTTACCCCAGCATGCTTCTTCCAGCTTCTTAGAACTCCTCCCCAATCTCCCAATCAGGTCCTCCATCTACAGAAAGTCTCTGTTATACATACCATCTTGTCTGGTGGGTTTCTGACCTCAGTAGAAACCTCTAGCACATATGTGTGTGTAGTGTGGGTGCTTGTTCCAGTTCACATTGGAAGCCAGAATTGTGCAGATAGTGGCCACCCAGCCTGACACTCAGGAGAGCCTGTGCTGAGCCCACCATGATGACTCAGACCCTGGGAGAGCCCTGGCCAGTTATGAGATGCCAGCAGAGGGCCAGGGACTTACATCTGGGAGCATTTGACACCCTGAGGAGCCAGACCTAAGACTGCAGGATGAGGTTTGCTCACACCCTTTTCCTGTGTGTGACCAGAGTCTAGTGGATTCCTCTGGAGCCATCAGCCCTGTGTCCTTTCCCTACTGTCCTCTTCTACAATCTCCTATTGAGCATGCAGCCTCCCCGGTCTGAGGCTGGCCCCTAGGAGTCTCTGGTCTGGCTTCCCCAGGTGGCCCCAAGCTGTTGGAAGGATAAGCAGAGCAGCTATGGGGAGGAGCTGTCCACAAAGTACAGGCTGGCTGTTGTCTGGCTCTTGCCACCGTCAGTAGCCCATGCCCTCCCAAGTGGCAGAGAGTGGCTCTCATGGCCTCATTCCCTGCCCCAGGCCTCTTCTTAAAACCTGAACACAAGGACCAGTCTGTGGCTCATAACTCAGGCTATGAGTCTCCCCTGGGGAGAGTGTCGGTGTCTGTATAGCATGTGCTGTGTTCTCTGCACAGCCTGTGGCCTCTACACACTGTAATTTGGTATTGGGGCTTTTTTTTTTTTTTTTAAGGTACCTAGAGGCAACCAAGGCTTCTAAGATCTTAAAAACAACAACCCGAAACTCCCAACTAGTCATGGTTACTTTTCCAAGCCTTTTGATGAAATATACTGTTGTTCTTTGTTCCTGAAGCTCCAGATGCTTGTGGTACCGAGCCAGTTCTTTCCACATAAGACCACTAGTAAGCCTAACCACCTGGCTAAGCCATCCAAACTGGACGGTTTCTAAAGTCATCACTTTCACAGTCACCTCAAACATTCTGAGAGCCACACAGGCCCCCAGACAGCTGAGTAACCCTATTGCAGTTTGGATGAGGAGCCCCCAGGGAGCTTAGGGAGCAGAGCCAAGTCTACAGAAGCAAGGCCCCCAGGGATGAGACTTTTCCCAAGAGCCCATGGCCCAGGTTGGTGGCTTACCTGGAGGGAAATCTGGCTGCCCTTGGCTGTATTAGGTCCTATAAACAAAGCCTTATTTAATCCAGGGCTCTAACCAGATTCCTGGCTCCTAGTGAGGGCCTACATTGCCTTTCCGTGGGAATAATGAAATGAGCAAGCAGCCACCGAGACAAGGAAAGCCCCAGAGCCTGGGACAGGTGACTGTCAGCCAAGACTCTGATGCAGCAAAAACAAAGTAGCCTGACCGGGCAAGCTAAGAGCTTAGGCCACTATGAAAGAGGAGTGGCAGGAAGGGTGTCCCCTCATGAAAATTCTACCCCTAAGGAAGCCCAGGGAGGGAGGATGTTGGGACTCTGCTCCCTGCCTGCTGAGACGGCACCAGCCATCAAGGAGGCAGGACTTCCCTGTAGAGAGGGAAGGAGCCCACAGGGCTTGGGTCCCATTCCGCTACCTCACAGAAGAGGGAAAGTCAGTAAGACTTTGGGGGGCACAGGGGTAGGTGTTGGGGCAACTGGAGAAGTAGAGCCCAGAGAGAGAAGCCATAGCCTGCGTGACAGCAGAGCCTCCGGGATGTCGTGGAGAACCGGGGACACAGATGATGGAAGGAGGGGCACAGCCAGAGAAACTCATTTACAGATTAAACAAAGAAATGGCTTGTTTCTAAACAGCAGGTAAGACGGGCAGTTCCCACTGAAGATCGAGACGGGAGACACAGAGACAGGCTGGTCGGCAGAGAGGGCCCCCAAGAGCCACCCGCGAGAACACAGGGAAGCGGCTTCTGAGCCGCTTGCTAAGAGGGTGCAGGCCCCACAGAGGGGGAGAGCTACCTGCTGTCCATAAAGTGCTCTGGTTCGGGTCAGGGGGAGCCAGGAGAGAAGGAAATCACAGGTGCGGACCTTGATGCGCACATGCCTCTCCCGGGAGGTACAGATCCCCGGAGAAGACAGACAGACAGACGAGCTGCTGGCCCCAGGACATTGCTACAGTCCAGGCTGCCTCAGGAGCTGCAGCGTCCGCGGCTACCTTGCAGGGCCGAGGGATGCGCTTAGCTGCCTTCGAGGTCTACTGAAGCCTCAAGTGCACACGCAGGAAAGCCCAGCGGAAGGAACAAGCACCCCATTTACACAGCTTGCAGTTCCAGGAACACCTCTAGCATTTTTTAGGTCTGCTTGCAGGTCTGTTTATTCAAACAGAATACAACCCTTTTCCTTTCAAAATATTAAAGTACGGGCTGCTTCGGTGACGTCTTACATAGTCGTACCTGTGTCTGTCTGTACATATGTACATGTCTTATGCATGTGTGTGTATACATGCCTTTAGCTGCCTCCAGCATTAATTAAAAGAGATGAGAAGTTTTGGTTTAGCAAGGATTTGATCATTTAAATACATAAAATCCCCTTTTGGATGATAAAAGCTCTTATTATTATGCTTACTACAAGTCCTGGACTGAAATAACAGAGATGCTAGTCCCTTCTTTGGATGAGGCTTTGGTAAGAAAAGCAAGGAAGCTGCCCTCAGTGGCCACAGAACACAACTATCTTTGGAGAACATACTTAACTGGGGAGCTTTTCTTATTGATACCAAGCAACCCAAAAAAGAAATAATTTCTACAAATAAATCAGGGGAAAAGCTACCACCAGGTTACATGAGGGAGCTGGATTGCTACAGCCATGATAGGGATTGGGGGCTTTGCCTTCCAGTGGCAGGACTGCAGGCCCAGGACAGAGAGCCCCATTGCTCTGAGGGGCCCAGATTCTGGAGCAGTAGGCTTGGGTTACTGAGCTTAGTACTAATACTTAGTACTCTCAGCTCCCTTCAAAGGCCAGGCTCAGGCTGTCTGTGGCTGAGGGAATGGTAGGTGGTGGGACTGGAGCCTTTTATTCCTTTCAGGCCGGAGCAATAGAAAAAGCCTGACGACAACAGCTCTAGGCTACTCTCTCCCCCAAGACTTCGAAACTTGAAAGCCAAATTCTGATCTTTAATGTTTCTTAAACAAATGGATTGATGTGAATGCTGCTGGCAAACTGAAAACAAAGCAACATAAGACTGGAAACTAAACCTAAAATCGTTCTGCAGAGGGGACCCTGGAGAGGGGAGGGGTAGGGAGATGGTCAGTTATACTCTTTGGTAGTGAACACCTGGCACAGTGCCTGCCACAAAGGTAAGGTGCCAGTCGTCCGTGTCCCTAGGGGGCTTGGAGTGTGGGGGGCATAATCTAGACTTGCTGATTCCCTGTTTCTGTATGGCTGTAAGCCATCCCCCTGTGGTATGCTAAGAACCGTAACAGAGATTGATGGGCTGTTCTAGCTGCACTGAAGGAAACTACAAGTCACCTTCCGGGGAACGGGGAAGATTTCTGGGATCATAGGATTAGAGTTGAGTTTTGAAAGGGTTTTTCAGGTGAGAGAAGTGAGGGCCATCCCAGGCAAAGGGAATCGTGTGTGCCGAAGTTAATAATGTGCACACCTCCAAGCAGTGCCATGCTAAGGGAGGCCCTGCAGGGTGTGGATGGGTGCCAGGGGGAGAAATGCTGGAAAGACAGCTAGGGGCACCTCACCAAGGGTGGGCCCAGCTTTCTGACTTTCCACCTGGTCTGCTCTGTGCCAGAGGCTTGCTGTTAGGAGCAAGAGAATATCCACACTGGGGTTTTCTGTTCCCCCATCGTGCCTGACTTGGGGTGTGCTCTGGAGACGTGGCATATTAAATTGCCCTAGATCAAGGGACTAGGGACTTCTTAGCACATTTGACAATTACTCCCAACTATTCAGCCCCCTTTACCCAGGGGCATTTGAAGGTGGGAACTCTTCTGGTCTTTTATTTGGATACCTTCGTAGACTTGATGATACTTTCCATCTAAGAGATTTTATTTAAAAATAGGAACTTTTAGAAACACAAGGTCAGTAACAACAAAACATACATTCTGGTCTCAAAAAGTAGATAATTAGCCATCTTAGCTTTGTAAGATTTTTTTTCCCTCTTTTTTAAAGGTTTTATAAAACTGCCCAGGTCTCTCAGGGTCAAGCAGCTTCTAATTGCGCTACTCCACATACGTACCAGGGGTGAAAGCCCAAACCCTCTACTGTCTAGCGCTCTTGTCTAGGTATACGTCAGCTGGCTCCAGGCTCTGCGGTGGGTGACATGCAGTTGCTCAGAGCAAGCCCACTACAGACATGATTATAGAAACTCTTTGGCTTCCCATTGTCCCTAAAAATTTGGCTTCTCATTGTCCCTAAAAATGTCCTTGCCCTGGCATATTAAAAACAGGGCTAGATAAGGTTAACATTTCGGTCTGATAGGCTCTTCCTTTATTACCCATCAGCATCAGGACCCAGTGCTGGTATGTTTAGCTAGGAAGAGGTCATGTTGAAGAAACCAAGAATGAGGCCCCTGGACTGCAAATATTCCTCTGCCATCTTTCTCCTTCCTCACAGAGGGCATCTGACTTCTGTGAGTGTGGGCTGCTCACAGGGTGCGTTCTCCTCTCTGGGATCCCTCCTTGAGGACAATGAATCTTATCTCCTCTCTTCAGCTCAAGTCTTCTATTTGTGCCACTTGGAAGAGGCACTTTCTAAGAGCTAAAAAAAAGGTGCCTCGTGTTTATTTCACCTCTCCACAAAGAGTGGAGAAAGGCAACAAGAAACCCAAGAAACCCAACACACACGAGAAAAAAAGGGTACAAAAGCAAGGAGAAAAATGAGATTCTGAAGCAAGTTGCTGCCTCAGAGGCATCTGGACCCCTGATAAAGTGGTTTGTATACTTCTCTTTAGAGTGGATAGTTCTCTCTCATCCACTTCTCCTAGCCTTGGATGTACCCAGTTATTTAAAAAGAAGGTATATTCAAATTCTAAAAAGATAGAATGGTTTCTTGAATTTGGTTGTTCTACCTTAGTAACCCAACAACCTTTTGGTTTTAGGAGTAACCATCACCAGACTGAAAATATCACATTGTTGGGGTACCTGGGCAGCTCAGTCTGTTTGGCATCCTGACTCTTAATTTTGGCTCAGGTCATGATCTCAGGGTCTTGGAATTGAGCCCCATGTCAGGCTCCATGCTCAGTGTGGAGTCTGCTTGTCCCTCTCCTCCTGCTCCTCTCCCATTTGCACACACACTCTCTCTCTCAAATAAGTAAATAAAAAAATTTTTTTCAAGTTAAATTTAAAAAGAAAATATGCTGTAATAGAATAAAGACCAGGGCATTTGAAAACTCCAGAATCCTGAGATATGAATGAAAAAAAAAATCAGTCTGACCCTAGACAGAGTCTTTGTGCAATTCCTGGTCCTCAACCCTGCCTCTCCGGCCTTGGAGACATTTGGAAATGTCTGGAGACATTTTTTGGCAATCAGAACTGGAAGGATATTACGGGCTTCTAGTGGGGAGAGGCTAGGGATGCTGCAAGTGCTACAGTGCAGAGGACAGCCCCCAGTAAGTATTATCCAGCCCAAAATGTCAATAACACTAAGATTGAGAAACCTTGTCCTAGGGCTAAATCATAGTTAGACTACCTAAGTCTGTCTTTAAGGACAGACTGCTACTTCTTTTTCTTTTTTTCAGCATTTTATTATTTTTTAAAGTTTTTTTTAAATTCAATTTAGTTAACATATAGTGAATGTATTATTAGTTTTAGGGGTAGAATTTTTTTTTTCAGGAGTAGAATTTAATGATTCATCAGTTGCATATAACACTCAGTGCTCATTATATCACATGCCCTCCTTAATGCCCGTCATCCAATTACCCTATCACCCACCTACCTCTTCTCCAGCTGTTTGTTCCCTATAGTTAAGAATCTCTTATAGTTTGCCTCCCTCTCTGTTTTTATCTTATTTTATTTTTCTTTCCCTTCCCCTATGTTCATCTGTTTAGTTTGTTAAATTCTATATAGGAGTGAAATCATATGGTATTTGTCTTTCTCTGACTGACATTTCTCTTAGCAAAATACCCTCTAGTTCCATCCATATCATCGCAAGTGGCAAGATTTTATTCTTTCTGGTGGCTGAAGGACAGGTTGGTACCTCTTAAGGACAGAAACCAAGTTCTTTATTCCTTTTCTAAGCACAGTTGAGGAAAAAGCATGCTCAAGTTAAATGATTGAGTCCCAATTATTCCAATTTGGCTAAACCTCAGAGCCTACCCTCAAAATCCTTGCACTTTCTCTCCTAGAGGATTTCCTTAACATTACTTTTCTCCTGGCAAAATACTCCAAGTCGATAGTTCCTATTAACTTCCAGAGAAAACCCTGAATAAATCAGACCCTAATTACAAGCCTGCCTCAATGGAAGAATGTACAAATAATTGAGTCTGAATTGTTTAAGGTTCACACTGACAAACAGGCTCACCCTGAAACGGCCTGTTACAGTCTGAGGCCCCTTCAGGTTGGTGTTAGAGGGACCTCATGAATGCAGGTGCCCCTGAGGGATGAGATTTGGGGCTTCACTCTTTTGGGGCCGCCCTCCCCACTGCTCCTTGGGAAGCAGCCCCATTATCTCCCTGCATCTCCCAGAAGTGAGCGAGAAGGGACAATTCTGGCCAAGTTTCTATAATCAGCCTCCAAATGAACAGGTTTGCCTTGGACTGCCATGGTTTCTGACTCTAAGGGGAGAGCTAGGCCCAGCCTGGGCTCTTAGAAATAACAGTTCTGGGTGAACTATGCAGGAAAGACAGTGGCAAAGCTGCATTTGGGCTTTGATCCTGTCTCCAGGCTTCTGCTGAGAGGCCCCTCAAGCTCCCCAGCTAGACTAGGAGAGTCTACTGAAGCGTTCTGCTACAGGCCTGACTCCATTACCCACTCCATGAGCACCAACTTAGACCTGAGCCGGTCTAAGAAGATGGCTAATTATTCCCAATGCCACAGCCCATTGTTACAAGTGGAGGTTACTTTGGGAAGTCACACTCAAGTTCCTGCATGGTTTCTTCTGATCCTTTGTAACTGTCCTCAAACACTGACCCTGCAACGTAAAGTGAGGATGGGCAGTTGTTAGTGTCTGCTTAGAATCACATCACATGTTAGCACTGAAAGGATGTCAGCTCACCTAGCCCAACCTAACATTCTGTGGCTGAAGAAACCAAGGCCAAAGAGGGGACATGATTTGCTTACAACATACAACCAGGAGGAAACAAATTCAGGCTTTGAACCCAGGTCTTCTGACTATAGGGGGAATATTTATACCATAATCCCTTGTGACTTGTATAGACCAGCCCAGAGAAGAGATCTGATTATTATCCTTGAATCACAAACAAAATACTACCTTATCTACATGGGCCCAGCCCTTTGCCTCCAGGTAGAGTTTTTATGTTTTTTATTTTATTGAAGAGTTGAAGTATTTTCCCTTTAATACTTGTGTACTACATACTTCATTCAGAAGAATAGGAAAAAGAGAAAGTTATATCCAAAAGAGATCATAAAGGGATAATTCTGTACATTTGAGGCATTTCCTAGAAAAGAAGTTGACAGTCATCATCAAATACATTCTCAATGTTTAGGAAGGGTCATTGGTCACAGATGCAGTTTTCAGACCAGAAAATTGAGGAAAAAGAGGGACATAACCTTCACCAGTGGTATTTGGAGAGGAGAGCACAAAAGATAAATTCTTGGGCAGTTCTTGATTCAGTAACTGACAGAAGGACATAATTCCAACCATACGTATGGGAGAGTCCAGAAGGGCATGTTTCTAAAGCTTTCTGGCAAGGGCCTTGAAATACAATCTTCCTGTGTGTAACTAGGCTTAGTCAGTGGTAGTTATAATCTCACACAGTAAGAAAGGAACGATGACAACCACAAAAGTACACCAGGTGAGATAAGAAGATCTGATTCTCCAGCACATGGGTTAACGGGGTCATCTTTAGATATGATCACCTGGCCCAGCTCAGCCACAAGTGATGAGAGGGGATCATGTGGAACTCCCACAGACCTACCTTGCTTCTAACCACTTGCGATTCCCATATTGGGAGTGGCTCAAGAATCTACAGTGAGAAGGTGAACTTGGAGGTTTGAAGAAGGGTGTAGGCCCCAAGAGTTCTCCCTCACGTGTTTCCATGGACCCCCAGCTTCCGACAGTATTGACACAGGTATTGAACAGATAAAGATGTTAAATGTCCTCCTGGGGAGTTACAGATTTAAAAGGAAGAACTAAGCTTTCATAGCATTAGGAATAAACCAAACTTTAAGCATCATTCAGTATAGCTCCTGTGGGCCTGTACT